>NC_132801.1:40423287-40732405 GCF_048594095.1 Paramormyrops kingsleyae | reverse complement strand
AGGAGTGACAGGCAGAGGTTAAATGAGCACAAGCTAGACTAGTATGTATCACAGCATCAATTGTCATAGAATTTTGACTTTGGTTATCTCCTTCTTGGTCACTAGTTATCGTGGTATAAGGTACTGTGCAACAGCAGCTAGGTTGGGAAAGTCTACCACACAAACTTAGGAATCCCCATTTATTAACCGCACTGCACATGGGCTCGTCCGGGATTTGAACCCGGGACCTCTCGCACCCTAAGCGAGAATCATACCCCTAGACCAACGAGCCCCTCATCCTGTCAGCTGCTACCTGGTGTGTCGGATAAAAATCAGAGTTTTTCAATTTCATGAATTTGCTTGGCAACAGAAAATTTCACCTTGCACTTTTTGTACACAGTTGTGTACATTCCTTCCTAAACAACCACGTTTTCAGCATAGCAGTCAGAAAATCATGCTTTAAATGACAGCAGGAACACACAGTTCCTTTTATCTTTGATGGGTTTGGATATGCTGTTTTCCATAGAATCTTGGTCATGCAAGAAGGACAGGAATGTTACATCTAGTAAAGCTGAAGTGCCATGAAGAACATTGCTGTTCTACGCTCAATGTCCATAGATCATTTTCTTATCGACTTTTACAAATGTTTGAGAAGATTGCTCTTTTACTCTAGATGTGTATTGAAGATCCCCATCAGTTTGCAGAATGCATTTTACACGTCAGGACAAGAGTTTTCTCTTTGATCGTTTTCCTGTCGGGTTTTGCAAATGTTTTGCGAGATTGCTGATTTACAATCAATGTGCATTGAATATTGCAATCACTTCCAGAAGTTACTTGCCACATCTGCACAAGGTCCTTCTGCATGTGTGCACAATATTTTTGAGCTTAATCTTTGAGGTGTAGGGTTTTGCAAAGACTCGAGCAGATTGCTCTTTTACGGTCAATGTCCATTGAAGATCAAAATCGATTGCCGAAGGTGGGTCTGCTAAATTGTGCCAATATGTATCTGTCTGCTGAAATCACTATGACAATGCACTTGCAAATGTAAAGGGAAATTGACGTGAAACAAAAGCAAAAAGAGTGAACTTGAAAATCATGCCATTTGAGTCATTTATTAGGGAAGGAGTGACAGGCAGAGGTTAAATGAGCACAAGCTAGACTAGTATCTATCACAGCATCAATTGTCATAGAATTTTGACTTTGGTTATCTCCTTCTTGGTCACTAGTTATCGTGGTATAAGGTACTGTGCAACACCAGATAGGTTGGGAAAGTCTACCACACAAACTAAGGGATCCCCATTTATTAACCGCACTGCACATGGGCTCGTCCGGGATTTGAACCCGGGACCTCTCGCACCCTAAGCGAGAATCATACCCCTAGACCAACGAGCCCCTCATCCTGTCAGCTGCTACCTGGTGTGTGGGATAAAAATCAGAGTTTTTCAATTTCATGAATTTGCTTGGCAACAGAAAATTTCACCTTGCACTTTTTGTACACAGTTGTGTACATTCCTTCCTAAACAACCACGTTTTCAGCATAGCAGTCAGAAAATCATGCTTTAAATGACAGCAGGAACACAGAGTTCCTTATATCTTTAATGGGTTTTGATATGCTGTTTTCCATAGAGTCTTGGTCATGCAAGAAGGACAGGAATGTTACATCTAGTATAGCTGAAGTGCCATGACGAACATTGCTGTTCTACGCTCAATGTCCATAGATCATTTTCTTATCGACTTTTACAAATGTTTGAGAAGATTGCTCTTTTACTCTAGATGTGTATTGGAGATCCCCATCAGTTTGCAGAATGCATTTTACACGTCAGGACAAGAGTTTTCTCTTTGATCGTTTTCCTGTCGGGTTTTGCAAATGTTTTGCGAGATTGCTGATTTACAATCAATGTCCATTGAAGATTGCAATCACTTCCAGAAGTTACTTGCCACATCTGCACAAGGTCCTTCTGCATGTGTGCACAATATGTTTGAGCTTAATCTTTGAGGTGTAGGGTTTTGCAAAGACTCGAGCAGATTGCTCTTTTACGGTCAATGTCCATTGAAGATCAAAATCGATTGCCGAAGGTGGGTCTGCTAAATTGTGCCAATATGTATCTGTCTGCTGAAATCACTATGACAATGCACTTGCAAATGTAAAGGGAAATTGACGTGAAACAAAAGCAAAAAGAGTGAACTTGAAAATCATGCCATTTGTGTCATTTATTAGGGAAGGAGTGACAGGCAGAGGTTAAATGAGCACAAGCTAGACTAGTATCTATCACAGCATCAATTGTCATAGAATTTTGACTTTGGTTATCTCCTTCTTGGTCACTAGTTATCGTGGTATAAGGTACTGTGCAACACCAGATAGGTTGGGAAAGTCTACCACACAAACTAAGGGATCCCCATTTATTAACCGCACTGCACATGGGCTCGTCCGGGATTTGAACCCGGGACCTCTCGCACCCTAAGCGAGAATCATACCCCTAGACCAACGAGCCCCTCATCCTGTCAGCTGCTACATGGTGTGTGGGATAAAAATCAGAGTTTTTCAATTTCATGAATTTGCTTGGCAACAGAAAATTTCACCTTGCACTTTTTGAACACAGTTATGTACATTCCTTCCTAAACAACCACGTTTTCAGCATAGCAGTCAGAAAATCATGCTTTAAATGACAGCAGGAACACACAGTTCCTTTTATCTTTGATGGGTTTGGATATGCTGTTTTCCATAGAATCTTGGTCATGCAAGAAGGACAGGAATGTTACATCTAGTAAAGCTGAAGTGCCATGAAGAACATTGCTGTTCTACGCTCAATGTCCATAGATCATTTTCTTATCGACTTTTACAAATGTTTGAGAAGATTGCTCTTTTACTCTAGATGTGTATTGAAGATCCCCATCAGTTTGCAGAATGCATTTTACACGTCAGGACAAGAGTTTTCTCTTTGATCGTTTTCCTGTCGGGTTTTGCAAATGTTTTGCGAGATTGCTGATTTACAATCAATGTGCATTGAATATTGCAATCACTTCCAGAAGTTACTTGCCACATCTGCGCAAGGTCCTTCTGCATGTGTGCACAATATTTTTGAGCTTAATCTTTGAGGTGTAGGGTTTTGCAAAGACTCGAGCAGATTGCTCTTTTACGGTCAATGTCCATTGAAGATCAAAATCGATTGCCGAAGGTGGGTCTGCTAAATTGTGCCAATATGTGTCTGTCTGCTGAAATCACTATGACAATGCACTTGCAAATGTAAAGGGAAATTGACGTGAAACAAAAGCAAAAAGAGTGAACTTGAAAATCATGCTATTTGTGTCATTTATTAGGGAAGGAGTGACAGGCAGAGGTTAAATGAGCACAAGCTAGACTATTATCTATCACAGCATCAATTGTCATAGAATTTTGACTTTGGTTATCTCCTTCTTGGTCACTAGTTATCGTGGTATAAGGTACTGTGCAACAGCAGATAGGTTGGGAAAGTCTACCACACAAACTAAGGGATCCCCATTTATTAACCGCACTGCACATGGGCTCGTCTGGGATTTGAACCCGGGACCTCTCGCACCCTAAGCAAGAATCATACCCCTAGACCAACGAGCCCCTCATCCTGTCAGCTGCTACCTGGTGTGTGGGATAAAAATCAGAGTTTTTCAATTTCATGAATTTGCTTGGCAACAGAAAATTTCACCTTGCACTTCTTGTTCACAGTTGTGTACATTCCTTCCTAAACAACCACGTTTTCAGCATAGCAGTCAGAAAATCATGCTTTAAATGACAGCAGGAACACAGAGTTCCTTATATCTTTAATGGGTTTTGATATGCTGTTTTCCATAGAGTCTTGGTCATGCAAGAAGGACAGGAATGTTACATCTAGTAAAGCTGAAGTGCCATGACGAACATTGCTGTTCTACGCTCAATGTCCATAGATCATTTTCTTATCGACTTTTACAAATGTTTGAGAAGATTGCTCTTTTACTCTAGATGTGTATTGGAGATCCCCATCAGTTTGCAGAATGCATTTTACACGTCAGGACAAGAGTTTTCTCTTTGATCGTTTTCCTGTTGGGTTTTGCAAATGTTTTGCGAGATTGCTCATTTACAATCAATGTCCATTGAAGATTGCAATCACTTCCAGAAGTTACTTGCCACATCTGCACAAGGTCCTTCTGCATGTGTGCACAATATGTTTGAGCTTAATCTTTGAGGTGTAGGGTTTTGCAAAGACTCGAGCAGATTGCTCTTTTACGGTCAATGTCCATTGAAGATCAAAATCGATTGCCGAAGGTGGGTCTGCTAAATTGTGCCAATATGTATCTGTCTGCTGAAATCACTATGACAATGCACTTGCAAATGTAAAGGGAAATTGACGTGAAACAAAAGCAAAAAGAGTGAACTTGAAAATCATGCCATTTGTGTCATTTATTAGGGAAGGAGTGACAGGCAGAGGTTAAATGAGCACAAGCTAGACTAGTATCTATCACAGCATCAATTGTCATAGAATTTTGACTTTGGTTATCTCCTTCTTGGTCACTAGTTATCGTGGTATAAGGTACTGTGCAACAGCAGATAGGTTGGGAAAGTCTACCACACAAACTAAGGGATCCCCATTTATTAACCGCACTGCACATGGGCTCGTCCGGGATTTGAACCCGGGACCTCTCGCACCCTAAGCGAGAATCATACCCCTAGACCAACGAGCCCCTCATCCTGTCAGCTGCTACCTGGTGTGTCGGATAAAAATCAGAGTTTTTCAATTTCATGAATTTGCTTGGCAACAGAAAATTTCACCTTGCACTTTTTGTACACAGTTGTGTACATTCCTTCCTAAACAACCACGTTTTCAGCATAGCAGTCAGAAAATCATGCTTTAAATGACAGCAGGAACACAGAGTTCCTTATATCTTTAATGGGTTTTGATGGGTTTGGATATGCTGTTTTCCATAGAGTCTTGGTCATGCAAGAAGGACAGGAATGTTACATCTAGTAAAGCTGAAGTGCCATGACGAACATTGCTGTTCTACGCTCAATGTCCATAGATCATTTTCTTATCGACTTTTACAAATGTTTGAGAAGATTGCTCTTTTACTCTAGATGTGTATTGAAGATCCCCATCAGTTTGTAGAATGCATTTTACACGTCAGGACAAGAGTTTTCTCTTTGATCGTTTTCTTGTCGGGTTTTGCAAATGTTTTGCGAGATTGCTCATTTACAATCAATGTGCATTGAAGATTGCAATCACTTCCAGAAGTTACTTGCCACATCTGCACAAGGTCCTTCTGCATGTGTGCACAATATGTTTGAGCTTAATCTTTGAGGTGTAGGGCTTTGCAAAGACTCGAGCAGATTGCACTTTTACGGTCAATGTCCATTGAAGATCAAAATCGATTGCCGAAGGTGGGTCTGCTAAATTGTGCCAATATGTATCTGTCTGCTGAAATCACTATGACAATGCACTTGCAAATGTAAAGGGAAATTGACGTGAAACAAAAGCAAAAAGAGTGAACTTGAAAATCATGCCATTTGTCTCATTTATTAGGGAAGGAGTGACAGGCAGAGGTTGAATGAGCACAAGCTAGACTAGTATGTATCACAGCATCAATTGTCATAGAATTTTGACTTTGGTTATCTCCTTCTTGGTCACTAGTTATCGTGGTATAAGGTACTGTGCAACAGCAGATAGGTTGGGAATGCCTACCACACAAACTAAGGGATCCCCATTTATGAACCGCACTGCACATGGGCTCGTCCGGGATTTGAACCTGGGACCTCTCGCACCCTAAGCAAGAGTCATACCCCTAGACCAACGAGCCCCTCATCCTGTCAGCTGCTACATGGTGTGTGGGATAAAAATCAGAGTTTTTCAATTTCATGAATTTGCTTGGCAACAGAAAATTTCACCTTGCACTTTTTGAACACAGTTATGTACATTCCTTCCTAAACAACCACGTTTTCAGCATAGCAGTCAGAAAATCATGCTTTAAATGACAGCAGGAACACACAGTTCCTTTTATCTTTGATGGGTTTGGATATGCTGTTTTCCATAGAATCTTGGTCATGCAAGAAGGACAGGAATGTTACATCTAGTAAAGCTGAAGTGCCATGACGAACATTGCTGTTCTACGCTCAATGTCCATAGATCATTTTCTTATCGACTTTTACAAATGTTTGAGAAGATTGCACTTTTACTCTAAATGTGTATTGGAGATCCCCATCAGTTTGCAGAATGCATTTTACACGTCAGGACAAGAGTTTTCTCTTTGATCGTTTTCCTGTCGGGTTTTGCAAATGTTTTGCGAGATTGCTGATTTACAATCAATGTCCATTGAAGATTGCAATCACTTCCAGAAGTTACTTGCCACATCTGCACAAGGTCCTTCTGCATGTGTGCACAATATGTTTGAGCTTAATCTTTGAGGTGTAGGGTTTTGCAAAGACTCGAGCAGATTGCTCTTTTACGGTCAATGTCCATTGAAGATCAAAATCGATTGCCGAAGGTGGGTCTGCTAAATTGTGCCAATATGTATCTGTCTGCTGAAATCACTATGACAATGCACTTGCAAATGTAAAGGGAAATTGACGTGAAACAAAAGCAAAAAGAGTGAACTTGAAAATCATGCCATTTGTGTCATTTATTAGGGAAGGAGTGACAGGCAGAGGTTAAATGAGCACAAGCTAGACTAGTATGTATCACAGCATCAATTGTCATAGAATTTTGACTTTGGTTATCTCCTTCTTGGTCACTAGTTATCGTGGTATAAGGTACTGTGCAACAGCAGATAGGTTGGGAAAGCCTAACACACAAACTAAGAGATCCCCATTTATGAACCGCACTGCACATGGGCTCGTCCGGGATTTGAACCCGGGACCTCTCGCACCCTAAGTGAGAATCATACCCCTAGACCAACGAGCCCCTCATCCTGTCAGCTGCTACATGGTGTGTGGGATAAAAATCAGAGTTTTTCAATTTCATGAATTTGCTTGGCAACAGAAAATTTCACCTTGCACTTTTTGAACACAGTTATGTACATTCCTTCCTAAACAACCACGTTTTCAGCATAGCAGTCAGAAAATCATGCTTTAAATGACAGCAGGAACACACAGTTCCTTTTATCTTTGATGGGTTTGGATATGCTGTTTTCCATAGAATCTTGGTCATGCAAGAAGGACAGGAATGTTACATCTAGTAAAGCTGAAGTGCCATGAAGAACATTGCTGTTCTACGCTCAATGTCCATAGATCATTTTCTTATCGACTTTTACAAATGTTTGAGAAGATTGCTCTTTTACTCTAGATGTGTATTGAAGATCCCCATCAGTTTGCAGAATGCATTTTACACGTCAGGACAAGAGTTTTCTCTTTGATCGTTTTCCTGTCGGGTTTTGCAAATGTTTTGCGAGATTGCTGATTTACAATCAATGTGCATTGAATATTGCAATCACTTCCAGAAGTTACTTGCCACATCTGCGCAAGGTCCTTCTGCATGTGTGCACAATATTTTTGAGCTTAATCTTTGAGGTGTAGGGTTTTGCAAAGACTCGAGCAGATTGCTCTTTTACGGTCAATGTCCATTGAAGATCAAAATCGATTGCCGAAGGTGGGTCTGCTAAATTGTGCCAATATGTGTCTGTCTGCTGAAATCACTATGACAATGCACTTGCAAATGTAAAGGGAAATTGACGTGAAACAAAAGCAAAAAGAGTGAACTTGAAAATCATGCCATTTGTGTCATTTATTAGGGAAGGAGTGACAGGCAGAGGTTAAATGAGCACAAGCTAGACTATTATCTATCACAGCATCAATTGTCATAGAATTTTGACTTTGGTTATCTCCTTCTTGGTCACTAGTTATCGTGGTATATGGTACTGTGCAACAGCAGATAGGTTGGGAAAGTCTACCACACAAACTAAGGGATCCCCATTTATTAACCGCACTGCACATGGGCTCGTCCGGGATTTGAACCCGGGACCTCTCGCACCCTAAGCAAGAATCATACCCCTAGACCAACGAGCCCCTCATCCTGTCAGCTGCTACCTGGTGTGTGGGATAAAAATCAGAGTTTTTCAATTTCATGAATTTGCTTGGCAACAGAAAATTTCACCTTGCACTTCTTGTTCACAGTTGTGTACATTCCTTCCTAAACAACCACGTTTTCAGCATAGCAGTCAGAAAATCATGCTTTAAATGACAGCAGGAACACAGAGTTCCTTATATCTTTAATGGGTTTTGATATGCTGTTTTCCATAGAGTCTTGGTCATGCAAGAAGGACAGGAATGTTACATCTAGTAAAGCTGAAGTGCCATGACGAACATTGCTGTTCTACGCTCAATGTCCATAGATCATTTTCTTATCGACTTTTACAAATGTTTGAGAAGATTGCTCTTTTACTCTAGATGTGTATTGGAGATCCCCATCAGTTTGCAGAATGCATTTTACACGTCAGGACAAGAGTTTTCTCTTTGATCGTTTTCCTGTTGGGTTTTGCAAATGTTTTGCGAGATTGCTCATTTACAATCAATGTCCATTGAAGATTGCAATCACTTCCAGAAGTTACTTGCCACATCTGCACAAGGTCCTTCTGCATGTGTGCACAATATGTTTGAGCTTAATCTTTGAGGTGTAGGGTTTTGCAAAGACTCGAGCAGATTTCTCTTTTACGGTCAATGTCCATTGAAGATCAAAATCGATTGCCGAAGGTGGGTCTGCTAAATTGTGCCAATATGTATCTGTCTGCTGAAATCACTATGACAATGCACTTGCAAATGTAAAGGGAAATTGACGTGAAACAAAAGCAAAAAGAGTGAACTTGAAAATCATGCCATTTGTGTCATTTATTAGGGAAGGAGTGACAGGCAGAGGTTAAATGAGCACAAGCTAGACTAGTATCTATCACAGCATCAATTGTCATAGAATTTTGACTTTGGTTATCTCCTTCTTGGTCACTAGTTATAGTGGTATAAGGTACTGTGCAACAGCAGATAGGTTGGGAAAGTCTACCACACAAACTAAGGGATCCCCATTTATTAACCGCACTGCACATGGGCTCGTCCGGGATTTGAACCCGGGACCTCTCGCACCCTAAGCGAGAATCATACCCCTAGACCAACGAGCCCCTCATCCTGTCAGCTGCTACCTGGTGTGTCGGATAAAAATCAGAGTTTTTCAATTTCATGAATTTGCTTGGCAACAGAAAATTTCACCTTGCACTTTTTGTACACAGTTGTGTACATTCCTTCCTAAACAACCACGTTTTCAGCATAGCAGTCAGAAAATCATGCTTTAAATGACAGCAGGAACACAGAGTTCCTTATATCTTTAATGGGTTTTGATATGCTGTTTTCCATAGAGTCTTGGTCATGCAAGAAGGACAGGAATGTTACATCTAGTAAAGCTGAAGTGCCATGACGAACATTGCTGTTCTATGCTCAATGTCCATAGATCATTTTCTTATCGACTTTTACAAATGTTTGAGAAGATTGCTCTTTTACTCTAGATGTGTATTGGAGATCCCCATCAGTTTGCAGAATGCATTTTACACGTCAGGACAAGAGTTTTCTCTTTGATCGTTTTCCTGTCGGGTTTTGCAAATGTTTTGCGAGATTGCTCATTTACAATCAATGTCCATTGAAGATTTCAATCACTTCCGGAAGTTACTTGCCACATCTGCACAAGGTCCTTCTGCATGTGTGCACAATATGTTTGAGCTTAATCTTTGAGGTGTAGGGTTTTGCAAAGACTCGAGCAGATTGCTCTTTTACGGTCAATGTCCATTGAAGATCAAAATCGATTGCCGAAGGTGGGTCTGCTAAATTGTGCCAATATGTATCTGTCTGCTGAAATCACTATGACAATGCACTTGCAAATGTAAAGGGAAATTGACGTGAAACAAAAGCAAAAAGAGTGAACTTGAAAATCATGCCATTTGTCTCATTTATTAGGGAAGGAGTGACAGGCAGAGGTTGAATGAGCACAAGCTAGACTAGTATGTATCACAGCATCAATTGTCATAGAATTTTGACTTTGGTTATCTCCTTCTTGGTCACTAGTTATCGTGGTATAAGGTACTGTGCAACAGCAGATAGGTTGGGAATGCCTACCACACAAACTAAGGGATCCCCATTTATGAACCGCACTGCACATGGGCTCGTGCGGGATTTGAACCTGGGACCTCTCGCACCCTAAGCGAGAATCATACCCCTAGACCAACGAGCCCCTCATCCTGTCAGCTGCTACATGGTGTGTGGGATAAAAATCAGAGTTTTTCAATTTCATGAATTTGCTTGGCAACAGAAAATTTCACCTTGCACTTTTTGAACACAGTTATGTACATTCCTTCCTAAACAACCACGTTTTCAGCATAGCAGTCAGAAAATCATGCTTTAAATGACAGCAGGAACACACAGTTCCTTTTATCTTTGATGGGTTTGGATATGCTGTTTTCCATAGAATCTTGGTCATGCAAGAAGGACAGGAATGTTACATCTAGTAAAGCTGAAGTGCCATGAAGAACATTGCTGTTCTACGCTCAATGTCCATAGATCATTTTCTTATCGACTTTTACAAATGTTTGAGAAGATTGCTCTTTTACTCTAGATGTGTATTGGAGATCCCCATCAGTTTGCAGAATGCATTTTACACGTCAGGACAAGAGTTTTCTCTTTGATCGTTTTCCTGTCGGGTTTTGCAAATGTTTTGCGAGATTGCTCATTTACAATCAATGTCCATTGAAGATTTCAATCACTTCCAGAAGTTACTTGCCACATCTGCACAAGGTCCTTCTGCATGTGTGCACAATATGTTTGAGCTTAATCTTTGAGGTGTAGGGTTTTGCAAAGACTCGAGCAGATTGCTCTTTTACGGTCAATGTCCATTGAAGATCAAAATCGATTGCCGAAGGTGGGTCTGCTAAATTGTGCCAATATGTATCTGTCTGCTGAAATCACTATGACAATGCACTTGCAAATGTAAAGGGAAATTGACGTGAAACAAAAGCAAAAAGAGTGAACTTGAAAATCATGCCATTTGTGTCATTTATTAGGGAAGGAGTGACAGGCAGAGGTTAAATGAGCACAAGCTAGACTAGTATCTATCACAGCATCAATTGTCATAGAATTTTGACTTTGGTTATCTCCTTCTTGGTCACTAGTTATCGTGGTATAAGGTACTGTGCAACAGCAGATAGGTTGGGAAAGTCTACCACACAAACTAAGGGATCCCCATTTATGAACCACACTGCACATGGGCTCGTCCGGGATTTGAACCCGGGACCTCTCGCACCCGAAGCGAGAATCATACCCCTAGACCAACGAGCCCCTCATCCTGTCAGCTGCTACCTGGTGTGTCGGATAAAAACCAGAGTTTTTCAATTTCATGAATTTGCTTGGCAACAGAAAATTTCACCTTGCACTTTTTGTACACAGTTGTGTACATTCCTTCCTAAACAACCACGTTTTCAGCATAGCAGTCAGAAAATCATGCTTTAAATGACAGCAGGAACACAGAGTTCCTTATATCTTTAATGGGTTTTGATGGGTTTGGAAATGCTGTTTTCCATAGAGTCTTGGTCATGCAAGAAGGACAGGAATGTTACATCTAGTAAAGCTGAAGTGCCATGACGAACATTGCTGTTCTACGCTCAATGTCCATAGATCATTTTCTTATCGACTTTTACAAATGTTTGAGAAGATTGCTCTTTTACTCTAGATGTGTATTGAAGATCCCCATCAGTTTGTAGAATGCATTTTACACGTCAGGACAAGAGTTTTCTCTTTGATCGTTTTCCTGTCGGGTTTTGCAAATGTTTTGCGAGATTGCTGATTTACAATCAATGTGCATTGAATATTGCAATCACTTCCAGAAGTTACTTGCCACATCTGCACAAGGTCCTTCTGCATGTGTGCACAATATGTTTGAGCTTAATCTTTGAGGTGTAGGGCTTTGCAAAGACTCGAGCAGATTGCACTTTTACGGTCAATGTCCATTGAAGATCAAAATCGATTGCCGAAGGTGGGTCTGCTAAATTGTGCCAATATGTATCTGTCTGCTGAAATCACTATGACAATGCACTTGCAAATGTAAAGGGAAATTGACGTGAAACAAAAGCAAAAAGAGTGAACTTGAAAATCATGCCATTTGTCTCATTTATTAGGGAAGGAGTGACAGGCAGAGGTTGAATGAGCACAAGCTAGACTAGTATGTATCACAGCATCAATTGTCATAGAATTTTGACTTTGGTTATCTCCTTCTTGGTCACTAGTTATCGTGGTATAAGGTACTGTGCAACAGCAGATAGGTTGGGAAAGCCTACCACACAAACTAAGGGATCCCCATTTATGAACCGCACTGCACATGGGCTCGTCCGGGATTTGAACCCGGGACCTCTCGCACCCTAAGCGAGAATCATACCCCTAGACCAACGAGCCCCTCATCCTGTCAGCTGCTACATGGTGTGTGGGATAAAAATCAGAGTTTTTCAATTTCATGAATTTGCTTGGCAACAGAAAATTTCACCTTGCACTTTTTGAACACAGTTATGTACATTCCTTCCTAAACAACCACGTTTTCAGCATAGCAGTCAGAAAATCATGCTGTAAATGACAGCAGGAACACACAGTTCCTTTTATCTTTGATGGGTTTGGATATGCTGTTTTCCATAGAATCTTGGTCATGCAAGAAGGACAGGAATGTTACATCTAGTAAAGCTGAAGTGCCATGAAGAACATTGCTGTTCTACGCTCAATGTCCATAGATCATTTTCTTATCGACTTTTACAAATGTTTGAGAAGATTGCTCTTTTACTCTAGATGTGTATTGAAGATCCCCATCAGTTTGCAGAATGCATTTTACACGTCAGGACAAGAGTTTTCTCTTTGATCGTTTTCCTGTCGGGTTTTGCAAATGTTTTGCGAGATTGCTGATTTACAATCAATGTGCATTGAATATTGCAATCACTTCCAGAAGTTACTTGCCACATCTGCACAAGGTCCTTCTGCATGTGTGCACAATATTTTTGAGCTTAATCTTTGAGGTGTAGGGTTGTGCAAAGACTCGAGCAGTTTGCTCTTTTACGGTCAATGTCCATTGAAGATCAAAATCGATTGCCGAAGGTGGGTCTGCTAAATTGTGCCAATATGTATCTGTCTGCTGAAATCACTATGACAATGCACTTGCAAATGTAAAGGGAAATTGACGTGAAACAAAAGCAAAAAGAGTGAACTTGAAAATCATGCCATTTGAGTCATTTATTAGGGAAGGAGTGACAGGCAGAGGTTAAATGAGCACAAGCTAGACTAGTATCTATCACAGCATCAATTGTCATAGAATTTTGACTTTGGTTATCTCCTTCTTGGTCACTAGTTATCGTGGTATAAGGTACTGTGCAACACCAGATAGGTTGGGAAAGTCTACCACACAAACTAAGGGATCCCCATTTATTAACCGCACTGCACATGGGCTCGTCCGGGATTTGAACCCGGGACCTCTCGCACCCTAAGCGAGAATCATACCCCTAGACCAACGAGCCCCTCATCCTGTCAGCTGCTACCTGGTGTGTGGGATAAAAATCAGAGTTTTTCAATTTCATGAATTTGCTTGGCAACAGAAAATTTCACCTTGCACTTGTTGTACACAGTTGTGTACATTCCTTCCTAAACAACCACGTTTTCAGCATAGCAGTCAGAAAATCATGCTTTAAATGACAGCAGGAACACAGAGTTCCTTATATCTTTAATGGGTTTTGATATGCTGTTTTCCATAGAGTCTTGGTCATGCAAGAAGGACAGGAATGTTACATCTAGTAAAGCTGAAGTGCCATGACGAACATTGCTGTTCTACGCTCAATGTCCATAGATCATTTTCTTATCGACTTTTACAAATGTTTGAGAAGATTGCTCTTTTACTCTAGATGTGTATTGGAGATCCCCATCAGTTTGCAGAATGCATTTTACACGTCAGGACAAGAGTTTTCTCTTTGATCGTTTTCCTGTCGGGTTTTGCAAATGTTTTGCGAGATTGCTCATTTACAATCAATGTCCATTGAAGATTGCAATCACTTCCAGAAGTTACTTGCCACATCTGCACAAGGTCCTTCTGCATGTGTGCACAATATGTTTGAGCTTAATCTTTGAGGTGTAGGGTTTTGCAAAGACTCGAGCAGATTGCTCTTTTACGGTCAATGTCCATTGAAGATCAAAATCGATTGCCGAAGGTGGGTCTGCTAAATTGTGCCAATATGTATCTGTCTGCTGAAATCACTATGACAATGCACTTGCAAATGTAAAGGGAAATTGACGTGAAACAAAAGCAAAAAGAGTGAACTTGAAAATCATGCCATTTGTGTCATTTATTAGGGAAGGAGTGACAGGCAGAGGTTAAATGAGCACAAGCTAGACTAGTATGTATCACAGCATCAATTGTCATAGAATTTTGACTTTGGTTATCTCCTTCTTGGTCACTAGTTATCATGGTATAAGGTACTGTGCAACAGCAGATAGGTTGGGAAAGCCTAACACACAAACTAAGGGATCCCCATTTATGAACCGCACTGCACATGGGCTCGTCCGGGATTTGAACCCGGGACCTCTCGCACCCTAAGCGAGAATCATACCCCTAGACCAACGAGCCCCTCATCCTGTCAACTGCTACATGGTGTGTGGGATAAAAATCAGAGTTTTTCAATTTCATGAATTTGCTTGGCAACAGAAAATTTCACCTTGCACTTTTTGAACACAGTTATGTACATTCCTTCCTAAACAACCACGTTTTCAGCATAGCAGTCAGAAAATCATGCTTTAAATGACAGCAGGAACACACAGTTCCTTTTATCTTTGATGGGTTTGGATATGCTGTTTTCCATAGAATCTTGGTCATGCAAGAAGGACAGGAATGTTACATCTAGTAAAGCTGAAGTGCCATGACGAACATTGCTGTTCTACGCTCAATGTCCATAGATCATTTTCTTATCGACTTTTACAAATGTTTGAGAAGATTGCTCTTTTACTCTAGATGTGTATTGAAGATCCCCATCAGTTTGCAGAATGCATTTTACACGTCAGGACAAAAGTTTTCTCTTTGATCGTTTTCCTGTCGGGTTTTGCAAATGTTTTGCGAGATTGCTGATTTACAATCAATGTCCATTGAAGATTGCAATCACTTCCAGAAGTTACTTGCCACATCTGCACAAGGTCCTTCTGCATGTGTGCACAATATGTTTGAGCTTAATCTTTGAGGTGTAGGGCTTTGCAAAGACTCAAGCAGATTGCACTTTTACGGTCAATGTCCATTGAAGATCAAAATCGATTGCCGAAGGTGGGTCTGCTAAATTGTGCCAATATGTATCTGTCTGCTGAAATCACTATGACAATGCACTTGCAAATGTAAAGGGAAATTGACGTGAAACAAAAGCAAAAAGAGTGAACTTGAAAATCATGCCATTTGTCTCATTTATTAGGGAAGGAGTGACAGGCAGAGGTTGAATGAGCACAAGCTAGACTAGTATGTATCACAGCATCAATTGTCATAGAATTTTGACTTTGGTTATCTCCTTCTTGGTCACTAGTTATTGTGGTATAAGGTACTGTGCAACAGCAGATAGGTTGGGAAAGCCTACCACACAAACTAAGGGATCCCCATTTATGAACCGCACTGCACATGGGCTCGTCCGGGATTTGAACCCGGGACCTCTCGCACCCTAAGCGAGAATCATACCCCTAGACCAACGAGCCCCTCATCCTGTCAGCTGCTACATGGTGTGTGGGATAAAAATCAGAGTTTTTCAATTTCATGAATTTGCTTGGCAACAGAAAATTTCACCTTGCACTTTTTGAACACAGTTATGTACATTCCTTCCTAAACAACCACGTTTTCAGCATAGCAGTCAGAAAATCATGCTTTAAATGACAGCAGGAACACACAGTTCCTTTTATCTTTGATGGGTTTGGATATGCTGTTTTCCATAGAATCTTGGTCATGCAAGAAGGACAGGAATGTTACATCTAGTAAAGCTGAAGTGCCATGAAGAACATTGCTGTTCTACGCTCAATGTCCATAGATCATTTTCTTATCGACTTTTACAAATGTTTGAGAAGATTGCTCTTTTACTCTAGATGTGTATTGAAGATCCCCATCAGTTTGCAGAATGCATTTTACACGTCAGGACAAGAGTTTTCTCTTTGATCGTTTTCCTGTCGGGTTTTGCAAATGTTTTGCGAGATTGCTCATTTACAATCAATGTCCATTGAAGATTGCAATCACTTCCAGAAGTTACTTGCCACATCTGCACAAGGTCCTTCTGCATGTGTGCACAATATGTTTGAGCTTAATCTTTGAGGTGTAGGGTTTTGCAAAGACTCGAGCAGATTGCTCTTTTACGGTCAATGTCCATTGAAGATCAAAATCGATTGCCGAAGGTGGGTCTGCTAAATTGTGCCAATATGTATCTGTCTGCTGAAATCACTATGACAATGCACTTGCAAATGTAAAGGGAAATTGACGTGAAACAAAAGCAAAAAGAGTGAACTTGAAAATCATGCCATTTGTGTCATTTATTAGGGAAGGAGTGACAGGCAGAGGTTAAATGAGCACAAGCTAGACTAGTATGTATCACAGCATCAATTGTCATAGAATTTTGACTTTGGTTATCTCCTTCTTGGTCACTAGTTATCGTGGTATAAGGTACTGTGCAACAGCAGATAGGTTGGGAAAGTCTACCACACAAACTAAGGGATCCCCATTTATTAACCGCACTGCACATGGGCTCGTCCGGGATTTGAACCCGGGACCTCTCGCACCCTAAGCGAGAATCATACCCCTAGACCAACGAGCCCCTCATCCTGTCAGCTGCTACCTGGTGTGTGGGATAAAAATCAGAGTTTTTCAATTTCATGAATTTGCTTGGCAACAGAAAATTTCACCTTGCACTTTTTGTACACAGTTGTGTACATTCCTTCCTAAACAACCACGTTTTCAGCATAGCAGTCAGAAAATCATGCTTTAAATGACAGCAGGAACACAGAGTTCCTTATATCTTTAATGGGTTTTGATGGGTTTGGATATGCTGTTTTCCATAGAGTCTTGGTCATGCAAGAAGGACAGGAATGTTACATCTAGTAAAGCTGAAGTGCCATGACGAACATTGCTGTTCTACGCTCAATGTCCATAGATCATTTTCTTATCGACTTTTACAAATGTTTGAGAAGATTGCTCTTTTACTCTAGATGTGTATTGAAGATCCCCATCAGTTTGTAGAATGCATTTTACACGTCAGGACAAGAGTTTTCTCTTTGATCGTTTTCTTGTCGGGTTTTGCAAATGTTTTGCGAGATTGCTCATTTACAATCAATGTGCATTGAAGATTGCAATCACTTCCAGAAGTTACTTGCCACATCTGCACAAGGTCCTTCTGCATGTGTGCACAATATGTTTGAGCTTAATCTTTGAGGTGTAGGGCTTTGCAAAGACTCGAGCAGATTGCACTTTTACGGTCAATGTCCATTGAAGATCAAAATCGATTGCCGAAGGTGGGTCTGCTAAATTGTGCCAATATGTATCTGTCTGCTGAAATCACTATGACAATGCACTTGCAAATGTAAAGGGAAATTGACGTGAAACAAAAGCAAAAAGAGTGAACTTGAAAATCATGCCATTTGTCTCATTTATTAGGGAAGGAGTGACAGGCAGAGGTTGAATGAGCACAAGCTAGACTAGTATGTATCACAGCATCAATTGTCATAGAATTTTGACTTTGGTTATCTCCTTCTTGGTCACTAGTTATCGTGGTATAAGGTACTGTGCAACAGCAGATAGGTTGGGAATGCCTACCACACAAACTAAGGGATCCCCATTTATGAACCGCACTGCACATGGGCTCGTCCGGGATTTGAACCTGGGACCTCTCGCACCCTAAGCGAGAATCATACCCCTAGACCAACGAGCCCCTCATCCTGTCAGCTGCTACATGGTGTGTGGGATAAAAATCAGAGTTTTTCAATTTCATGAATTTGCTTGGCAACAGAAAATTTCACCTTGCACTTTTTGAACACAGTTATGTACATTCCTTCCTAAACAACCACGTTTTCAGCATAGCAGTCAGAAAATCATGCTTTAAATGACAGCAGGAACACACAGTTCCTTTTATCTTTGATGGGTTTGGATATGCTGTTTTCCATAGAATCTTGGTCATGCAAGAAGGACAGGAATGTTACATCTAGTAAAGCTGAAGTGCCATGAAGAACATTGCTGTTCTACGCTCAATGTCCATAGATCATTTTCTTATCGACTTTTACAAATGTTTGAGAAGATTGCTCTTTTACTCTAGATGTGTATTGGAGATCCCCATCAGTTTGCAGAATGCATTTTACACGTCAGGACAAGAGTTTTCTCTTTGATCGTTTTCCTGTCGGGTTTTGCAAATGTTTTGCGAGATTGCTCATTTACAATCAATGTCCATTGAAGATTTCAATCACTTCCAGAAGTTACTTGCCACATCTGCACAAGGTCCTTCTGCATGTGTGCACAATATGTTTGAGCTTAATCTTTGAGGTGTAGGGTTTTGCAAAGACTCGAGCAGATTGCTCTTTTACGGTCAATGTCCATTGAAGATCAAAATCGATTGCCGAAGGTGGGTCTGCTAAATTGTGCCAATATGTATCTGTCTGCTGAAATCACTATGACAATGCACTTGCAAATGTAAAGGGAAATTGACGTGAAACAAAAGCAAAAAGAGTGAACTTGAAAATCATGCCATTTGTGTCATTTATTAGGGAAGGAGTGACAGGCAGAGGTTAAATGAGCACAAGCTAGACTAGTATCTATCACAGCATCAATTGTTATAGAATTTTGACTTTGGTTATCTCCTTCTTGGTCACTAGTTATCGTGGTATAAGGTACTGTGCAACAGCAGATAGGTTGGGAAAGTCTACCACACAAACTAAGGGATCCCCATTTATGAACCGCACTGCACATGGGCTCGTCCGGGATTTGAACCCAGGACCTCTCGCACCCTAAGCGAGAATCATACCCCTAGACCAACGAGCCCCTCATCCTGTCAGCTGCTACCTGGTGTGTCGGATAAAAATCAGAGTTTTTCAATTTCATGAATTTGCTTGGCAACAGAAAATTTCACCTTGCACTTTTTGTACACAGTTGTGTACATTCCTTCCTAAACAACCACGTTTTCAGCATAGCAGTCAGAAAATCATGCTTTAAATGACAGCAGGAACACAGAGTTCCTTATATCTTTAATGGGTTTGGATATGCTGTTTTCCATAGAATCTTGGTCATGCAAGAAGGACAGGAATGTTACATCTAGTAAAGCTGAAGTGCCATGAAGAACATTGCTGTTCTACGCTCAATGTCCATAGATCATTTTCTTATCGACTTTTACAAATGTTTGAGAAGATTGCTCTTTTACTCTAGATGTGTATTGAAGATCCCCATCAGTTTGCAGAATGCATTTTACACGTCAGGACAAGAGTTTTCTCTTTGATCGTTTTCCTGTCGGGTTTTGCAAATGTTTTGCGAGATTGCTGATTTACAATCAATGTGCATTGAATATTGCAATCACTTCCAGAAGTTACTTGCCACATCTGCACAAGGTCCTTCTGCATGTGTGCACAATATTTTTGAGCTTAATCTTTGAGGTGTAGGGTTTTGCAAAGACTCGAGCAGATTGCTCTTTTACGGTCAATGTCCATTGAAGATCAAAATCGATTGCCGAAGGTGGGTCTGCTAAATTGTGCCAATATGTATCTGTCTGCTGAAATCACTATGACAATGCACTTGCAAATGTAAAGGGAAATTGACGTGAAACAAAAGCAAAAAGAGTGAACTTGAAAATCATGCCATTTGTGTCATTTATTAGGGAAGGAGTGACAGGCAGAGGTTAAATGAGCACAAGCTAGACTAGTATCTATCACAGCATCAATTGTCATAGAATTTTGACTTTGGTTATCTCCTTCTTGGTCACTAGTTATCGTGGTATAAGGTACTGTGCAACAGCAGATAGGTTGGGAAAGTCTACCACACAAACTAAGGGATCCCCATTTATGAACCGCACTGCACATGGGCTCGTCCGGGATTTGAACCCAGGACCTCTCGCACCCTAAGCGAGAATCATACCCCTAGACCAACGAGCCCCTCATCCTGTCAGCTGCTACCTGGTGTGTCGGATAAAAATCAGAGTTTTTCAATTTCATGAATTTGCTTGGCAACAGAAAATTTCACCTTGCACTTTTTGTACACAGTTGTGTACATTCCTTCCTAAACAACCACGTTTTCAGCATAGCAGTCAGAAAATCATGCTTTAAATGACAGCAGGAACACAGAGTTCCTTATATCTTTAATGGGTTTGGATATGCTGTTTTCCATAGAATCTTGGTCATGCAAGAAGGACAGGAATGTTACATCTAGTAAAGCTGAAGTGCCATGAAGAACATTGCTGTTCTACGCTCAATGTCCATAGATCATTTTCTTATCGACTTTTACAAATGTTTGAGAAGATTGCTCTTTTACTCTAGATGTGTATTGAAGATCCCCATCAGTTTGCAGAATGCATTTTACACGTCAGGACAAGAGTTTTCTCTTTGATCGTTTTCCTGTCGGGTTTTGCAAATGTTTTGCGAGATTGCTGATTTACAATCAATGTGCATTGAATATTGCAATCACTTCCAGAAGTTACTTGCCACATCTGCACAAGGTCCTTCTGCATGTGTGCACAATATTTTTGAGCTTAATCTTTGAGGTGTAGGGTTTTGCAAAGACTCGAGCAGATTGCTCTTTTACGGTCAATGTCCATTGAAGATCAAAATCGATTGCCGAAGGTGGGTCTGCTAAATTGTGCCAATATGTATCTGTCTGCTGAAATCACTATGACAATGCACTTGCAAATGTAAAGGGAAATTGACGTGAAACAAAAGCAAAAAGAGTGAACTTGAAAATCATGCCATTTGTGTCATTTATTAGGGAAGGAGTGACAGGCAGAGGTTAAATGAGCACAAGCTAGACTAGTATGTATCACAGCATCAATTGTCATAGAATTTTGACTTTGGTTATCTCCTTCTTGGTCACTAGTTATCGTGGTATAAGGTACTGTGCAACAGCAGATAGGTTGGGAAAGTCTACCACACAAACTAAGGGATCCCCATTTATTAACCGCACTGCACATGGGCTCGTCCGGGATTTGAACCCGGGACCTCTCGCACCCTAAGCGAGAATCATACCCCTAGACCAACGAGCCCCTCATCCTGTCAGCTGCTACCTGGTGTGTGGGATAAAAATCAGAGTTTTTCAATTTCATGAATTTGCTTGGCAACAGAAAATTTCACCTTGCACTTTTTGTACACAGTTGTGTACATTCCTTCCTAAACAACCACGTTTTCAGCATAGCAGTCAGAAAATCATGCTTTAAATGACAGCAGGAACACAGAGTTCCTTATATCTTTAATGGGTTTTGATATGCTGTTTTCCATAGAATCTTGGTCATGCAAGAAGGACAGGAATGCTACATCTAGTAAAGCTGAAGTGCCATGAAGAACATTGCTGTTCTACGCTCAATGTCCATAGATCATTTTCTTATCGACTTTTACAAATGTTTGAGAAGATTGCTCTTTTACTCTAGATGTGTATTGGAGATCCCCATCAGTTTGCAGAATGCATTTTACACGTCAGGACAAGAGTTTTCTCTTTGATCGTTTTCCTGTCGGGTTTTGCAAATGTTTTGCGAGATTGCTCATTTACAATCAATGTCCATTGAAGATTTCAATCACTTCCAGAAGTTACTTGCCACATCTGCACAAGGTCCTTCTGCATGTGTGCACAATATGTTTGAGCTTAATCTTTGAGGTGTAGGGTTTTGCAAAGACTCGAGCAGATTGCTCTTTTACGGTCAATGTCCATTGAAGATCAAAATCGATTGCCGAAGGTGGGTCTGCTAAATTGTGCCAATATGTATCTGTCTGCTGAAATCACTATGACAATGCACTTGCAAATGTAAAGGGAAATTGACGTGAAACAAAAGCAAAAAGAGTGAACTTGAAAATCATGCCATTTGTGTCATTTATTAGGGAAGGAGTGACAGGCAGAGGTTAAATGAGCACAAGCTAGACTAGTATCTATCACAGCATCAATTGTCATAGAATTTTGACTTTGGTTATCTCCTTCTTGGTCACTAGTTATCGTGGTATAAGGTACTGTGCAACAGCAGATAGGTTGGGAAAGTCTACCACACAAACTAAGGGATCCCCATTTATGAACCGCACTGCACATGGGCTCGTCCGGGATTTGAACCCGGGACCTCTCGCACCCTAAGCGAGAATCATACCCCTAGACCAACGAGCCCCTCATCCTGTCAGCTGCTACCTGGTGTGTGGGATAAAAATCAGAGTTTTTCAATTTCATGAATTTGCTTGGCAACAGAAAATTTCACCTTGCACTTTTTGTACACAGTTGTGTACATTCCTTCCTAAACAACCACGTTTTCAGCATAGCAGTCAGAAAATCATGCTTTAAATGACAGCAGGAACACAGAGTTCCTTATATCTTTAATGGGTTTTGATATGCTGTTTTCCATAGAGTCTTGGTCATGCAAGAAGGACAGGAATGTTACATCTAGTAAAGCTGAAGTGCCATGAAGAACATTGCTGTTCTACACTCAATGTCCATAGATCATTTTCTTATCGACTTTTACAAATGTTTGAGAAGATTGCTCTTTTACTCTAGATGTGTATTGAAGATCCCCATCAGTTTGTAGAATGCATTTTACACGTCAGGACAAGAGTTTTCTCTTTGATCGTTTTCTTGTCGGGTTTTGCAAATGTTTTGCGAGATTGCTCATTTACAATCAATGTCCATTGAAGATTTCAATCACTTCCAGAAGTTACTTGCCACATCTGCACAAGGTCCTTCTGCATGTGTGCACAATATGTTTGAGCTTAATCTTTGAGGTGTAGGGCTTTGCAAAGACTCGAGCAGATTGCTCTTTTACGGTCAATGTCCATTAAATCAAAATCGATTGCCGAAGGTGGGTCTGCTAAATTGTGCCAATATGTATCTGTCTGCTGAAATCACTATGACAATGCACTTGCAAATGTAAAGGGAAATTGACGTGAAACAAAAGCAAAAAGAGTGAACTTGAAAATCATGCCATTTGTGTCATTTATTAGGGAAGGAGTGACAGGCAGAGGTTAAATGAGCACAAGCTAGACTAGTATCTATCACAGCATCAATTGTCATAGAATTTTGACTTTGGTTATCTCCTTCTTGGTCACTAGTTATCGTGGTATAAGGTACTGTGCAACAGCAGATAGGTTGGGAAAGTCTACCACACAAACTAAGGGATCCCCATTTATGAACCGCACTGCACAAGGGCTCGTCCGGGATTTGAACCCGGGACCTCTCGCACCCTAAGCGAGAATCATACCCCTAGACCAACGAGCCCCTCATCCTGTCAGCTGCTACCTGGTGTGTCGGATAAAAATCAGAGTTTTTCAATTTCATGAATTTGCTTGGCAACAGAAAATTTCACCTTGCACTTTTTGTACACAGTTGTGTACATTCCTTCCTAAACAACCACGTTTTCAGCATAGCAGTCAGAAAATCATGCTTTAAATGACAGCAGGAACACACAGTTCCTTTTATCTTTGATGGGTTTTGATGGGTTTGGATATGCTGTTTTCCATAGAATCTTGGTCATGCAAGAAGGACAGGAATGTTACATCTAGTAAAGCTGAAGTGCCATGAAGATCATTGCTGTTCTACGCTCAATGTCCATAGATCATTTTCTTATCGACTTTTACAAATGTTTGAGAAGATTGCTCTTTTACTCTAGATGTGTATTGGAGATCCCCATCAGTTTGCAGAATGCATTTTACACGTCAGGACAAGAGTTTTCTCTTTGATCGTTTTCCTGTCGGGTTTTGCAAATGTTTTGCGAGATTGCTCATTTACAATCAATGTCCATTGAAGATTTCAATCACTTCCAGAAGTTACTTGCCACATCTGCACAAGGTCCTTCTGCATGTGTGCACAATATGTTTGAGCTTAGTCTTTGAGGTGTAGGGTTTTGCAAAGACTCGAGCAGATTGCTCTTTTACGGTCAATGTCCATTGAAGATCAAAATCGATTGCCGAAGGTGGGTCTGCTAAATTGTGCCAATATGTATCTGTCTGCTGAAATCACTATGACAATGCACTTGCAAATGTAAAGGGAAATTGACGTGAAACAAAAGCAAAAAGAGTGAACTTGAAAATCATGCCATTTGTGTCATTTATTAGGGAAGGAGTGACAGGCAGAGGTTAAATGAGCACAAGCTAGACTAGTATCTATCACAGCATCAATTGTCATAGAATTTTGACTTTGGTTATCTCCTTCTTGGTCACTAGTTATCGTGGTATAAGGTACTGTGCAACAGCAGATAGGTTGGGAAAGTCTACCACACAAACTAAGGGATCCCCATTTATTAACCGCACTGCACATGGGCTCATCCGGGATTTGAACCCGGGACCTCTCGCACCCTAAGCGAGAATCATACCCCTAGACCAACGAGCCCCTCATCCTGTCAGCTGCTACCTGGTGTGTCGGATAAAAATCAGAGTTTTTCAATTTCATGAATTTGCTTGGCAACAGAAAATTTCACCTTGCACTTTTTGTACACAGTTGTGTACATTCCTTCCTAAACAACCACGTTTTCAGCATAGCAGTCAGAAAATCATGCTTTAAATGACAGCAGGAACACAGAGTTCCTTATATCTTTAATGGGTTTTGATGGGTTTGGATATGCTGTTTTCCATAGAGTCTTGGTCATGCAAGAAGGACAGGAATGTTACATCTAGTAAAGCTGAAGTGCCATGATGAACATTGCTGTTCTACGCTCAATGTCCATAGATCATTTTCTTATCGACTTTTACAAATGTTTGAGAAGATTGCCCTTTTACTCTAGATGTGTATTGAAGATCCCCATCAGTTTGTAGAATGCATTTTACACGTCAGGACAAGAGTTTTCTCTTTGATCGTTTTCTTGTCGGGTTTTGCAAATGTTTTGCGAGATTGCTCATTTACAATCAATGTGCATTGAAGATTGCAATCACTTCCAGAAGTTACTTGCCACATCTGCACAAGGTCCTTCTGCATGTGTGCACAATATGTTTGAGCTTAATCTTTGAGGTGTAGGGCTTTGCAAAGACTCGAGCAGATTGCACTTTTACGGTCAATGTCCATTAAATCAAAATCGATTGCCGAAGGTGGGTCTGCTAAATTGTGCCAATATGTATCTGTCTGCTGAAATCACTATGACAATGCACTTGCAAATGTAAAGGGAAATTGACGTGAAACAAAAGCAAAAAGAGTGAACTTGAAAATCATGCCATTTGTGTCATTTATTAGGGAAGGAGTGACAGGCAGAGGTTGAATGAGCACAAGCTAGACTAGTATGTATCACAGCATCAATTGTCATAGAATTTTGACTTTGGTTATCTCCTTCTTGGTCACTAGTTATCGTGGTATAAGGTACTGTGCAACAGCAGATAGGTTGGGAAAGCCTACCACACAAACTAAGGGATCCCCAATTATGAACCGCACTGCACATGGGCTCGTCCGGGATTTGAACCCGGGACCTCTCGCACCCTAAGCGAGAATCATACCCCTAGACCAACGAGCCCCTCATCCTGTCAGCTGCTACATGGTGTGTGGGATAAAAATCAGAGTTTTTCAATTTCATGAATTTGCTTGGCAACAGAAAATTTCACCTTGCACTTTTTGAACACAGTTATGTACATTCCTTCCTAAACAACCACGTTTTCAGCATAGCAGTCAGAAAATCATGCTTTAAATGACAGCAGGAACACACAGTTCCTTTTATCTTTGATGGGTTTGGATATGCTGTTTTCCATAGAATCTTGGTCATGCAAGAAGGACAGGAATGTTACATCTAGTAAAGCTGAAGTGCCATGAAGAACATTGCTGTTCTACGCTCAATGTCCATAGATCATTTTCTTATCGACTTTTACAAATGTTTGAGAAGATTGCTCTTTTACTCTAGATGTGTATTGAAGATCCCCATCAGTTTGTAGAATGCATTTTACACGTCAGGACAAGAGTTTTCTCTTTGATCGTTTTCTTGTCGGGTTTTGCAAATGTTTTGCGAGATTGCTCATTTACAATCAATGTGCATTGAAGATTGCAATCACTTCCAGAAGTTACTTGCCACATCTGCACAAGGTCCTTCTGCATGTGTGCACAATATGTTTGAGCTTAATCTTTGAGGTGTAGGGCTTTGCAAAGACTCGAGCAGATTGCACTTTTACGGTCAATGTCCATTGAAGATCAAAATCGATTGCCGAAGGTGGGTCTGCTAAATTGTGCCAATATGTATCTGTCTGCTGAAATCACTATGACAATGCACTTGCAAATGTAAAGGGAAATTGACGTGAAACAAAAGCAAAAAGAGTGAACTTGAAAATCATGCCATTTGTCTCATTTATTAGGGAAGGAGTGACAGGCAGAGGTTGAATGAGCACAAGCTAGACTTGTATGTATCACAGCATCAATTGTCATAGAATTTTGACTTTGGTTATCTCCTTCTTGGTCACTAGTTATCGTGGTATAAGGTACTGTGCAACAGCAGATAGGTTGGGAAAGCCTACCACACAAACTAAGGGATCCCCATTTATTAACCGCACTGCACATGGGCTCGTCCGGGATTTGAACCCGGGACCTCTCGCACCCTAAGCGAGAATCATACCCCTAGACCAACGAGCCCCTCATCCTGTCAGCTGCTACATGGTGTGTGGGATAAAAATCAGAGTTTTTCAATTTCATGAATTTGCTTGGCAACAGAAAATTTCACCTTGCACTTTTTGAACACAGTTATGTACATTCCTTCCTAAACAACCACGTTTTCAGCATAGCAGTCAGAAAATCATGCTTTAAATGACAGCAGGAACACACAGTTCCTTTTATCTTTGATGGGTTTTGATGGGTTTGGATATGCTGTTTTCCATAGAATCTTGGTCATGCAAGAAGGACAGGAATGTTACATCTAGTAAAGCTGAAGTGCCATGAAGAACATTGCTGTTCTACGCTCAATGTCCATAGATCATTTTCTTATCGACTTTTACAAATGTTTGAGAAGATTGCTCTTTTACTCTAGATGTGTATTGAAGATCCCCATCAGTTTGCAGAATGCATTTTACACGTCAGGACAAGAGTTTTCTCTTTGATCGTTTTCCTGTCGGGTTTTGCAAATGTTTTGCGAGATTGCTCATTTACAATCAATGTGCATTGAAGATTGCAATCACTTCCAGAAGTTACTTGCCACATCTGCACAAGGTCCTTCTGCATGTGTGCACAATATTTTTGAGCTTAATCTTTGAGGTGTAGGGTTTTGCAAATACTCGAGCAGATTGCTCTTTTACGGTCAATGTCCATTGAAGATCAAAATCGATTGCCGAAGGTGGGTCTGCTAAATTGTGCCAATATGTATCTGTCTGCTGAAATCACTATGACAATGCACTTGCAAATGTAAAGGGAAATTGACGTGAAACAAAAGCAAAAAGAGTGAACTTGAAAATCATGCCATTTGTGTCATTTATTAGGGAAGGAGTGACAGGCAGAGGTTAAATAAGCACAAGCTAGACTAGTATCTATCACAGCATCAATTGTCATAGAATTTTGACTTTGGTTATCTCCTTCTTGGTCACTAGTTATCGTGGTATAAGGTACTGTGCAACAGCAGATAGGTTGGGAAAGTCTACCACACAAACTAAGGGATCCCCATTTATTAACTGCACTGCACATGGGCTCGTCCAGGATTTGAACCCGGGACCTCTCGCACCCTAACCGAGAATCATACCCCTAGACCAACGAGCCCCTCATCCTGTCAGCTGCTACCTGGTGTGTGGGATAAAAATCAGAGTTTTTCAATTTCATGAATTTGCTTGGCAACAGAAAATTTCACCTTGCACTTTTTGTACACAGTTGTGTACATTCCTTCCTAAACAACCACGTTTTCAGCATAGCAGTCAGAAAATCATGCTTTAAATGACAGCAGGAACACAGAGTTCCTTATATCTTTAATGGGTTTTGATATGCTGTTTTCCATAGAGTCTTGGTCATGCAAGAAGGACAGGAATGTTACATCTAGTAAAGCTGAAGTGCCATGACGAACATTGCTGTTCTACGCTCAATGTCCATAGATCATTTTCTTATCGACTTTTACAAATGTTTGAGAAGATTGCTCTTTTACTCTAGATGTGTATTGAAGATCCCCATCAGTTTGTAGAATGCATTTTACACGTCAGGACAAGAGTTTTCTCTTTGATCGTTTTCTTGTCGGGTTTTGCAAATGTTTTGCGAGATTGCTCATTTACAATCAATGTGCATTGAAGATTGCAATCACTTCCAGAAGTTACTAGCCACATCTGCACAAGGTCCTTCTGCATGTGTGCACAATATGTTTGAGCTTAATCTTTGAGGTGTAGTGCTTTGCAAAGACTCGAGCAGATTGCACTTTTACGGTCAATGTCCATTGAAGATCAAAATCGATTGCCGAAGGTGGGTCTGCTAAATTGTGCCAATATGTATCTGTCTGCTGAAATCACTATGACAATGCACTTGCAAATGTAAAGGGAAATTGACGTGAAACAAAAGCAAAAAGAGTGAACTTGAAAATCATGCCATTTGTGTCATTTATTAGGGAAGGAGTGACAGGCAGAGGTTGAATGAGCAGAAGCTAGACTAGTATGTATCACAGCATCAATTGTCATAGAATTTTGACTTTGGTTATCTCCTTCTTGGTCACTAGTTATCGTGGTATAAGGTACTGTGCAACAGCAGATAGGTTGGGAAAGCCTACCACACAAACTAAGGGATCCCCATTTATGAACCGCACTGCACATGGGCTCGTCCGGGATTTGAACCCGGGACCTCTCGCACCCTAAGCGAGAATCATACCCCTAGACCAACGAGCCCCTCATCCTGTCAGCTGCTACATGGTGTGTGGGATAAAAATCAGAGTTTTTCAATTTCATGAATTTGCTTGGCAACAGAAAATTTCACCTTGCACTTTTTGAACACAGTTATGTACATTCCTTCCTAAACAACCACGTTTTCAGCATAGCAGTCAGAAAATCATGCTTTATATGACAGCAGGAACACACAGTTCCTTTTATCTTTGATGGGTTTGGATATGCTGTTTTCCATAGAATCTTGGTCATGCAAGAAGGACAGGAATGTTACATCTAGTAAAGCTGAAGTGCCATGAAGAACATTGCTGTTCTACGCTCAATGTCCATAGATCATTTTCTTATCGACTTTTACAAATGTTTGAGAAGATTGCTCTTTTACTCTAGATGTGTATTGAAGATCCCCATCAGTTTGCAGAATGCATTTTACACGTCAGGACAAGAGTTTTCTCTTTGATCGTTTTCCTGTCGGGTTTTGCAAATGTTTTGCGAGATTGCTGATTTACAATCAATGTGCATTGAAGATTGCAATCACTTCCAGAAGTTACTTGCCACATCTGCACAAGGTCCTTCTGCATGTGTGCACAATATGTTTGAGCTTAATCTTTGAGGTGTAGGGCTTTGCAAAGACTCGAGCAGATTGCACTTTTACGGTCAATGTCCATTGAAGATCAAAATCGATTGCCGAAGGTGGGTCTGCTAAATTGTGCCAATATGTATCTGTCTGCTGAAATCACTATGACAATGCACTTGCAAATGTAAAGGGAAATTGACGTGAAACAAAAGCAAAAAGAGTGAACTTGAAAATCATGCCATTTGTCTCATTTATTAGGGAAGGAGTGACAGGCAGAGGTTGAATGAGCACAAGCTAGACTAGTATGTATCACAGCATCAATTGTCATAGAATTTTGACTTTGGTTATCTCCTTCTTGGTCACTAGTTATCGTGGTATAAGGTACTGTGCAACAGCAGATAGGTTGGGAAAGCCTACCACACAAACTAAGGGATCCCCATTTATGAACCACACTGCACATGGGCTCGTCCGGGATTTGAACCCGGGACCTCTCGCACCCTAAGCGAGAATCATACCCCTAGACCAACGAGCCCCTCATCCTGTCAGCTGCTACATGGTGTGTGGGATAAAAATCAGAGTTTTTCAATTTCATGAATTTGCTTGGCAACAGAAAATTTCACCTTGCACTTTTTGAACACAGTTATGTACATTCCTTCCTAAACAACCACGTTTTCAGCATAGCAGTCAGAAAATCATGCTTTAAATGACAGCAGGAACACACAGTTCCTTTTATCTTTGATGGGTTTGGATATGCTGTTTTCCATAGAATCTTGGTCATGCAAGAAGGACAGGAATGTTACATCTAGTAAAGCTGAAGTGCCATGAAGAACATTGCTGTTCTACGCTCAATGTCCATAGATCATTTTCTTATCGACTTTTACAAATGTTTGAGAAGATTGCTCTTTTACTCTTGTAGGAATTGAACAGCTCAAATGGGGATGGTTTTCCACCAATGTTCAGGGGAATTGATTATGAATTAATTAATTATTAATTCATACAAAATTAAATATGGAATATTAGGTTTGAGTTGTTGTTCCGATATCACAGTTTTATATTAGTCCCACTTGGTAAAGATCTGGATGATTTAAGTCCAGAATGTGAATGGAATTCATTCGTTGGTATCACTACTCAGTCTAAGATAGCTGCCCGTCCACCGGGTTAGCTTCTTTCTGTAACCTAGCGACTCAGCTCTTGGCCAAAGAGAGAGTCTCGCGATACTTGAGGACGCGAGTGGGACTTCAAAGCTCAGTAACGGGATTCAGACCAATAAAGTGACTTATTGTAAGCACAGAGAGGGAGATTTAAAATGTGAACAGCATGCGTTTATTCTAATACTACACTAAAACAGGACAAACATTACACATAACCTAATACATACAAACACAATAACGGAATTACGGAAAATGGATTTACAGTAGGAAACAGTGATAAGCTTTGATTAAATACTGTTCTGCAACGGCAAGCCTAGGATCTAAACAGGCAACCCAGATTTCGGCGTAGATCAGCCGGTACTAGTTGCCTATTAGAGAGTTGTCGGTGAGTTTACGTGATTGCAGCGGGGATCAGCTTTGTCTTTTGTTGAAACTCGCGGCGAAGAGGCTTCGTAGTTTCGATGGTAGATTTAATCTTCTCCGCGCGTAGTTTCTCCCGCAGTCTTGGATTGGAGGCTTTACGTTTTCTTCTCCTTTTTCGATGACGTTTTTCGAAGACTTTTTCTCCTCCTCCTCCGGGTGTGAGGTTTTTATGCCCCGTGGGCTCCATGAATATTCATGACCCAGGGTCCAACTCATACCCAATGAGAATTGGTACCTGGATCCGAGGGGCCGGTTGCAGGCTCCCCGAATGTCCCCATAGATTTATGGTGGTCTTTGGCCAACTTTTGTGCTGATTTTAATTAAGTAATTTAGCTTTGGGTAGGTTCAATTGTGTAATAATCCGTCCCCGGATTCACATTCGGACATAATTTAGGATGACATTGATACCAAACATGATATTCCACCTTTGATCCAAACCTTTGCTAATTTTCATTGATTAATTTATAATTCCTCTTATGAGGTGCATGCTTATTATTGCCATCAATGTGCAGAATACATGGCTAGGTGGCATATCTCACAGCTGTGACAAGTTCAGGTATATTTTACTGAAGCTGTACCCCATTGCATACAGTGTGTCCTAATTAAGGATGGCTTGGGTAACTTTCTTTACTTCAGTAAAAGAACAGTGTTGATTATACATTGCAAAATTATAAAATGTAGCAAATTGGGCTATTAAAAGGGGTTCAGTACACAAGTTTTAACATACATTGCATAGTCTCTTTCAGACAAAGGGAGGCAGGAAAAGAGCGCGAATCTCTGATTTACGACTGTAAGGCATAGATAAGCAACCGCATTTCTACCCCTTCCCCCCCCCTTTTGGTGAGGGGTGGGGGCCTTCCTTAGTTCTATTAACTAAATAACTATGTGCTCAAACATTTCTACCTACTTGGTTACACCACTTAAACTCATTTCCCCTATTCTCTGAGAGAGGTGTGAGCACGTGGTTGGATAACCCCAGTGTTTACCTATCTGTGCATATTAATATATAAATATATATATATATATATGTATATAATTGTCCAAGTGGCAAAGATACAATGGGACATTCATAAGAAAAATAAAAGACAATTGTGACTGACACATACACATCCACCAAGTTTACAGTAATGATGCCAAATAATAGTGAGGATAACACACAATCAAATACACAATAGATGGCATATGATTTTAGCTTTGTCCCACTCCAGAGAGATGCAGGATCTCCCCCCCCCTTTCCACTATCTGGGTCCTCCGTTTGAGGGCCATAAACATTGGAATGCGGGCTTCGGCTTCCTGGAGAGGGGCCCTGGGTCAAAGAGGTACGGAGGGAGATCTTGGCATGGCCGACTCACTCCCTCAGCGGCCATAAAATACTGGCTGTGGGGCCTGCGTGATCCTACACTCTAGATGTGTATTGAAGATCCCCATCAGTTTGCAGAATGCATTTTACACGTCAGGACAAGAGTTTTCTCTTTGATCGTTTTCCTGTCGGGTTTTGCAAATGTTTTGCGAGATTGCTCATTTACAATCAATGTGCATTGAATATTGCAATCACTTCCAGAAGTTACTTGCCACATCTGCACAAGGTCCTTCTGCATGTGTGCACAATATTTTTGAGCTTAATCTTTGAGGTGTAGGGTTTTGCAAAGACTCGAGCAGATTGCTCTTTTACGGTCAATGTCCATTGAAGATCAAAATCGATTGCCGAAGGTGGGTCTGCTAAATTGTGCCAATATGTATCTGTCTGCTGAAATCACTATGACAATGCACTTGCAAATGTAAAGGGAAATTGACGTGAAACAAAAGCAAAAAGAGTGAACTTGAAAATCATGCCATTTGTGTGATTTATTAGGGAAGGAGTGACAGGCAGAGGTTAAATGAGCACAAGCTAGACTAGTATCTATCACAGCATCAATTGTCATAGAATTTTGACTTTGGTTATCTCCTTCTTGGTCACTAGTTATCGTGGTATAAGGTACTGTGCAACAGCAGATAGGTTGGGAAAGTCTACCACACAAACTAAGGGATCCCCATTTATTAACCGCACTGCACATGGGCTCGTCCGGGATTTGAACCCGGGACCTCTCGCACCCTAAGCGAGAATCATACCCCTAGACCAACGAGCCCCTCATCCTGTCAGCTGCTACCTGGTGTGTCGGATAAAAATCAGAGTTTTTCAATTTCATGAATTTGCTTGGCAACAGAAAATTTCACCTTGCACTTTTTGTACACAGTTGTGTACATTCCTTCCTAAACAACCACGTTTTCAGCATAGCAGTCAGAAAATCATGCTTTAAATGACAGCAGGAACACACAGTTCCTTTTATCTTTGATGGGTTTTGATGGGTTTGGATATGCTGTTTTCCATAGAATCTTGGTCATGCAAGAAGGACAGGAATGTTACATCTCGTAAAGCTGAAGTGCCATGAAGAACATTGCTGTTCTACGCTCAATGACCATAGATCATTTTCTTATCGACTTTTACAAATGTTTGAGAAGATTGCTCTTTTACTCTAGATGTGTATTGAAGATCCCCATCAGTTTGCAGAATGCATTTTACATGTCAGGACAAGAGTTTTCTCTTTGATCGTTTTCCTGTCGGGTTTTGCAAATGTTTTGCGAGATTGCTCATTTACAATCAATGTCCATTGAAGATTGCAATCACTTCCAGAAGTTACTTGCCACATCTGCACAAGGTCCTTCTGCATGTGTGTACAATATGTTTGAGCTTAATCTTTGAGGTGTAGGGCTTTGCAAAGACTCGAGCAGATTGCACTTTTACGGTCAATGTCCATTGAAGATCAAAATCGATTGCCGAAGGTGGGTCTGCTAAATTGTGCCAATATGTATCTGTCTGCTGAAATCACTATGACAATGCACTTGCAAATGTAAAGGGAAATTGACGTGAAACAAAAGCAAAAAGAGTGAACTTGAAAATCATGCCATTTGTCTCATTTATTAGGGAAGGAGTGACAGGCAGAGGTTGAATGAGCACAAGCTAGACTAGTATGTATCACAGCATCAATTGTCATAGAATTTTGACTTTGGTTATCTCTTTCTTGGTCACTAGTTATCGTGGTATAAGGTACTGTGCAACAGCAGATAGGTTGGGAAAGCCTACCACACAAACTAAGGGATCCCCATTTATGAACCGCACTGCACATGGGCTCGTCCGGGATTTGAACCCGGGACCTCTCGCACCCTAAGCGAGAATCATACCCCTAGACCAACGAGCCCCTCATCCTGTCAGCTGCTACATGGTGTGTGGGATAAAAATCAGAGTTTTTCAATTTCATGAATTTGCTTGGCAACAGAAAATTTCACCTTGCACTTTTTGAACACAGTTATGTACATTCCTTCCTAAACAACCACGTTTTCAGCATAGCAGTCAGAAAATCATGCTTTAAATGACAGCAGGAACACACAGTTCCTTTTATCTTTGATGGGTTTTGATGGGTTTGGATATGCTGTTTTCCATAGAATCTTGGTCATGCAAGAAGGACAGGAATGTTACATCTAGTAAAGCTGAAGTGCCATGAAGAACATTGCTGTTCTACGCTCAATGTCCATAGATCATTTTCTTATCGACTTTTACAAATGTTTGAGAAGATTGCTCTTTTACTCTAGATGTGTATTGGAGATCCCCATCAGTTTGCAGAATGCATTTTACACGTCAGGACAAGAGTTTTCTCTTTGATCGTTTTCCTGTCGGGTTTTGCAAATGTTTTGCGAGATTGCTCATTTACAATCAATGTGCATTGAAGATTGCAATCACTTCCAGAAGTTACTTGCCACATCTGCACAAGGTCCTTCTGCATGTGTGCACAATATTTTTGAGCTTAATCTTTGAGGTGTAGGGTTTTGCAAAGACTCGAGCAGATTGCTCTTTTACGGTCAATGTCCATTGAAGATCAAAATCGATTGCCGAAGGTGGGTCTGCTAAATTGTGCCAATATGTATCTGTCTGCTGAAATCACTATGACAATGCACTTGCAAATGTAAAGGGAAATTGACGTGAAACAAAAGCAAAAAGAGTGAACTTGAAAATCATGCCATTTGTGTCATTTATTAGGGAAGGAGTGACAGGCAGAGGTTAAATGAGCACAAGCTAGACTAGTATCTATCACAGCATCAATTGTCATAGAATTTTGACTTTGGTTATCTCCTTCTTGGTCACTAGTTATCGTGGTATAAGGTACTGTGCAACAGCAGATAGGTTGGGAAAGTCTACCACACAAACTAAGGGATCCCCATTTATTAACCGCACTGCACATGGGCTCGTCCGGGATTTGAACCCGGGACCTCTCGCACCCTAAGCGAGAATCATACCCCTAGACCAACGAGCCCCTCATCCTGTCAGCTGCTACCTGGTGTGTGGGATAAAAATCAGAGTTTTTCAATTTCATGAATTTGCTTGGCAACAGAAAATTTCACCTTGCACTTTTTGTACACAGTTGTGTACATTCCTTCCTAAACAACCACGTTTTCAGCATAGCAGTCAGAAAATCATGCTTTAAATGACAGCAGGAACACAGAGTTCCTTATATCTTTAATGGGTTTTGATATGCTGTTTTCCATAGAGTCTTGGTCATGCAAGAAGGACAGGAATGTTACATCTAGTAAAGCTGAAGTGCCATGAAGAACATTGCTGTTCTACGCTCAATGTCCATAGATCATTTTCTTATCGACTTTTACAAATGTTTGAGAAGATTGCTCTTTTACTCTAGATGTGTATTGAAGATCCCCATCAGTTTGCAGAATGCATTTTACACGTCAGGACAAGAGTTTTCTCTTTGATCGTTTTCCTGTCGGGTTTTACAAATGTTTTGCGAGATTGCTCATTTACAATCAATGTGCATTGAAGATTGCAATCACTTCCAGAAGTTACTTGCCACATCTGCACAAGGTCCTTCTGCATGTGTGCACAATATGTTTGAGCTTAATCTTTGAGGTGTAGGGTTTTGCAAAGACTCGAGCAGATTGCTCTTTTACGGTCAATGTCCATTGAAGATCAAAATCGATTGCCGAAGGTGGGTCTGCTAAATTGTGCCAATATGTATCTGTCTGCTGAAATCACTATGACAATGCACTTGCAAATGTAAAGGGAAATTGACTTGAAACAAAAGCAAAAAGAGTGAACTTGAAAATCATGCCATTTGTGTCATTTATTAGGGAAGGAGTGACAGGCAGAGGTTAAATGAGCACAAGCTAGACTAGTATGTATCACAGCATCAATTGTCATAGAATTTTGACTTTGGTTATCTCCTTCTTGGTCACTAGTTATTGTGGTATAAGGCACTGTGCAACAGCAGATAGGTTGGGAAAGCCTACCACACAAACTAAGGGATCCCCATTTATTAACCGCACTGCACATGGGCTCGCCCGGGATTTGAACCCGGGACCTCTCGCACCCTAAGCGAGAATCATACCCCTAGACCAACGAGCCCCTCATCCTGTCAGCTGCTGCATGGTGTGTGGGATAAAAATCAGAGATTTTCAATTTCATGAATTTGCTTGGCAACAGAAAATTTCACCTTGCACTTTTTGTACACAGTTGTGTATATTCCTTCCTAAACAACCACGTTTTCAGCATAGCAGTCAGAAAATCATGCTTTAAATGACAGCAGGAACACACAGTTCCTTTTATCTTTGATGGGTTTGGATATGCTGTTTTCCATAGAGTCTTGGTCATGCAAGAAGGACAGGAATGTTACATCTAGTAAAGCTGAAGTGCCATGAAGAACATTGCTGTTCTACGCTCAATGTCCATAGATCATTTTCTTATCGACTTTTACAAATGTTTGAGAAGATTGCTCTTTTACTCTAGATGTGTATTGAAGATCACCATCAGTTTGCAGAATGCATTTTACACGTCAGGACAAGAGTTTTCTCTTTGATCGTTTTCCTGTCGGGTTTTGCAAATGTTTTGCGAGATTGCTCATTTACAATCAATGTGCATTGAAGATTGCAATCACTTCCAGAAGTTACTTGCCACATCTGCACAAGGTCCTTCTGCATGTGTGCACAATATGTTTGAGCTTAATCTTTGAGGTGTAGGGTTTTGCGAAGACTCGACCAGATTGCTCTTTTACGGTCAATGTCCATTGAAGATCAAAATCGATTGCCGAAGGTGGGTCTGCTAAATTGTGCCAATATGTATCTGTCTGCTGAAATCACTATGACAATGCACTTGCAAATGTAAAGGGAAATTGACGTGAAACAAAAGCAAAAAGAGTGAACTTGAAAATCATGCCATTTGTGTCATTTATTAGGGAAGGAGTGACAGGCAGAGGTTAAATGAGCACAAGCTAGACTAGTATGTATCACAGCATCAATTGTCATAGAATTTTGACTTTGGTTATCTCCTTCAAGGTCACTAGTTATTGTAGTATAAGGTACTGTGCAACAGCAGATAGGTTGGGAAAGCCTACCACACAAACTAAGGGATCCCCATTTATTAACCGCACTGCACATGGGCTCGCCCGGGATTTGAACCCGGGACCTCTCGCACCCTAAGCGAGAATCATACCCCTAGACCAACGAGCCCCTCATCCTGTCAGCTGCTACATGGTGTGTGGGACAAAAATCAGAGATTTTCAATTTCATGAATTTGCTTGGCAACAGAAAATTTCACCTTGCACTTTTTGTACACAGTTGTGTACATTCCTTCCTAAACAACCACGTTTTCAGCATAGCAGTCAGAAAATCATGCTTTAAATGACAGCAGGAACACACAGTTCCTTTTATCTTTGATGGGTTTTAATGGGTTTGGATATGCTGTTTTCCATAGAGTCTTGGTCATGCAAGACGGACAGGAATGTTACATCTAGTAAAGCTGAAGTGCCATGAAGAACATTGCTGTTCTACGCTCAATGTCCATAGATCATTTTCTTATCGACTTTTACAAATGTTTGAGAAGATTGCTCTTTTACTCTAGATGTGTATTGAAGATCCCCATCAGTTTGCAGAATGCATTTTACACGTCAGGACAAGAGTTTTCTCTTTGATCGTTTTCCTGTCGGGTTTTGCAAATGTTTTGCGAGATTGCTCATTTACAATCAATGTGCAATGAAGATTGCAATCACTTCCAGAAGTTACTTGCCACATCTGCACAAGGTCCTTCTGCATGTGTGCACAATATTTTTGAGCTTAATCTTTGAGGTGTAGGGTTTTGCAAAGACTCGAGCAGATTGCTCTTTTACGGTCATTGTCCATTGAAGATCAAAATCGATTGCCGAAGGTGGGTCTGCTAAATTGTGCCAATATGTATCTGTCTGCTGAAATCACTATGACAATGCACATGCAAATGTAAAGGGAAATTGACGTGAAACAAAAGCAAAAAGAGTGAACTTGAAAATCATGCCATTTGTGTCATTTATTAGGGAAGGAGTGACAGGCAGAGGTTAAATGAGCACAAGCTAGACTAGTATGTATCACAGCATCAATTGTCATAGAATTTTGACTTTGGTTATCTCCTTCTTGGTCACTAGTTATCGTGGTATAAGGTACTGTGCAACAGCAGGTAGGTTGGGAAAGCCTACCACACAAACTAAGGGATCCCCATTTATTAACCGCACTGCACATGGGCTCGTCCGGGATTTGAACCCGGGACCTCTCGCACCCTAAGCGAGAATCATACCCCTAGACCAACGAGCCCCTCATCCTGTCAGCTGCTACATGGTGTGTGGGATAAAAATCAGAGATTTTCAATTTCATGAATTTGCTTGGCAACAGAAAATTTCACCTTGCACTTTTTGTACACAGTTGTGTACATTCCTTCCTAAACAACCACGTTTTCAGCATAGCAGTCAGAAAATCATGCTTTAAATGACAGCAGGAACACACAGTTCCTTTTATCTTTGATGGGTTTTGATGGGTTTGGATATGCTGTTTTCCATAGAGTCTTGGTCATGCAAGAAGGACAGGAATGTTACATCTAGTAAAGCTGAAGTGCCATGAAGAACATTGGTGTTCTACGCTCAATGTCCATAGATCATTTTCTTATCGACTTTTACAAATGTTTGAGAAGATTGCTCTTTTACTCTAGATGTGTATTGAAGATCCCCATCAGTTTCCAGAATGCATTTTACACGTCAGGACAAGAGTTTTCTCTTTGATCGTTTTCCTGTCGGGTTTTGCAAATGTTTTGCGAGATTGCTCATTTACAATCAATGTGCAATGAAGATTGCAATCACTTCCAGAAGTTACTTGCCACATCTGCACAAGGTCCTTCTGCATGTGTGCACAATATTTTTGAGCTTAATCTTTGAGGTGTAGGGTTTTGCAAAGACTCGAGCAGATTGCTCTTTTACGGTCATTGTCCATTGAAGATCAAAATCGATTGCCGAAGGTGGGTCTGCTAAATTGTGCCAATATGTATCTGTCTGCTGAAATCACTATGACAATGCACATGCAAATGTAAAGGGAAATTGACGTGAAACAAAAGCAAAAAGAGTGAACTTGAAAATCATTCCATTTGTGTCATTTATTAGGGAAGGAGTGACAGGCAGAGGTTAAATGAGCACAAGCTAGACTAGTATGTATCACAGCATCAATTGTCATAGAATTTTGACTTTGGTTATCTCCTTCTTGGTCACTAGTTATCGTGGTATAAGGTACTGTGCAACAACAGGTAGGTTGGGAAAGCCTACCACACAAACTAAGGGATCCCCATTTATTAAAAGCACTGCACATGGGCTCGTCCGGGATTTGAACCCGGGACCTCTCGCACCCTAAGCGAGAATCATACCCCTAGACCAACGAGCCCCTCATCCTGTCAGCTGCTACATGGTGTGTGGGATAAAAATCAGAGATTTTCAATTTCATGAATTTGCTTGGCAACAGAAAATTTCACCTTGCACTTTTTGTACACAGTTGTGTATATTCCTTCCTAAACAACCACGTTTTCAGCATAGCAGTCAGAAAATCATGCTTTAAATGACAGCAGGAACACACAGTTCCTTTTATCTTTGATGGGTTTGGATATGCTGTTTTCCATAGAGTCTTGGTCATGCAAGAAGGACAGGAATGTTACATCTAGTAAAGCTGAAGTGCCATGAAGAACATTGCTGTTCTACCCTCAATGTCCATAGATCATTTTCTTATCGACTTTTACAAATGTTTGAGAAGATTGCTCTTTTACTCTAGATGTGTATTGAAGATCCCCATCAGTTTGCAGAATGCATTTTACACGTCAGGACAAGAGTTTTCTCTTTGATCGTTTTCCTGTCGGGTTTTGCAAATGTTTTGCGAGATTGCTCATTTACAATCAATGTGAATTGAAGATTGCAATCACTTCCAGAAGTTACTTGCCACATCTGCACAAGGTCCTTCTGCATGTGTGCACAATATGTTTGAGCTTAATCTTTGAGGTGTAGGGTTTTGCAAAGACTCGAGCAGATTGCTCTTTTACGGTCAATGTCCATTGAAGATCAAAATCGATTGCCGAAGGTGGGTCTGCTAAATTGTGCCAATATGTATCTGTCTGCTGAAATCACTATGACAATGCACTTGCAAATGTAAAGGGAAATTGACGTGAAACAAAAGCAAAAAGAGTGAACTTGAAAATCATTCCATTTGTGTCATTTATTAGGGAAGGAGTGACAGGCAGAGGTTAAATGAGCACAAGCTAGACTAGTATGTATCACAGCATCAATTGTCATAGAATTTTGACTTTGGTTATCTCCTTCTTGGTCACTAGTTATCGTGGTATAAGGTACTGTGCAACAACAGGTAGGTTGGGAAAGCCTACCACACAAACTAAGGGATCCCCATTTATTAACCGCACTGCACATGGGCTCGTCCGGGATTTGAACCCGGGACCTCTCGCACCCTAAGCGAGAATCATACCCCTAGACCAACGAGCCCCTCATCCTGTCAGCTGCTACATGGTGTGTGGGATAAAAATCAGAGATTTTCAATTTCATGAATTTGCTTGGCAACAGAAAATTTCACCTTGCACTTTTTGTACACAGTTGTGTATATTCCTTCCTAAACAACCACGTTTTCAGCATAGCAGTCAGAAAATCATGCTTTAAATGACAGCAGGAACACACAGTTCCTTTTATCTTTGATGGGTTTGGATATGCTGTTTTCCATAGAGTCTTGGTCATGCAAGAAGGACAGGAATGTTACATCTAGTAAAGCTGAAGTGCCATGAAGAACATTGCTGTTCTACCCTCAATGTCCATAGATCATTTTCTTATCGACTTTTACAAATGTTTGAGAAGATTGCTCTTTTACTCTAGATGTGTATTGAAGATCCCCATCAGTTTGCAGAATGCATTTTACACGTCAGGACAAGAGTTTTCTCTTTGATCGTTTTCCTGTCGGGTTTTGCAAATGTTTTGCGAGATTGCTCATTTACAATCAATGTGAATTGAAGATTGCAATCACTTCCAGAAGTTACTTGCCACATCTGCACAAGGTCCTTCTGCATGTGTGCACAATATGTTTGAGCTTAATCTTTGAGGTGTAGGGTTTTGCAAAGACTCGAGCAGATTGCTCTTTTACGGTCAATGTCCATTGAAGATCAAAATCGATTGCCGAAGGTGGGTCTGCTAAATTGTGCCAATATGTATCTGTCTGCTGAAATCACTATGACAATGCACTTGCAAATGTAAAGGGAAATTGACGTGAAACAAAAGCAAAAAGAGTGAACTTGAAAATCATGCCATTTGTGTCATTTATTAGGGAAGGAGTGACAGGCAGAGGTTAAATGAGCACAAGCTAGACTAGTATGTATCACAGCATCAATTGTCATAGAATTTTGACTTTGGTTATCTCCTTCAAGGTCACTAGTTATTGTAGTATAAGGTACTGTGCAACAGCAGATAGGTTGGGAAAGCCTACCACACAAACTAAGGGATCCCCATTTATTAACCGCATTGCACATGGGCTCGTCCGGGATTTGAACCCGGGACCTCTCGCACCCTAAGCGAGAATCATACTCCTAGACCAACGAGCCCCTCATCCTGTCAGCTGCTACATGGTGTGTGGGATAAAAATCAGAGTTTTTCAATTTCCTGAATTTGCTTGGCAACAGAAAATTTCACCTTGCACTTTTTGTACACAGATATGTATATTCCTTCCTTAACAACCACGTTTTCAGCATAGCAGTCAGAAAATCATGCTTTAAATAACAACAGGAACACACAGTTCCTTTTATCTTTGATGGGTTTGGATATGCTGTTTTCCATAGAGTCTTGGTCATGCAAGAAGGACAGGAATGTTACATCTAGTAAAGCTGAAGTGCCATGAAGAACATTGCTGTTCAACGCTCAATGTCCATAGATCATTTTCTTATCGACTTTTACAAATGTTTGAGAAGATTGCTCTTTTACTCTAGATGTGTATTGAAGATCCCCATCAGTTTGCAGAATGCATTTTACACGTCAGGACAAGAGTTTTCTCTTTGATCGTTTTCCTGTCGGGTTTTGCAAATGTTTTGCGAGATTGCTCATTTACAATCAATGTGCATTGAAGATTGCAATCACTTCCAGAAGTTACTTGCCACATCTGCACAAGGTCCTTCTGCATGTGTGCACAATATGTTTGAGCTTAATCTTTGAGGTGTAGGGTTTTGCAAAGACTCGAGCAGATTGCTCTTTTACGGTCAATGTCCATTGAAGATCAAAATTGATTGCCGAAGGTGGGTCTGCTAAATTGTGCCAATATGTATCTGTCTGCTGAAATCACTATGACAATGCACTTGCAAATGTAAAGGGAAATTGACGTGAAACAAAAGCAAAAAGAGTGAACTTGAAAATCATGCCATTTGTGTCATTTATTAGGGAAGGAGTGACAGGCAGAGGTTGAATGAGCACAAGCTAGACTAGTATGTATCACAGCATCAATTGTCATAGAATTTTGACTTTGGTTATCTCCTTCTTGGTCACTAGTTATCGTGGTATAAGGTACTGTGCAACAGCAGATAGGTTGGGAAAGCCTACCACACAAACTAAGGGACCCCCATTTATGAACCGCACTGCACATGGGCTCATCCGGGATTTGAACCCAGGACCTCTCGCACCCTAAGCGAGAATCATACCCCTAGACCAACGAGCCCCTCATCCTGTCAGCTGCTATATGGTGTGTGGGATAAAAATCAGATTTTTTCAATTTCATGAATTTGCTTGGCAACAGAAAATTTCACCTTGCACTTTTTGTACACAGTTGTGTACATTCCTTCCTAAACAACCACGTTTTCAGCATAGCAGTCAGAAAATCATGCTTTAAATGACAGCAGGAACCCACAGTTCCTTTTATCTTTGATGGGTTTTGATGGGTTTTGATATGCTGTTTTCCATAGAGTCTTGGTTATGCAAGAAGGACAGGAATGTTACATCTAGTAAAGCTGAAGTGCCATAAATAACATTGCTGTTCTATGCTCAATGTCCATAGATCATTTTCTTATCGACTTTTACAAATGTTTGAGAAGATTGCTCTTTTACTCTAGATGTGTATTGAAGATCCCCATCAGTTTGCAGAATGCATTTTACACGTCAGGACAAGAGTTTTCTCTTTGATCGTTTTCCTGTCGGGTTTTGCAAATGTTTTGCGAGATTGCTCATTTACAATCAATGTGCATTGAAGATTGCAGTCACTTCCAGAAGTTACTTGCCACATCTGCACAAGGTCCTTCTGCATGTGTGCACAATATGTTTGAGCTTAATCTTTGAGGTGTAGGGTTTTGCAAAGACTCGAGCAGATTGCTCTTTTACGGTCAATGTCCATTGAAGATCAAAATCGATTGCCGAAGGTGGGTCTGCTAAATTGTGCCAATATGTATCTGTCTGCTGAAATCACTATGACAATGCACTTGCAAATGTAAAGGGAAATTGACGTGAAACAAAAGCAAAAAGAGTGAACTTGAAAATCATGCCATTTGTGTCATTTATTAGGGAAGGAGTGACAGGCAGAGGTTAAATGAGCACAAGCTAGACTAGTATGTATCACAGCATCAATTGTCATAGAATTTTGACTTTGGTTATCTCCTTCTTGGTCACTAGTTATCGTGGTATAAGGTACTGTGCAACAGCAGATAGGTTGGGAAAGCCTACCACACAAACTAAGGGATCCCCATTTATTAACCGCACTGCACATGGGCTCGTCCGGGATTTGAACCCAGGACCTCTCGCACCCTAAGCGAGAATCATACCCCTAGACCAACGAGCCCCTCATCCTGTCAGCTGCTGCATGGTGTGTGGGATAAAAATCAGAGATTTTCAATTTCATGAATTTGCTTGGCAACAGAAAATTTCACCTTGCACTTTTTGTACACAGTTGTGTATATTCCTTCCTAAACAACCACGTTTTCAGCATAGCAGTCAGAAAATCATGCTTTAAATGACAGCAGGAACACACAGTTCCTTTTATCTTTGATGGGTTTTGATATGCTGTTTTCCATAGAGTCTAGGTCATGCAAGAAGGACAGGAATGTTACATCTAGTAAAGTTGAAGTGCCATGAAGAACATTGCTGTTCTATGCTCAATGTCCATAGATCATTTTCTTATTGACTTTTAGAAATGTTTGAGAAAATTGCTCTTTTACTCTAGATGTGTATTGAAGATCCCCATCAGTTTGCAGAATGCATTTTACACGTCAGGACAAGAGTTTTCTCTTTGATCGTTTTCCTGTCGGGTTTTGCAAATGTTTTGCGAGATTGCTCATTTACAATCAATGTGCATTGAAGATTGCAGTCACTTCCAGAAGTTACTTGCCACATCTGCACAAGGTCCTTCTGCATGTGTGCACAATATGTTTGAGCTTAATCTTTGAGGTGTAGGGTTTTGCAAAGACTCGAGCAGATTGCTCTTTTACGGTCAATGTCCATTGAAGATCAAAATCGATTGCCGAAGGTGGGTCTGCTAAATTGTGCCAATATGTATCTGTCTGCTGAAATCACTATGACAATGCACTTGCAAATGTAAAGGGAAATTGACGTGAAACAAAAGCAAAAAGAGTGAACTTGAAAATCATGCCATTTGTGTCATTTATTAGGGAAGGAGTGACAGGCAGAGGTTAAATGAGCAGAAGCTAGACTAGTATGTATCATAGCATCAATTGTAATAGAATTTTGACTTTTGTTATCTCCTTCAAGGTTACTAGTTATTGTAGTATTTAATACTGTGCAACAGCAGATAGGTTGGGAAAGCCTACCACACAAACTAAGGGATCCCGATTTATTAACCGCACTGCACATGGGCTCGTCCGGTATTTGAACCCGAGACCTCTCGCACCCTAAGCAAGAATCATACCCCTAGACCAACGAGCCCCTCATCCTGTAAGCTGCTATATGGTGTGTGGGATAAAAATCAGAGTTTTTCAATTTCCTGAATTTGCTTAGCAACAGAAAATTTCACCTTGCACTTTTTGTACACAGTTATGTACATTCCTTCCTAAACAACCACGTTTTCAGCATAGCAGTCAGAACATCATGCTTTAAATGACAGCAGGAACACACAGTTCCTTTTATCTTTGATGGGTTTTGATATGCTGTTTTCCATAGAGTCTTGGTCATGCAAGAAGGACAGGAATGTTACATCTAGTAAAGCTGAAGTGCCATGAAGAACATTGCTGTTCTACGCTCAAAGTCCATAGATCATTTTCTTATCGACTTTTACAAATGTTTGAGAAGATTGCTCTTTTACTCTAGATGTGTATTGAAGATCCCCATCAGTTTGCAGAATGCATTTTACACGTCAGGACAAGAGTTTTCTCTTTGATCGTTTTCCTGTTGGGTTTTGCAAATGTTTTGCGAGATTGCTCATTTACAATCAATGTGCATTGAAGATTGCAATCACTTCCAGAAGTTACTTGCCACATCTGCACAAGGTCCTTCTGCATGTGTGCACAATATGTTTGAGCTTAATCTTTGAGGTGTAGGGTTTTGCAAAGACTCGAGCAGATTGCTCTTTTACGGTCAATGTCCATTGAAGATCAAAATCGATTGCCGAAGGTGGGTCTGCTAAATTGTGCCAATATGAATCTGTCTGCTGAAATCACTATGACAATGCACTTGCAAATGTAAAGGGAAATTGACGTGAAACAAAAGCAAAAAGAGTGAACTTGAAAATCATGCCATTTGTGTCATTTATTAGGGAAGGAGTGACAGGCAGAGGATAAATGAGCACAAGCTAGACTAGTATGTATCACAGCTTCAATTGTCATAGAATTTTGACTTTGGTTATCTCCTTCTTGGTCACTAGTTATCGTGGTATAAGGTACTGTGCAACAGCAGATAGGTTGGGAAAGCCTACCACACAAACTAAGGGATCCCCATTTATTAACCACACTGCACATGGGCTCGCCCGGGATTTGAACCCGGGACTTGAACCCGGGACCTCTCGCACCCTAAGCGAGAATCATACCCCTAGACCAACGAGCCCCTCATCCTGTCAGCTGCTACATGGTGTGTGGGACAAAAATCAGAGTTTTTCAATTTCATGAATTTGTTTGGCAACAGAAAATTTCACCTTGCACTTTTTGAACACAGTTATGTACATTCCTTCCTAAACAACCACGTTTTCAGCATAGCAGTCAGAAAATCATGCTTTAAATGACAGCAGGAACTCACAGTTCCTTTTATCTTTGATGGGTTTTAATGGGTTTGGATATGCTGTTTTCCATAGAGTCTTGGTCATGCAAGAAGGACAGGAATGTTACATCTAGTAAAGCTGAAGTGCCATGAAGAACATTGCTGTTCTACGCTCAATGTCCATAGATCATTTTCTTATCGACTTTTACAAATGTTTGAGAAGATTGCTCTTTTACTCTAGATGTGTATTGAAGATCCCCATCAGTTTGCAGAATGCATTTTACACGTCAGGACAAGAGTTTTCTCTTTGATCGTTTTCCTGTCGGGTTTTGCAAATGTTTTGCGAGATTGCTCATTTACAATCAATGTGCATTGAAGATTGCAATCACTTCCAGAAGTTACTTGCCACATCTGCACAAGGTCCTTCTGCATGTGTGCACAATATGTTTGAGCTTAATCTTGGAGGTGTAGGGTTTTGCAAAGACTCGAGCAGATTGCTCTTTTACGGTCAATGTCCATTGAAGATCAAAATCGATTGCCGAAGGTGGGTCTGCTAAATTGTGCCAATATGTATCTGTCTGCTGAAATCACTATGACAATGCACTTGCAAATGTAAAGGGAAATTGACGTGAAACAAAAGCAAAAAGAGTGAACTTGAAAATCATGCCATTTGTGTCATTTATTAGGGAAGGAGTGACAGGCAGAGGTTAAATGAGCACAAGCTAGACTAGTATGTATCACAGCATCAATTGTCATAGAATTTTGACTTTGGTTATCTCCTTCTTGGTCACTAGTTATCGTGGTATAAGGTACTGTGCAACAGCAGGTAGGTTGGGAAAGCCTACCACACAAACTAAGGGATCCCCATTTATTAACCGCACTGCACATGGGCTCGTCCGGGATTTGAACCCGGGACCTCTCGCACCCTAAGCGAGAATCATACCCCTAGACCAACGAGCCCCTCATCCTGTCAGCTGCTACATGGTGTGTGGGATAAAAATCAGAGATTTTCAATTTCATGAATTTGCTTGGCAACAGAAAATTTCACCTTGCACTTTTTGTACACAGTTGTGTACATTCCTTCCTAAACAACCACGTTTTCAGCATAGCAGTCAGAAAATCATGCTTTAAATGACAGCAGGAACACACAGTTCCTTTTATCTTTGATGGGTTTTGATGGGTTTGGATATGCTGTTTTCCATAGAGTCTTGGTCATGCAAGAAGGACAGGAATGTTACATCTAGTAAAGCTGAAGTGCCATGAAGAACATTGGTGTTCTACGCTCAATGTCCATAGATCATTTTCTTATCGACTTTTACAAATGTTTGAGAAGATTGCTCTTTTACTCTAGATGTGTATTGAAGATCCCCATCAGTTTCCAGAATGCATTTTACACGTCAGGACAAGAGTTTTCTCTTTGATCGTTTTCCTGTCGGGTTTTGCAAATGTTTTGCGAGATTGCTCATTTACAATCAATGTGCAATGAAGATTGCAATCACTTCCAGAAGTTACTTGCCACATCTGCACAAGGTCCTTCTGCATGTGTGCACAATATTTTTGAGCTTAATCTTTGAGGTGTAGGGTTTTGCAAAGACTCGAGCAGATTGCTCTTTTACGGTCATTGTCCATTGAAGATCAAAATCGATTGCCGAAGGTGGGTCTGCTAAATTGTGCCAATATGTATCTGTCTGCTGAAATCACTATGACAATGCACATGCAAATGTAAAGGGAAATTGACGTGAAACAAAAGCAAAAAGAGTGAACTTGAAAATCATTCCATTTGTGTCATTTATTAGGGAAGGAGTGACAGGCAGAGGTTAAATGAGCACAAGCTAGACTAGTATGTATCACAGCATCAATTGTCATAGAATTTTGACTTTGGTTATCTCCTTCTTGGTCACTAGTTATCGTGGTATAAGGTACTGTGCAACAACAGGTAGGTTGGGAAAGCCTACCACACAAACTAAGGGATCCCCATTTATTAACCGCACTGCACATGGGCTCGCCCGGGATTTGAACCCGGGACTTGAACCCGGGACCTCTTGCACCCTAAGCGAGAATCATACCCCTAGACCAACGAGCCCCTCATCCTGTCAGCTGCTACATGGTGTGTGGGACAAAAATCAGAGTTTCACTTTTTGAACACAGTTATGTACATTCCTTCCTAAACAACCACGTTTTCAGCATAGCAGTCAGAAAATCATGCTTTAAATGACAGCAGGAACTCACAGTTCCTTTTATCTTTGATGGGTTTTAATGGGTTTGGATATGCTGTTTTCCATAGAGTCTTGGTCATGCAAGAAGGACAGGAATGTTACATCTAGTAAAGCTGAAGTGCCATGAAGAACATTGCTGTTCTACGCTCAATGTCCATAGATCATTTTCTTATCGACTTTTACAAATGTTTGAGAAGATTGCTCTTTTACTCTAGATGTGTATTGAAGATCCCCATCAGTTTGCAGAATGCATTTTACACGTCAGGACAAGAGTTTTCTCTTTGATCGTTTTCCTGTCGGGTTTTGCAAATGTTTTGCGAGATTGCTCATTTACAATCAATGTGCATTGAAGATTGCAATCACTTCCAGAAGTTACTTGCCACATCTGCACAAGGTCCTTCTGCATGTGTGCACAATATGTTTGAGCTTAATCTTGGAGGTGTAGGGTTTTGCAAAGACTCGAGCAAATTGCTCTTTTACGGTCAATGTCCATTGAAGATCAAAATCGATTGCCGAAGGTGGGTCTGCTAAATTGTGCCAATATGTATCTGTCTGCTGAAATCACTATGACAATGCACTTGCAAATGTAAAGGGAAATTGACGTGAAACAAAAGCAAAAGGAGTGAACTTGAAAATCATGCCATTTGTGTCATTTATTAGGGAAGGAGTGACAGGCAGAGGTTAAATGAGCACAAGCTAGACTAGTATGTATCACAGCATCAATTGTCATAGAATTTTGACTTTGGTTATCTCCTTCAAGGTCACTAGTTATTGTAGTATAAGGTACTGTGCAACAGCAGATAGGTTGGGAAAGCCTACCACACAAACTAAGGGATCCCCATTTATTAACCGCACTGCACATGGGCTCGCCCGGGATTTGAACCCGGGACCTCTCGCACCCTAAGCGAGAATCATACCCCTAGACCAACGAGCCCCTCATCCTGTCAGCTGCTACATGGTGTGTGGGACAAAAATCAGAGATTTTCAATTTCATGAATTTGCTTGGCAACAGAAAATTTCACCTTGCACTTTTTGTACACAGTTGTGTACATTCCTTCCTAAACAACCACGTTTTCAGCATAGCAGTCAGAAAATCATGCTTTAAATGACAGCAGGAACACACAGTTCCTTTTATCTTTGATGGGTTTTAATGGGTTTGGATATGCTGTTTTCCATAGAGTCTTGGTCATGCAAGACGGACAGGAATGTTACATCTAGTAAAGCTGAAGTGCCATGAAGAACATTGCTGTTCTACGCTCAATGTCCATAGATCATTTTCTTATCGACTTTTACAAATGTTTGAGAAGATTGCTCTTTTACTCTAGATGTGTATTGAAGATCCCCATCAGTTTGCAGAATGCATTTTACACGTCAGGACAAGAGTTTTCTCTTTGATCGTTTTCCTGTCGGGTTTTGCAAATGTTTTGCGAGATTGCTCATTTACAATCAATGTGCAATGAAGATTGCAATCACTTCCAGAAGTTACTTGCCACATCTGCACAAGGTCCTTCTGCATGTGTGCACAATATTTTTGAGCTTAATCTTTGAGGTGTAGGGTTTTGCAAAGACTCGAGCAGATTGCTCTTTTACGGTCATTGTCCATTGAAGATCAAAATCGATTGCCGAAGGTGGGTCTGCTAAATTGTGCCAATATGTATCTGTCTGCTGAAATCACTATGACAATGCACATGCAAATGTAAAGGGAAATTGACGTGAAACAAAAGCAAAAAGAGTGAACTTGAAAATCATGCCATTTGTGTCATTTATTAGGGAAGGAGTGACAGGCAGAGGTTAAATGAGCACAAGCTAGACTAGTATGTATCACAGCATCAATTGTCATAGAATTTTGACTTTGGTTATCTCCTTCTTGGTCACTAGTTATCGTGGTATAAGGTACTGTGCAACAGCAGATAGGTTGGGAAAGCCTACCACACAAACTAAGGGATCCCCATTTATTAACCGCACTGCACATGGGCTCGTCCGGGATTTGAACCCGGGACCTCTCGCACCCTAAGCGAGAATCATACCCCTAGACCAACGAGCCCCTCATCCTGTCAGCTGCTGCATGGTGTGTGGGATAAAAATCAGAGATTTTCAATTTCATGAATTTGCTTGGCAACAGAAAATTTCACCTTGCACTTTTTGTACACAGTTGTGTATATTCCTTCCTAAACAACCACGTTTTCAGCATAGCAGTCAGAAAATCATGCTTTAAATGACAGCAGGAACACACAGTTCCTTTTATCTTTGATGGGTTTTGATATGCTGTTTTCCATAGAGTCTAGGTCATGCAAGAAGGACAGGAATGTTACATCTAGTAAAGCTGAAGTGCCATGAAGAACATTGCTGTTCTATGCTCAATGTCCATAGATCATTTTCTTATTGACTTTTACAAATGTTTGAGAAGATTGCTCTTTTACTCTAGATGTGTATTGAAGATCCCCATCAGTTTGCAGAATGCATTTTACACGTCAGGACAAGAGTTTTCTCTTTGATCGTTTTCCTGTCGGGTTTTGCAAATGTTTTGCGAGATTGCTCATTTACAATCAATGTGCATTGAAGATTGCAATCACTTCCAGAAGTTACTTGCCACATCTGCACAAGGTCCTTCTGCATGTGTGCACAATATGTTTGAGCTTAATCTTTGAGGTGTAGGGTTTTGCAAAGACTCGAGCAGATTGCTCTTTTACGGTCAATGTCCATTGAAGATCAAAATCGATTGCCGAAGGTGGGTCTGCTAAATTGTGCCAATATGTATCTGTCTGCTGAAATCACTATGACAATGCACTTGCAAATGTAAAGGGAAATTGACGTGAAACAAAAGCAAAAAGAGTGAACTTGAAAATCATGCCATTTGTGTCATTTATTAGGGAAGGAGTGACAGGCAGAGGTTAAATGAGCAGAAGCTAGACTAGTATGTATCATAGCATCAATTGTAATAGAATTTTGACTTTTGTTATCTCCTTCAAGGTTACTAGTTATTGTAGTATTTAATACTGTGCAACAGCAGATAGGTTGGGAAAGCCTACCACACAAACTAAGGGATCCCGATTTATTAACCGCACTGCACATGGGCTCGTCCGGTATTTGAACCCGAGACCTCTCGCACCCTAAGCAAGAATCATACCCCTAGACCAACGAGCCCCTCATCCTGTAAGCTGCTATATGGTGTGTGGGATAAAAATCAGAGTTTTTCAATTTCCTGAATTTGCTTAGCAACAGAAAATTTCACCTTGCACTTTTTGTACACAGTTATGTACATTCCTTCCTAAACAACCACGTTTTCAGCATAGCAGTCAGAACATCATGCTTTAAATGACAGCAGGAACACACAGTTCCTTTTATCTTTGATGGGTTTTGATATGCTGTTTTCCATAGAGTCTTGGTCATGCAAGAAGGACAGGAATGTTACATCTAGTAAAGCTGAAGTGCCATGAAGAACATGGCTGTTCTACGCTCAAAGTCCATAGATCATTTTCTTATCGACTTTTACAAATGTTTGAGAAGATTGCTCTTTTACTCTAGATGTGTATTGAAGATCCCCATCAGTTTGCAGAATGCATTTTACACGTCAGGACAAGAGTTTTCTCTTTGATCGTTTTCCTGTTGGGTTTTGCAAATGTTTTGCGAGATTGCTCATTTACAATCAATGTGCATTGAAGATTGCAATCACTTCCAGAAGTTACTTGCCACATCTGCACAAGGTCCTTCTGCATGTGTGCACAATATGTTTGAGCTTAATCTTTGAGGTGTAGGGTTTTGCAAAGACTCGAGCAGATTGCTCTTTTACGGTCAATGTCCATTGAAGATCAAAATCGATTGCCGAAGGTGGGTCTGCTAAATTGTGCCAATATGAATCTGTCTGCTGAAATCACTATGACAATGCACTTGCAAATGTAAAGGGAAATTGACGTGAAACAAAAGCAAAAAGAGTGAACTTGAAAATCATGCCATTTGTGTCATTTATTAGGGAAGGAGTGACAGGCAGAGGATAAATGAGCACAAGCTAGACTAGTATGTATCACAGCTTCAATTGTCATAGAATTTTGACTTTGGTTATCTCCTTCTTGGTCACTAGTTATCGTGGTATAAGGTACTGTGCAACAGCAGATAGGTTGGGAAAGCCTACCACACAAACTAAGGGATCCCCATTTATTAACCGCACTGCACATGGGCTCGCCCGGGATTTGAACCCGGGACTTGAACCCGGGACCTCTCGCACCCTAAGCGAGAATCATACCCCTAGACCAACGAGCCCCTCATCCTGTCAGCTGCTACATGGTGTGTGGGACAAAAATCAGAGTTTTTCAATTTCATGAATTTGTTTGGCAACAGAAAATTTCACCTTGCACTTTTTGAACACAGTTATGTACATTCCTTCCTAAACAACCACGTTTTCAGCATAGCAGTCAGAAAATCATGCTTTAAATGACAGCAGGAACTCACAGTTCCTTTTATCTTTGATGGGTTTTAATGGGTTTGGATATGCTGTTTTCCATAGAGTCTTGGTCATGCAAGAAGGACAGGAATGTTACATCTAGTAAAGCTGAAGTGCCATGAAGAACATTGCTGTTCTACGCTCAATGTCCATAGATCATTTTCTTATCGACTTTTACAAATGTTTGAGAAGATTGCTCTTTTACTCTAGATGTGTATTGAAGATCCCCATCAGTTTGCAGAATGCATTTTACACGTCAGGACAAGAGTTTTCTCTTTGATCGTTTTCCTGTCGGGTTTTGCAAATGTTTTGCGAGATTGCTCATTTACAATCAATGTGCATTGAAGATTGCAATCACTTCCAGAAGTTACTTGCCACATCTGCACAAGGTCCTTCTGCATGTGTGCACAATATGTTTGAGCTTAATCTTGGAGGTGTAGGGTTTTGCAAAGACTCGAGCAGATTGCTCTTTTACGGTCAATGTCCATTGAAGATCAAAATCGATTGCCGAAGGTGGGTCTGCTAAATTGTGCCAATATGTATCTGTCTGCTGAAATCACTATGACAATGCACTTGCAAATGTAAAGGGAAATTGACGTGAAACAAAAGCAAAAAGAGTGAACTTGAAAATCATGCCATTTGTGTCATTTATTAGGGAAGGAGTGACAGGCAGAGGTTAAATGAGCACAAGCTAGACTAGTATGTATCACAGCATCAATTGTCATAGAATTTTGACTTTGGTTATCTCCTTCAAGGTCACTAGTTATTGTAGTATAAGGTACTGTGCAACAGCAGATAGGTTGGGAAAGCCTACCACACAAACTAAGGGATCCCCATTTATTAACCGCACTGCACATGGGCTCGCCCGGGATTTGAACCCGGGACCTCTCGCACCCTAAGCGAGAATCATAGACCAACGAGCCCCTCATCCTGTCAGCTGCTACATGGTGTGTGGGACAAAAATCAGAGATTTTCAATTTCATGAATTTGCTTGGCAACAGAAAATTTCACCTTGCACTTTTTGTACACAGTTGTGTACATTCCTTCCTAAACAACCACGTTTTCAGCATAGCAGTCAGAAAATCATGCTTTAAATGACAGCAGGAACACACAGTTCCTTTTATCTTTGATGGGTTTTAATGGGTTTGGATATGCTGTTTTCCATAGAGTCTTGGTCATGCAAGACGGACAGGAATGTTACATCTAGTAAAGCTGAAGTGCCATGAAGAACATTGCTGTTCTACGCTCAATGTCCATAGATCATTTTCTTATCGACTTTTACAAATGTTTGAGAAGATTGCTCTTTTACTCTAGATGTGTATTGAAGATCCCCATCAGTTTGCAGAATGCATTTTACACGTCAGGACAAGAGTTTTCTCTTTGATCGTTTTCCTGTCGGGTTTTGCAAATGTTTTGCGAGATTGCTCATTTACAATCAATGTGCAATGAAGATTGCAATCACTTCCAGAAGTTACTTGCCACATCTGCACAAGGTCCTTCTGCATGTGTGCACAATATTTTTGAGCTTAATCTTTGAGGTGTAGGGTTTTGCAAAGACTCGAGCAGATTGCTCTTTTACGGTCATTGTCCATTGAAGATCAAAATCGATTGCCGAAGGTGGGTCTGCTAAATTGTGCCAATATGTATCTGTCTGCTGAAATCACTATGACAATGCACATGCAAATGTAAAGGGAAATTGACGTGAAACAAAAGCAAAAAGAGTGAACTTGAAAATCATGCCATTTGTGTCATTTATTAGGGAAGGAGTGACAGGCAGAGGTTAAATGAGCACAAGCTAGACTAGTATGTATCACAGCATCAATTATCATAGAATTTTGACTTTGGTTATCTCCTTCTTGGTCACTAGTTATCGTGGTATAAGGTACTGTGCAACAGCGGGTAGGTTGGGAAAGCCTACCACACAAACTAAGGGATCCCCATTTATTAACCGCACTGCACATGGGCTCGTCCGGGATTTGAACCCGGGACCTCTCGCACCCTAAGCGAGAATCATACCCCTAGACCAACGAGCCCCTCATCCTGTCAGCTGCTACATGGTGTGTGGGATAAAAATCAGAGATTTTCAATTTCATGAATTTGCTTGGCAACAGAAAATTTCACCTTGCACTTTTTGTACACAGTTATGTACATTCCTTCCTTAACAACCACGTTTTCAGCATAGCAGTCAGAAAATCATGCTTTAAATAACAACAGGAACACACAGTTCCTTTTATCTTTGATGGGTTTGGATATGCTGTTTTCCATAGAGTCTTGGTCATGCAAGAAGGACAGGAATGTTACATCTAGTAAAGCTGAAGTGCCATGAAGAACATTGCTGTTCAACGCTCAATGTCCATAGATCATTTTCTTATCGACTTTTACAAATGTTTGAGAAGATTGCTCTTTTACTCTAGATGTGTATTGAAGATCCCCATCAGTTTGCAGAATGCATTTTACACGTCAGGACAAGAGTTTTCTCTTTGATCGTTTTCCTGTCGGGTTTTGCAAATGTTTTGCGAGATTGCTCATTTACAATCAATGTGCATTGAAGATTGCAATCACTTCCAGAAGTTACTTGCCACATCTGCACAAGGTCCTTCTGCATGTGTGCACAATATGTTTGAGCTTAATCTTTGAGGTGTAGGGTTTTGCAAAGACTCGAGCAGATTGCTCTTTTACGGTCAATGTCCATTGAAGATCAAAATTGATTGCCGAAGGTGGGTCTGCTAAATTGTGCCAATATGTATCTGTCTGCTGAAATCACTATGACAATGCACTTGCAAATGTAAAGGGAAATTGACGTGAAACAAAAGCAAAAAGAGTGAACTTGAAAATCATGCCATTTGTGTCATTTATTAGGGAAGGAGTGACAGGCAGAGGTTAAATGAGCACAAGCTAGACTAGTATGTATCACAGCATCAATTGTCATAGAATTTTGACTTTGGTTATCTCCTTCAAGGTCACTAGTTATTGTGGTATAAGGTACTGTGCAACAGCAGATAGGTTGGGAAAGCCTACAACAACAAACTAAGGGATCCCCATTTATTAACCGCACTGCACATGGGCTCGTCCGGGATTTGAACCCGGGACCTCTCGCATCCTAAGCGAGAATCATACCCCTAGACCAACAAGCCCCTCATCCTGTCAGCTGCTACATGGTGTGTGGGATAAAAATCAGAGATTTTCAATTTCATGAATTTGCTTGGCAACAGAAAATTTCACCTTGCACTTTTTGTACACAGTTGTGTACATTCCTTCCTAAACAACCACGTTTTCAGCATAGCAGTCAGAAAATCATGCTTTAAATGACAGCAGGAACACACAGTTCCTTTTATCTTTGATGGGTTTTGATGGGTTTGGATATGCTGTTTTCCATAGAGTCTTGGTCATGCAAGAAGGACAGGAACGTTACATCTAGTAAAGCTGAAGTGCCATGAAGAACATTGCTGTTCAACGCTCAATGTCCATAGATCATTTTCTTATCGACTTTTACAAATGTTTGAGAAGATTGCTCTTTTACTCTAGATGTGGATTGAAGATTCCCATCAGTTTGCAGAATGCATTTTACATGTCAGGACAAGAGTTTTCTCTTTAATCGTTTTCCTGTCGGGTTTTGCAAATCTTTTGCGAGATTGCTCATTTACAATCAATGTGCATTGAAGATTGCAATCACTTCCAGAAGTTACTTGCCACATCTGCACAAGGTCCTTCTGCATGTGTGCACAATATGTTTGAGCTTAATCTTGGAGGTGTAGGGTTTTGCAAAGACTCGAGCAGATTGCTCTTTTACGGTCAATGTCCATTGAAGATCAAAATCGATTGCCGAAGGTGGGTCTGCTAAATTGTGCCAATATGTATCTGTCTGCTGAAATCACTATGACAATGTACATGCAAATGTAAAGGGAAATTGACGTGAAACAAAAGCAAAAGGAGTGAACTTGAAAATCATGCCATTTGTGTCATTTATTAGGGAAGGAGTGACAGGCAGAGGTTAAATGAGCACAAGCTAGACTAGTATGTATCACAGCATCAATTGTCATAGAATTTTGACTTTGGTTATCTCCTTCTTGGTCACTAGTTATCGTGGTATAAGGTACTGTGCAACAACAGGTAGGTTGGGAAAGCCTACCACACAAACTAAGGGATCCCCATTTATTAACCGCACTGCACATGGGCTCGTCCGGGATTTGAACCCGGGACCTCTCGCACCCTAAGCGAGAATCATACCCCTAGACCAACGAGCCCCTCATCCTGTCAGCTGCTACATGGTGTGTGGGATAAAAATCAGAGATTTTCAATTTCCTGAATTTGCTTGGCAACAGAAAATTTCACCTTGCATTTTTTGTACACAGTTATGTATATTCCTTCCTTAACAACCACGTTTTCAGCATAGCAGTCAGAAAATCATGCTTTAAATAACAACAGGAACACACAGTTCCTTTTATCTTTGATGGGTTTGGATATGCTGTTTTCCATAGAGTCTTGGTCATGCAAGAAGGACAGGAATGTTACATCTAGTAAAGCTGAAGTGCCATGAAGAACATTGCTGTTCAACGCTCAATGTCCATAGATCATTTTCTTATCGACTTTTACAAATGTTTGAGAAGATTGCTCTTTTACTCTAGATGTGTATTGAAGATCCCCATCAGTTTGCAGAATGCATTTTACACGTCAGGACAAGAGTTTTCTCTTTGATCGTTTTCCTGTCGGGTTTTGCAAATGTTTTGCGAGATTGCTCATTTACAATCAATGTGCATTGAAGATTGCAATCACTTCCAGAAGTTACTTGCCACATCTGCACAAGGTCCTTCTGCATGTGTGCACAATATGTTTGAGCTTAATCTTGGAGGTGTAGGGTTTTGCAAAGACTCGAGCAGATTGCTCTTTTACGGTCAATGTCCATTGAAGATCAAAATTGATTGCCGAAGGTGGGTCTGCTAAATTGTGCCAATATGTATCTGTCTGCTGAAATCACTATGACAATGCACTTGCAAATGTAAAGGGAAATTGACGTGAAACAAAAGCAAAAAGAGTGAACTTGAAAATCATGCCATTTGTGTCATTTATTAGGGAAAGAGTGACAGGCAGAGGTTAAATGAGCACAAGCTAGACTAGTATGTATCACAGCATCAATTGTCATAGAATTTTGACTTTGGTTATCTCCTTCTTGGTCACTAGTTATCGTGGTATAAGGTACTGTGCAACAGCAGGTAGGTTGGGAAAGCCTACCACACAAACTAAGGGATCCCCATTTATTAACTGCACTGCACATGGGCTCGTCCGGGATTTGAACCCGGGACCTCTCGCACCCTAAGCGAGAATCATACCCCTAGACCAACGAGCCCCTCATCCTGTCAGCTGCTACATGGTGTGTGGGATAAAAATCAGAGATTTTCAATTTCATGAATTTGCTTGGCAACAGAAAATTTCACCTTGCACTTTTTGTACACAGTTGTGTACATTCCTTCCTAAACAACCACGTTTTCAGCATAGCAGTCAGAAAATCATGCTTTAAATGACAGCAGGAACACACAGTTCCTTTTATCTTTGATGGGTTTTGATGGGTTTGGATATGCTGTTTTCCATAGAGTCTTGGTCATGCAAGAAGGACAGGAATGTTACATCTAGTAAAGCTGAAGTGCCATGAAGAACATTGGTGTTCTACGCTCAATATCCATAGATCATTTTCTTATCGACTTTTACAAATGTTTGAGAAGATTGCTCTTTTACTCTAGATGTGTATTGAAGATCCCCATCAGTTTCCAGAATGCATTTTACACGTCAGGACAAGAGTTTTCTCTTTGATCGTTTTCCTGTCGGGTTTTGCAAATGTTTTGCGAGATTGCTCATTTACAATCAATGTGCAATGAAGATTGCAATCACTTCCAGAAGTTACTTGCCACATCTGCACAAGGTCCTTCTGCATGTGTGCACAATATTTTTGAGCTTAATCTTGGAGGTGTAGGGTTTTGCAAAGACTCGAGCAGATTGCTCTTTTACGGTCAATGTCCATTGAAGATCAAAATCGATTGCCGAAGGTGGGTCTGCTAAATTGTGCCAATATGTATCTGTCTGCTGAAATCACTATGACAATGTACATGCAAATGTAAAGGGAAATTGACGTGAAACAAAAGCAAAAGGAGTGAACTTGAAAATCATGCCATTTGTGTCATTTATTAGGGAAGGAGTGACAGGCAGAGGTTAAATGAGCACAAGCTAGACTAGTATGTATCACAGCATCAATTGTCATAGAATTTTGACTTTGGTTATCTCCTTCTTGGTCACTAGTTATCGTGGTATAAGGTACTGTGCAACAACAGGTAGGTTGGGAAAGCCTACCACACAAACTAAGGGATCCCCATTTATTAACCGCACTGCACATGGGCTCGTCCGGGATTTGAACCCGGGACCTCTCGCACCCTAAGCGAGAATCATACCCCTAGACCAACGAGCCCCTCATCCTGTCAGCTGCTACATGGTGTGTGGGATAAAAATCAGAGATTTTCAATTTCATGAATTTGCTTGGCAACAGAAAATTTCACCTTGCACTTTTTGTACACAGTTGTGTACATTCCTTCCTAAACAACCACGTTTTCAGCATAGCAGTCAGAAAATCATGCTTTAAATGACAGCAGGAACACACAGTTCCTTTTATCTTTGATGGGTTTTGATGGGTTTGGATATGCTGTTTTCCATAGAGTCTTGGTCATGCAAGAAGGACAGGAACGTTACATCTAGTAAAGCTGAAGTGCCATGAAGAACATTGCTGTTCAACGCTCAATGTCCATAGATCATTTTCTTATCGACTTTTACAAATGTTTGAGAAGATTGCTCTTTTACTCTAGATGTGGATTGAAGATTCCCATCAGTTTGCAGAATGCATTTTACATGTCAGGACAAGAGTTTTCTCTTTAATCGTTTTCCTGTCGGGTTTTGCAAATCTTTTGCGAGATTGCTCATTTACAATCAATGTGCATTGAAGATTGCAATCACTTCCAGAAGTTACTTGCCACATCTGCACAAGGTCCTTCTGCATGTGTGCACAATATGTTTGAGCTTAATCTTGGAGGTGTAGGGTTTTGCAAAGACTCGAGCAGATTGCTCTTTTACGGTCAATGTCCATTGAAGATCAAAATCGATTGCCGAAGGTGGGTCTGCTAAATTGTGCCAATATGTATCTGTCTGCTGAAATCACTATGACAATGTACATGCAAATGTAAAGGGAAATTGACGTGAAACAAAAGCAAAAGGAGTGAACTTGAAAATCATGCCATTTGTGTCATTTATTAGGGAAGGAGTGACAGGCAGAGGTTAAATGAGCACAAGCTAGACTAGTATGTATCACAGCATCAATTGTCATAGAATTTTGACTTTGGTTATCTCCTTCTTGGTCACTAGTTATCGTGGTATAAGGTACTGTGCAACAACAGGTAGGTTGGGAAAGCCTACCACACAAACTAAGGGATCCCCATTTATTAACCGCACTGCACATGGGCTCGTCCGGGATTTGAACCCGGGACCTCTCGCACCCTAAGCGAGAATCATACCCCTAGACCAACGAGCCCCTCATCCTGTCAGCTGCTACATGGTGTGTGGGATAAAAATCAGAGATTTTCAATTTCCTGAATTTGCTTGGCAACAGAAAATTTCACCTTGCATTTTTTGTACACAGTTATGTATATTCCTTCCTTAACAACCACGTTTTCAGCATAGCAGTCAGAAAATCATGCTTTAAATAACAACAGGAACACACAGTTCCTTTTATCTTTGATGGGTTTGGATATGCTGTTTTCCATAGAGTCTTGGTCATGCAAGAAGGACAGGAATGTTACATCTAGTAAAGCTGAAGTGCCATGAAGAACATTGCTGTTCAACGCTCAATGTCCATAGATCATTTTCTTATCGACTTTTACAAATGTTTGAGAAGATTGCTCTTTTACTCTAGATGTGTATTGAAGATCCCCATCAGTTTGCAGAATGCATTTTACACGTCAGGACAAGAGTTTTCTCTTTGATCGTTTTCCTGTCGGGTTTTGCAAATGTTTTGCGAGATTGCTCATTTACAATCAATGTGCATTGAAGATTGCAATCACTTCCAGAAGTTACTTGCCACATCTGCACAAGGTCCTTCTGCATGTGTGCACAATATGTTTGAGCTTAATCTTGGAGGTGTAGGGTTTTGCAAAGACTCGAGCAGATTGCTCTTTTACGGTCAATGTCCATTGAAGATCAAAATCGATTGCCGAAGGTGGGTCTGCTAAATTGTGCCAATATGTATCTGTCTGCTGAAATCACTATGACAATGTACATGCAAATGTAAAGGGAAATTGACGTGAAACAAAAGCAAAAGGAGTGAACTTGAAAATCATGCCATTTGTGTCATTTATTAGGGAAGGAGTGACAGGCAGAGGTTAAATGAGCACAAGCTAGACTAGTATGTATCACAGCATCAATTGTCATAGAATTTTGACTTTGGTTATCTCCTTCTTGGTCACTAGTTATCGTGGTATAAGGTACTGTGCAACAACAGGTAGGTTGGGAAAGCCTACCACACAAACTAAGGGATCCCCATTTATTAACCGCACTGCACATGGGCTCGTCCGGGATTTGAACCCGGGACCTCTCGCACCCTAAGCGAGAATCATACCCCTAGACCAACGAGCCCCTCATCCTGTCAGCTGCTACATGGTGTGTGGGATAAAAATCAGAGATTTTCAATTTCCTGAATTTGCTTGGCAACAGAAAATTTCACCTTGCATTTTTTGTACACAGTTATGTATATTCCTTCCTTAACAACCACGTTTTCAGCATAGCAGTCAGAAAATCATGCTTTAAATAACAACAGGAACACACAGTTCCTTTTATCTTTGATGGGTTTGGATATGCTGTTTTCCATAGAGTCTTGGTCATGCAAGAAGGACAGGAATGTTACATCTAGTAAAGCTGAAGTGCCATGAAGAACATTGCTGTTCAACGCTCAATGTCCATAGATCATTTTCTTATCGACTTTTACAAATGTTTGAGAAGATTGCTCTTTTACTCTAGATGTGTATTGAAGATCCCCATCAGTTTGCAGAATGCATTTTACACGTCAGGACAAGAGTTTTCTCTTTGATCGTTTTCCTGTCGGGTTTTGCAAATGTTTTGCGAGATTGCTCATTTACAATCAATGTGCATTGAAGATTGCAATCACTTCCAGAAGTTACTTGCCACATCTGCACAAGGTCCTTCTGCATGTGTGCACAATATGTTTGAGCTTAATCTTGGAGGTGTAGGGTTTTGCAAAGACTCGAGCAGATTGCTCTTTTACGGTCAATGTCCATTGAAGATCAAAATTGATTGCCGAAGGTGGGTCTGCTAAATTGTGCCAATATGTATCTGTCTGCTGAAATCACTATGACAATGCACTTGCAAATGTAAAGGGAAATTGACGTGAAACAAAAGCAAAAAGAGTGAACTTGAAAATCATGCCATTTGTGTCATTTATTAGGGAAAGAGTGACAGGCAGAGGTTAAATGAGCACAAGCTAGACTAGTATGTATCACAGCATCAATTGTCATAGAATTTTGACTTTGGTTATCTCCTTCTTGGTCACTAGTTATCGTGGTATAAGGTACTGTGCAACAGCAGGTAGGTTGGGAAAGCCTACCACACAAACTAAGGGATCCCCATTTATTAACCGCACTGCACATGGGCTCGTCCGGGATTTGAACCCGGGACCTCTCGCACCCTAAGCGAGAATCATACCCCTAGACCAACGAGCCCCTCATCCTGTCAGCTGCTACATGGTGTGTGGGATAAAAATCAGAGATTTTCAATTTCATGAATTTGCTTGGCAACAGAAAATTTCACCTTGCACTTTTTGTACACAGTTGTGTACATTCCTTCCTAAACAACCACGTTTTCAGCATAGCAGTCAGAAAATCATGCTTTAAATGACAGCAGGAACACACAGTTCCTTTTATCTTTGATGGGTTTTGATGGGTTTGGATATGCTGTTTTCCATAGAGTCTTGGTCATGCAAGAAGGACAGGAATGTTACATCTAGTAAAGCTGAAGTGCCATGAAGAACATTGGTGTTCTACGCTCAATATCCATAGATCATTTTCTTATCGACTTTTACAAATGTTTGAGAAGATTGCTCTTTTACTCTAGATGTGTATTGAAGATCCCCATCAGTTTCCAGAATGCATTTTACACGTCAGGACAAGAGTTTTCTCTTTGATCGTTTTCCTGTCGGGTTTTGCAAATGTTTTGCGAGATTGCTCATTTACAATCAATGTGCAATGAAGATTGCAATCACTTCCAGAAGTTACTTGCCACATCTGCACAAGGTCCTTCTGCATGTGTGCACAATATTTTTGAGCTTAATCTTGGAGGTGTAGGGTTTTGCAAAGACTCGAGCAGATTGCTCTTTTACGGTCAATGTCCATTGAAGATCAAAATCGATTGCCGAAGGTGGGTCTGCTAAATTGTGCCAATATGTATCTGTCTGCTGAAATCACTATGACAATGCACATGCAAATGTAAAGGGAAATTGACGTGAAACAAAAGCAAAAAGAGTGAACTTGAAAATCATGCCATTTGTGTCATTTATTAGGGAAAGAGTGACAGGCAGAGGTTAAATGAGCACAAGCTAGACTAGTATGTATCACAGCATCAATTGTCATAGAATTTTGACTTTGGTTATCTCCTTCTTGGTCACTAGTTATCGTGGTATAAGGTACTGTGCAACAGCAGGTAGGTTGGGAAAGCCTACCACACAAACTAAGGGATCCCCATTTATTAACCGCACTGCACATGGGCTCGTCCGGGATTTGAACCCGGGACCTCTCGCACCCTAAGCGAGAATCATACCCCTAGACCAACAAGCCCCTCATCCTGTCAGCTGCTACATGGTGTGTGGGATAAAAATCAGAGATTTTCAATTTCATGAATTTGCTTGGCAACAGAAAATTTCACCTTGCACTTTTTGTACACAGTTGTGTACATTCCTTCCTAAACAACCACGTTTTCAGCATAGCAGTCAGAAAATCATGCTTTAAATGACAGCAGGAACACACAGTTCCTTTTATCTTTGATGGGTTTGGATATGCTGTTTTCCATAGAGTCTTGGTCATGCAAGAAGGACAGGAATGTTACATCTAGTAAAGCTGAAGTGCCATGAAGAACATTGCTGTTCTACGCTCAATGTCCATAGATCATTTTCTTATCGACTTTTACAAATGTTTGAGAAGATTGCTCTTTTACTCTAGATGTGTATTGAAGATCCCCATCAGTTTGCAGAATGCATTTTACACGTCAGGACAAGAGTTTTCTCTTTGATCGTTTTCCTGTCGGGTTTTGCAAATGTTTTGCGAGATTGCTCATTTACAATCAATGTGCATTGAAGATTGCAATCACATCCAGAAGTTACTTGCCACATCTGCACAAGGTCCTTCTGCATGTGTGCACAATATGTTTGAGCTTAATCTTTGAGGTGTAGGGTTTTGCAAAGACTCGAGCAGATTGCTCTTTTACGGTCAATGTCCATTGAAGATCAAAATCGATTGCCGAAGGTGGGTCTGCTAAATTGTGCCAATATGTATCTGTCTGCTGAAATCACTATGACAATGCACTTGCAAATGTAAAGGGAAATTGACGTGAAACAAAAGCAAAAAGAGTGAACTTGAAAATCATGCCATTTGTGTCATTTATTAGGGAAGGAGTGACAGGCAGAGGTTAAATGAGCACAAGCTAGACTAGTATGTATCACAGCATCAATTGTCATAGAATTTTGACTTTGGTTATCTCCTTCAAGGTCACTAGTTATTGTAGTATAAGGTACTGTGCAACAGCAGATAGGTTGGGAAAGCCTACCACACAAACTAAGGGATCCCCATTTATGAACCGCACTGCACATGGGCTCGTCCGGGATTTGAACCCGGGACCTCTCGCACCCTAAGCGAGAATCATACCCCTAGACCAACGAGCCCCTCATCCTGTCAGCTGCTACATGGTGTGTGGGATAAAAATCAGAGTTTTTCAATTTCCTGAATTTGCTTGGCAACAGAAAATTTCACCTTGCACTTTTTGTACACAGTTATGTATATTCCTTCCTTAACAACCACGTTTTCAGCATAGCAGTCAGAAAATCATGCTTTAAATAACAACAGGAACACACAGTTCCTTTTATCTTTGATGGGTTTGGATATGCTGTTTTCCATAGAGTCTTGGTCATGCAAGAAGGACAGGAATGTTACATCTAGTAAAGCTGAAGTGCCATGAAGAACATTGCTGTTCAACGCTCAATGTCCATAGATCATTTTCTTATCGACTTTTACAAATGTTTGAGAAGATTGCTCTTTTACTCTAGATGTGTATTGAAGATCCCCATCAGTTTGCAGAATGCATTTTACACGTCAGGACAAGAGTTTTCTCTTTGATCGTTTTCCTGTCGGGTTTTGCAAATGTTTTGCGAGATTGCTCATTTACAATCAATGTGCATTGAAGATTGCAATCACTTCCAGAAGTTACTTGCCACATCTGCACAAGGTCCTTCTGCATGTGTGCACAATATGTTTGAGCTTAATCTTTGAGGTGTAGGGTTTTGCAAAGACTCGAGCAGATTGCTCTTTTACGGTCAATGTCCATTGAAGATCAAAATTGATTGCCGAAGGTGGGTCTGCTAAATTGTGCCAATATGTATCTGTCTGCTGAAATCACTATGACAATGCACTTGCAAATGTAAAGGGAAATTGACGTGAAACAAAAGCAAAAAGAGTGAACTTGAAAATCATGCCATTTGTGTCATTTATTAGGGAAGGAGTGACAGGCAGAGGTTAAATGAGCACAAGCTAGACTAGTATGTATCACAGCATCAATTGTCATAGAATTTTGACTTTGGTTATCTCCTTCTTGGTCACTAGTTATCGTGGTATAAGGTACTGTGCAACAGCAGGTAGGTTGGGAAAGCCTACCACACAAACTAAGGGATCCCCATTTATTAACCGCACTGCACATGGGCTCGTCCGGGATTTGAACCCGGGACCTCTCGCACCCTAAGCGAGAATCATACCCCTAGACCAACGAGCCCCTCATCCTGTCAGCTGCTACATGGTGTGTGGGATAAAAATCAGAGATTTTCAATTTCATGAATTTGCTTGGCAACAGAAAATTTCACCTTGCACTTTTTGTACACAGTTGTGTACATTCCTTCCTAAACAACCACGTTTTCAGCATAGCAGTCAGAAAATCATGCTTTAAATGACAGCAGGAACACACAGTTCCTTTTATCTTTGATGGGTTTTGATGGGTTTGGATATGCTGTTTTCCATAGAGTCTTGGTCATGCAAGAAGGACAGGAATGTTACATCTAGTAAAGCTGAAGTGCCATGAAGAACATTGGTGTTCTACGCTCAATGTCCATAGATCATTTTCTTATCGACTTTTACAAATGTTTGAGAAGATTGCTCTTTTACTCTAGATGTGTATTGAAGATCCCCATCAGTTTCCAGAATGCATTTTACACGTCAGGACAAGAGTTTTCTCTTTGATCGTTTTCCTGTCGGGTTTTGCAAATGTTTTGCGAGATTGCTCATTTACAATCAATGTGCAATGAAGATTGCAATCACTTCCAGAAGTTACTTGCCACATCTGCACAAGGTCCTTCTGCATGTGTGCACAATATTTTTGAGCTTAATCTTTGAGGTGTAGGGTTTTGCAAAGACTCGAGCAGATTGCTCTTTTACGGTCATTGTCCATTGAAGATCAAAATCGATTGCCGAAGGTGGGTCTGCTAAATTGTGCCAATATGTATCTGTCTGCTGAAATCACTATGACAATGCACATGCAAATGTAAAGGGAAATTGACGTGAAACAAAAGCAAAAAGAGTGAACTTGAAAATCATTCCATTTGTGTCATTTATTAGGGAAGGAGTGACAGGCAGAGGTTAAATGAGCACAAGCTAGACTAGTATGTATCACAGCATCAATTGTCATAGAATTTTGACTTTGGTTATCTCCTTCTTGGTCACTAGTTATCGTGGTATAAGGTACTGTGCAACAGCAGGTAGGTTGGGAAAGCCTACCACACAAACTAAGGGATCCCCATTTATTAACCGCACTGCACATGGGCTCGTCCGGGATTTGAACCCGGGACCTCTCGCACCCTAAGCGAGAATCATACCCCTAGACCAACGAGCCCCTCATCCTGTCAGCTGCTACATGGTGTGTGGGATAAAAATCAGAGATTTTCAATTTCATGAATTTGCTTGGCAACAGAAAATTTCACCTTGCACTTTTTGTACACAGTTGTGTATATTCCTTCCTAAACAACCACGTTTTCAGCATAGCAGTCAGAAAATCATGCTTTAAATGACAGCAGGAACACACAGTTCCTTTTATCTTTGATGGGTTTGGATATGCTGTTTTCCATAGAGTCTTGGTCATGCAAGAAGGACAGGAATGTTACATCTAGTAAAGCTGAAGTGCCATGAAGAACATTGCTGTTCTACGCTCAATGTCCATAGATCATTTTCTTATCGACTTTTACAAATGTTTGAGAAGATTGCTCTTTTACTCTAGATGTGTATTGAAGATCCCCATCAGTTTGCAGAATGCATTTTACACGTCAGGACAAGAGTTTTCTCTTTGATCGTTTTCCTGTCGGGTTTTGCAAATGTTTTGCGAGATTGCTCATTTACAATCAATGTGCATTGAAGATTGCAATCACTTCCAGAAGTTACTTGCCACATCTGCACAAGGTCCTTCTGCATGTGTGCACAATATGTTTGAGCTTAATCTTTAAGGTGTAGGGTTTTGCAAAGACTCGAGCAGATTGCTCTTTTACGGTCAATGTCCATTGAAGATCAAAATCGATTGCCGAAGGTGGGTCTGCTAAATTGTGCCAATATGTATCTGTCTGCTGAAATCACTATGACAATGCACTTGCAAATGTAAAGGGAAATTGACGTGAAACAAAAGCAAAAAGAGTGAACTTGAAAATCATGCCATTTGTGTCATTTATTAGGGAAGGAGTGACAGGCAGAGGTTAAATGAGCACAAGCTAGACTAGTATGTATCACAGCATCAATTGTCATAGAATTTTGACTTTGGTTATCTCCTTCAAGGTCACTAGTTATTGTAGTATAAGGTACTGTGCAACAGCAGATAGGTTGGGAAAGCCTACCACACAAACTAAGGGATCCCCGTTTATTAACCGCACTGCACATGGGCTCGTCCGGGATTTGAACCCGGGACCTCTCGCACCCTAAGCGAGAATCATACCCCTAGACCAACGAGCCCCTCATCCTGTCAGCTGCTACATGGTGTGTGGGATAAAAATCAGAGTTTTTCAATTTCCTGAATTTGCTTGGCAACAGAAAATTTCACCTTGCACTTTTTGTACACAGTTATGTATATTCCTTCCTTAACAACCACGTTTTCAGCATAGCAGTCAGAAAATCATGCTTTAAATAACAACAGGAACACACAGTTCCTTTTATCTTTGATGGGTTTGGATATGCTGTTTTCCATAGAGTCTTGGTCATGCAAGAAGGACAGGAATGTTACATCTAGTAAAGCTGAAGTGCCATGAAGAACATTGCTGTTCAACGCTCAATGTCCATAGATCATTTTCTTATCGACTTTTACAAATGTTTGAGAAGATTGCTCTTTTACTCTAGATGTGTATTGAAGATCCCCATCAGTTTGCAGAATGCATTTTACACGTCAGGACAAGAGTTTTCTCTTTGATCGTTTTCCTGTCGGGTTTTGCAAATGTTTTGCGAGATTGCTCATTTACAATCAAAGTGCATTGAAGATTGCAATCACTTCCAGAAGTTACTTGCCACATCTGCACAAGGTCCTTCTGCATGTGTGCACAATATGTTTGAGCTTAATCTTTGAGGTGTAGGGTTTTGCAAAGACTCGAGCAGATTGCTCTTTTACGGTCAATGTCCATTGAAGATCAAAATTGATTGCCGAAGGTGGGTCTGCTAAATTGTGCCAATATGTATCTGTCTGCTGAAATCACTATGACAATGCACTTGCAAATGTAAAGGGAAATTGACGTGAAACAAAAGCAAAAAGAGTGAACTTGAAAATCATGCCATTTGTGTCATTTATTAGGGAAGGAGTGACAGGCAGAGGTTAAATGAGCACAAGCTAGACTAGTATGTATCACAGCATCAATTGTCATAGAATTTTGACTTTGGTTATCTCCTTCAAGGTCACTAGTTATTGTGGTATAAGGTACTGTGCAACAGCAGATAGGTTGGGAAAGCCTACAACAACAAACTAAGGGATCCCCATTTATTAACCGCACTGCACATGGGCTCGTCCTGGATTTGAACCCGGGACCTCTCGCATCCTAAGCGAGAACCATACCCCTAGACCAACAAGCCCCTCATCCTGTCAGCTGCTACATGGTGTGTGGGATAAAAATCAGAGATTTTCAATTTCATGAATTTGCTTGGCAACAGAAAATTTCACCTTGCACTTTTTGTACACAGTTGTGTACATTCCTTCCTAAACAACCACGTTTTCAGCATAGCAGTCAGAAAATCATGCTTTAAATGACAGCAGGAACACACAGTTCCTTTTATCTTTGATGGGTTTGGATATGCTGTTTTCCATAGAATCTTGGTCATGCAAGAAGGACAGGAATGTTACATCTAGTAAAGCTGAAGTGCCATGAAGAACATTGCTGTTCTACGCTCAATGTCCATAGATCATTTTCTTATCGACTTTTACAAATGTTTGAGAAGATTGCTCTTTTACTCTAGATGTGTATTGAAGATCCCCATCAGTTTGCAGAATGCATTTTACATGTCAGGACAAGAGTTTTCTCTTTGATCGTTTTCCTGTTGGGTTTTGCAAATGTTTTGCGAGATTGCTCATTTACAATCAATGTGCATTGAAGATTGCAATCACTTCCAGAAGTTACTTGCCACATCCGCACAAGGTCCTTCTGCATGTGTGCAAAATATGTTTGAGCTTAATCTTTGAGGTGTAGGGTTTTGCAAAGACTCGAGCAGATTGCTCTTTTACGGTCAATGTCCATTGAAGATCAAAATCGATTGCCGAAGGTGGGTCTGCTAAATTGTGCCAATATGAATCTGTCTGCTGAAATCACTATGACAATGCACTTGCAAATGTAAAGGGAAATTGACGTGAAACAAAAGCAAAAAGAGTGAACTTGAAAATCATGCCATTTGTGTCATTTATTAGGGAAGGAGTGACAGGCAGAGGTTAAATGAGCACAAGCTAGACTAGTATGTATCACAGCATCAATTGTCATAGAATTTTGACTTTGGTTATCTCCTTCAAGGTCACTAGTTATTGTAGTATAAGGTACTGTGCAACAGCAGATAGGTTGGGAAAGCCTACCACACAAACTAAGGGATCCCCATTTATTAACCGCACTGCACATGGGCTCGTCCGTGATTTGAACCTGGGACCTCTCGCATCCTAAGCGAGAATCATACCCCTAGACCAAAAGAGCCCCTCGTCCTGTCAGCTGCTACATGGTGTGTGGGATAAAAATCAGAGATTTTCAATTTCATGAATTTGCTTGGCAACAGAAAATTTCACCTTGCACTTTTTGTACACAGTTGTGTACATTCCTTCCTAAACAACCACGTTTTCAGCATAGCAGTCAGAAAATCATGCTTTAAATGACAGCAGGAACACACAGTTCCTTTTATCTTTGATGGGTTTTAATGGGTTTGGATATGCTGTTTTCCATAGAGTCTTGGTCATGCAAGAAGGACAGGAATGTTACATCTAGTAAAGCTGAAGTGCCATGAAGAACATTGCTGTTCTACGCTCAATGTCCATAGATCATTTTCTTATCGACTTTTACAAATGTTTGAGAAGATTGCTCTTTTACTCTAGATGTGTATTGAAGATCCCCATCAGTTTGCAGAATGCATTTTACATGTCAGGACAAGAGTTTTCTCTTTGATCGTTTTCCTGTTGGGTTTTGCAAATGTTTTGCGAGATTGCTCATTTACAATCAATGTGCATTGAAGATTGCAATCACTTCCAGAAGTTACTTGCCACATCTGCACAAGGTCCTTCTGCATGTGTGCAAAATATGTTTGAGCTTAATCTTTGAGGTGTAGGGTTTTGCAAAGACTCGAGCAGATTGCTCTTTTACGGTCAATGTCCATTGAAGATCAAAATCGATTGCCGAAGGTGGGTCTGCTAAATTGTGCCAATATGAATCTGTCTGCTGAAATCACTATGACAATGCACTTGCAAATGTAAAGGGAAATTGACGTGAAACAAAAGCAAAAAGAGTGAACTTGAAAATCATGCCATTTGTGTCATTTATTAGGGAAGGAGTGACAGGCAGAGGTTAAATGAGCACAAGCTAGACTAGTATGTATCACAGCACCAATTGTCATAGAATTTTGACTTTGGATATCTCCTTCTTGGTCACTAGTTATCGTGGTATAAGGTACTGTGCAACAGCAGATAGGTTGGGAAAGCCTACCACACAAACTAAGGGATCCCCATTTATTAATCGCACTGCACATGGGCTCGTCCGGGATTTGAACCCGGGACCTCTCGCACCCTAAGCGAGAATCATACCCCTAGACCAACGAGCCCCTCATCCTGTCAGCTGTTACATGGTGCGTGGGATAAAAATCAGAGATTTTCAATTTCATGAATTTGCTTGGCAACAGAAAATTTCACCTTGCACTTTTTGTACACAGTTGTGTACATTCCTTCCTAAACAACCACGTTTTCAGCATAGCAGTCAGAAAATCATGCTTTAAATGACAGCAGGAACACACAGTTCCTTTTGTCTTTGATGGGTTTTGATGGGTTTGGATATGCTGTTTTCCATAGAGTCTTGGTCATGCAAGAAGGACAGGAACGTTACATCTAGTAAAGCTGAAGTGCCATGAAGAACATTGCTGTTCTACGCTCAATGTCCATAGATCATTTTCTTATCGACTTTTACAAATGTTTGAGAAGATTGCTCTTTTTCTCTAGATGTGTATTGAAGATTCCCATCAGTTTGCAGAATGCATTTTACATGTCAGGACAAGAGTTTTCTCTTTGATCGTTTTCCTGTCGGGTTTTGCAAATCTTTTGCGAGATTGCTCATTTACAATCAATGTGCATTGAAGATTGCAATCACTTCCAGAAGTTACTTGCCACATCTGCACAAGGTGCTTCTGCATGTGTGCACAATATGTTTGAGCTTAATCTTGGAGGTGTAGGGTTTTGCAAAGACTCGAGCAGATTGCTCTTTTACGGTCAATGTCCATTGAAGATCAAAATCGATTGCCGAAGGTGGGTCTGCTAAATTGTGCCAATATGTATCTGTCTGCTGAAATCACTATGACAATGCACTTGCAAATGTAAAGGGAAATTGACGTGAAACAAAAGCAAAAAGAGTGAACTTGAAAATCATGCCATTTGTGTCATTTATTAGGGAAGGAGTGACAGGCAGAGGTTAAATGAGCACAAGCTAGACTAGTATGTATCACAGCATCAATTGTCATAGAATTTTGACTTTGGTTATCTCCTTCAAGGTCACTAGTTATTGTAGTATAAGGTACTGTGCAACAGCAGATAGGTTGGGAAAGCCTACCACACAAACTAAGGGATCCCCATTTATTAACCGCACTGCACATGGGCTCGTCCACGATTTGAACCCGGGACCTCTCGCATCCTAAGCGAGAATCATACCCCTAGACCAAAAGAGCCCCTCATCCTGTCAGCTGCTACATGGTGTGTGGGATAAAAATCAGAGATTTTCAATTTCATGAATTTGCTTGGCAACAGAAAATTTCACCTTGCACTTTTTGTACACAGTTGTGTACATTCCTTCCTAAACAACCACGTTTTCAGCATAGCAGTCAGAAAATCATGCTTTAAATGACAGCAGGAACACACAGTTCCTTTTATCTTTGATGGGTTTTAATGGGTTTGGATATGCTGTTTTCCATAGAGACTTGGTCATGCAAGAAGGACAGGAATGTTACATCTAGTAAAGCTGAAGTGCCATGAAGAACATTGCTGTTCTACGCTCAATGTCCATAGATCATTTTCTTATCGACTTTTACAAATGTTTGAGAAGATTGCTCTTTTACTCTAGATGTGTATTGAAGATCCCCATCAGTTTGCAGAATGCATTTTACATGTCAGGACAAGAGTTTTCTCTTTGATCGTTTTCCTGTTGGGTTTTGCAAATGTTTTGCGAGATTGCTCATTTACAATCAATGTGCATTGAAGATTGCAATCACTTCCAGAAGTTACTTGCCACATCTGCACAAGGTCCTTCTGCATGTGTGCAAAATATGTTTGAGCTTAATCTTTGAGGTGTAGGGTTTTGCAAAGACTCGAGCAGATTGCTCTTTTACGGTCAATGTCCATTGAAGATCAAAATCGATTGCCGAAGGTGGGTCTGCTAAATTGTGCCAATATGAATCTGTCTGCTGAAATCACTATGACAATGCACTTGCAAATGTAAAGGGAAATTGACGTGAAACAAAAGCAAAAAGAGTGAACTTGAAAATCATGCCATTTGTGTCATTTATTAGGGAAGGAGTGACAGGCAGAGGTTAAATGAGCACAAGCTAGACTAGTATGTATCACAGCATCAATTGTCATAGAATTTTGACTTTGATTATCTCCTTCAAGGTCACTAGTTATTGTAGTATAAGGTACTGTGCAACAGCAGATAGGTTGGGAAAGCCTACCACACAAACTAAGGGATCCCCATTTATTAACCGCACTGCACATGGGCTCGTCCGTGATTTGAACCCGGGACCTCTCGCATCCTAAGCGAGAATCATACCCCTAGACCAAAAGAGCCCCTCATCCTGTCAGCTGCTACATGGTGTGTGGGATAAAAATCAGAGATTTTCAATTTCATGAATTTGCTTGGCAACAGAAAATTTCACCTTGCACTTTTTGTACACAGTTGTGTACATTCCTTCCTAAACAACCACGTTTTCAGCATAGCAGTCAGAAAATCATGCTTTAAATGACAGCAGGAACACACAGTTCCTTTTATCTTTGATGGGTTTTAATGGGTTTGGATATGCTGTTTTCCATAGAGTCTTGGTCATGCAAGAAGGACAGGAATGTTACATCTAGTAAAGCTGAAGTGCCATGAAGAACATTGCTGTTCTACGCTCAATGTCCATAGATCATTTTCTTATCGACTTTTACAAATGTTTGAGAAGATTGCTCTTTTACTCTAGATGTGTATTGAAGATCCCCATCAGTTTGCAGAATGCATTTTACATGTCAGGACAAGAGTTTTCTCTTTGATCGTTTTCCTGTTGGGTTTTGCAAATGTTTTGCGAGATTGCTCATTTACAATCAATGTGCATTGAAGATTGCAATCACTTCCAGAAGTTACTTGCCACATCTGCACAAGGTCCTTCTGCATGTGTGCAAAATATGTTTGAGCTTAATCTTTGAGGTGTAGGGTTTTGCAAAGACTCGAGCAGATTGCTCTTTTACGGTCAATGTCCATTGAAGATCAAAATCGATTGCCGAAGGTGGGTCTGCTAAATTGTGCCAATATGAATCTGTCTGCTGAAATCACTATGACAATGCACTTGCAAATGTAAAGGGAAATTGACGTGAAACAAAAGCAAAAAGAGTGAACTTGAAAATCATGCCATTTGTGTCATTTATTAGGGAAGGAGTGACAGGCAGAGGTTAAATGAGCACAAGCTAGACTAGTATGTATCACAGCACCAATTGTCATAGAATTTTGACTTTGGATATCTCCTTCTTGGTCACTAGTTATCGTGGTATAAGGTACTGTGCAACAGCAGATAGGTTGGGAAAGCCTACCACACAAACTAAGGGATCCCCATTTATTAATCGCACTGCACATGGGCTCGTCCGGGATTTGAACCCGGGACCTCTCGCACCCTAAGCGAGAATCATACCCCTAGACCAACGAGCCCCTCATCCTGTCAGCTGTTACATGGTGCGTGGGATAAAAATCAGAGATTTTCAATTTCATGAATTTGCTTGGCAACAGAAAATTTCACCTTGCACTTTTTGTACACAGTTGTGTACATTCCTTCCTAAACAACCACGTTTTCAGCATAGCAGTCAGAAAATCATGCTTTAAATGACAGCAGGAACACACAGTTCCTATTGTCTTTGATGGGTTTTGATGGGTTTGGATATGCTGTTTTCCATAGAGTCTTGGTCATGCAAGAAGGACAGGAACGTTACATCTAGTAAAGCTGAAGTGCCATGAAGAACATTGCTGTTCAACGCTCAATGTCCATAGATCATTTTCTTATCGACTTTTACAAATGTTTGAGAAGATTGCTCTTTTTCTCTAGATGTGTATTGAAGATTCCCATCAGTTTGCAGAATGCATTTTACATGTCAGGACAAGAGTTTTCTCTTTGATCGTTTTCCTGTCGGGTTTTGCAAATCTTTTGCGAGATTGCTCATTTACAATCAATGTGCATTGAAGATTGCAATCACTTCCAGAAGTTACTTGCCACATCTGCACAAGGTGCTTCTGCATGTGTGCACAATATGTTTGAGCTTAATCTTGGAGGTGTAGGGTTTTGCAAAGACTCGAGCAGATTGCTCTTTTACGGTCAATGTCCATTGAAGATCAAAATCGATTGCCGAAGGTGGGTCTGCTAAATTGTGCCAATATGTATCTGTCTGCTGAAATCACTATGACAATGCACTTGCAAATGTAAAGGGAAATTGACGTGAAACAAAAGCAAAAAGAGTGAACTTGAAAATCATGCCATTTGAGTCATTTATTAGGGAAGGAGTGACAGGCAGAGGTTAAATGAGCACAAGCTAGACTAGTATGTATCACAGCATCAATTGTCATAGAATTTTGACTTTGGTTATCTCCTTCAAGGTCACTAGTTATTGTAGTATAAGGTACTGTGCAACAGCAGATAGGTTGGGAAAGCCTACCACACAAACTAAGGGATCCCCATTTATTAACCGCACTGCACATGGGCTCGTCCAGGTTTTGAACCCGGGACCTCTCGCACCCTAAGCGAGAATCATACCCCTAGACCAACGAGCCCCTCATCCTGTCAGCTGCTACATGGTGTGTGGGATAAAAATCAGAGATTTTCAATTTCATGAATTTGCTTGGCAACAGAAAATTTCACCTTGCACTTTTTGAACACAGTTATGTACATTCCTTCCTAAACAACTACGTTTTCAGCATAGCAGTCAGAAAATCATGCTTTAAATGACAGCAGGAACACAGAGTTCCTTTTATCTTTGATGGGTTTGGATATGCTGTTTTCCATAGAATCTTGGTCATGCAAGAAGGACAGGAATGTTACATCTAGTAAAGCTGAAGTGCCATGAAGAACATTGCTGTTCTACGCTCAATGTCCATAGATCATTTTCTTATCGACTTTTACAAATGTTTGAGAAGATTGCTCTTTTACTCTAGATGTGTATTGAAGATCCCCATCAGTTTGCAGAATGCATTTTACACGTCAGGACAAGAGTTTTCTCTTTGATCGTTTTCCTGTCGGGTTTTGCAAATGTTTTGCGAGATTGCTCATTTACAATCAATGTCCATTGAAGATTTCAATCACTTCCGGAAGTTACTTGCCACATCTGCACAAGGTCCTTCTGCATGTGTGCACAATATGTTTGAGCTTAATCTTTGAGGTGTAGGGTTTTGCAAAGACTCGAGCAGATTGCTCTTTTACGGTCAATGTCCATTGAAGATCAAAATCGATTGCCGAAGGTGGGTCTGCTAAATTGTGCCAATATGTATCTGTCTGCTGAAATCACTATGACAATGCACTTGCAAATGTAAAGGGAAATTGACGTGAAACAAAAGCAAAAAGAGTGAACTTGAAAATCATGCCATTTGTGTCATTTATTAGGGAAGGAGTGACAGGCAGAGGTTAAATGAGCACAAGCTAGACTAGTATGTATCACAGCATCAATTGTCATAGAATTTTGACTTTGGTTATCTCCTTCAAGGTCACTAGTTATTGTAGTATAAGGTACTGTGCAACAGCAGATAGGTTGGGAAAGCAAACTAAGGGATCCCCTTTTATTAACCACACTGCACATGGGCTCGTCCGGGATTTGAACCCGGGACCTCTCGCACCCTAAGCGAGAATCATACCCCTAGACCAACGAGCCCCTCATCCTGTCAGCTGCTACATGGTGTGTGGGATAAAAATCAGAGATTTTCAATTTCATGAATTTGCTTGGCAACAGAAAATTTCACCTTGCACTTTTTGTACACAGTTGTGTACATTCCTTCCTAAACAACCACGTTTTCAGCATAGCAGTCAGAAAATCATGCTTTAAATGACAGCAGGAACACACAGTTCCTTTTATCTTTGATGGGTTTTGATGGGTTTGGATATGCTGTTTTCCATAGAGTCTTGGTCATGCAAGAAGGACAGGAATGTTACATCTAGTAAAGCTGAAGTGTCATGAAGAACATTGCTGTTCAACGCTCAATGTCCATTGATCATTTTCTTATCGACTTTTACAAATGTTTGAGAAGATTGCTCTTTTACTCTAGATGTATATTGAAGATTCCCATCAGTTTGCAGAATGCATTTTACATGTCAGGATAAGAGTTTTCTCTTTGATCGTTTTCCTGTCGGGTTTTGCAAATCTTTTGCGAGATTGCTCATTTACAATCAATGTGCATTGAAGATTGCAATCACTTCCAGAAGTTACTTGCCACATCTGCACAAGGTCCTTCTGCATGTGTGCACAATATGTTTGAGCTTAATCTTTGAGGTGTAGGGTTTTGCAAAGACTCGAGCAGATTGCTCTTTTACGGTCAATGTCCATTGAAGATCAAAATTGATTGCCGAAGGTGGGTCTGCTAAATTGTGCCAATATGTATCTGTCTGCTGAAATCACTATGACAATGCACTTGCAAATGTAAAGGGAAATTGACGTGAAACAAAAGCAAAAAGAGTGAACTTGAAAATCATGCCATTTGTGTCATTTATTAGGGAAGGAGTGACAGGCAGAGGTTAAATGAGCACAAGCTAGACTAGTATGTATCACAGCACCAATTGTCATAGAATTTTGACTTTGGATATCTCCTTCTTGGTCACTAGTTATCGTGGTATAAGGTACTGTGCAACAGCAGGTAGGTTGGGAAAGCCTACCACACAAACTAAGGGATCCCCATTTATTAACCGCACTGCACATGGGCTCGTCCGGGATTTGAACCCGAGACCTCTCGCATCCTAAGCGAGAATCATACCCCTAGACCAACAAGCCCCTCATCCTGTCAGCTGCTACATGGTGTGTGGGATAAAAATCAGAGATTTTCAATTTCATGAATTTGCTTGGCAACAGAAAATTTCACCTTTCACTTTTTGTACACAGTTGTGTACATTCCTTCCTAAACAACCACGTTTTCAGCATAGCAGTCAGAAAATCATGCTTTAAATGACAGCAGGAACACACAGTTCCTTTTATCTTTGATGGGATTTAATGGGTTTGGATATGCTGTTTTCCATAGAGTCTTGGTCATGCAAGAAGGACAGGAATGTTACATCTAGTAAAGCTGAAGTGCCATGAAGAACATTGCTGTTCTACGCTCAATGTCCATAGATCATTTTCTTATCGACTTTTACAAATGTTTGAGAAGATTGCTCTTTTACTCTAGATGTGTATTGAAGATCCCCATCAGTTTGCAGAATGCATTTTACACGTCAGGACAAGAGTTTTCTCTTTGATCGTTTTCCTGTCGGGTTTTGCAAATGTTTTGCGAGATTGCTCATTTACAATCAATGTGCATTGAAGATTGCAATCACTTCCAGAAGTTACTTGCCACATCTGCACAAGGTCCTTCTGCATGTGTGCACAATATGTTTGAGCTTAATCATTGAGGTGTAGGGTTTTGCAAAGACTCGAGCAGATTGCTCTTTTACGGTCAATGTCCATTGAAGATCAAAATCGATTGCCGAAGGTGGGTCTGCTAAATTGTGCCAATATGTATCTGTCTGCTGAAATCACTATGACAATGCACTTGCAAATGTAAAGGGAAATTGACGTGAAACAAAAGCAAAAAGAGTGAACTTGAAAATCATGCCATTTGTGTCATTTATTAGGGAAGGAGTGACAGGCAGAGGTTAAATGAGCACAAGCTAGACTAGTATGTATCACAGCATCAATTGTCATAGAATTTTGACTTTGGTTATCTCCTTCAAGGTCACTAGTTATTGTAGTATAAGGTACTGTGCAACAGCAGATAGGTTGGGAAAGCAAACTAAGGGATCCCCTTTTATTAACCGCACTGCACATGGGCTCGTCCGGGATTTGAACCCGGGACCTCTCGCACCCTAAGCGAGAATCATACCCCTAGACCAACGAGCCCCTCATCCTGTCAGCTGCTACATGGTGTGTGGGATAAAAATCAGAGATTTTCAATTTCATGAATTTGCTTGGCAACAGAAAATTTCACCTTGCACTTTTTGTACACAGTTGTGTACATTCCTTCCTAAACAACCACGTTTTCAGCATAGCAGTCAGAAAATCATGCTTTAAATGACGGCAGGAACACACAGTTCCTTTTATATTTGATGGGTTTTGATATGCTGTTTTCCATAGAGTCTTGGTCATGCAAGAAGGACAGGAATGTTACATCCAGTAAAGCTGAAGTGCCATGAAGAACATTGCTGTTCTACGCTCAATGTCCATAGATCATTTTCTTATCGACTTTTACAAATGTTTGAGAAGATTGCTCTTTTACTCTAGATGTGTATTGAAGATCCCCATCAGTTTGCAGAATGCATTTTACACGTCAGGACAAGAGTTTTCTCTTTGATCGTTTTCCTGTCGGGTTTTGCAAATGTTTTGCGAGATTGCTCATTTACAATCAATGTGCATTGAAGATTGCAATCACTTCCAGAAGTTACTTGCCACATCTGCACAAGGTCCTTCTGCATGTGTGCACAATATGTTTGAGCTTAATCTTTGAGGTGTAGGGTTTTGCAAAGACTCGAGCAGATTGCTCTTTTACGGTCAATGTCCATTGAAGATCAAAATCGATTGCCGAAGGTGGGTCTGCTAAATTGTGCCAATATGTATCTGTCTGCTGAAATCACTATGACAATGCACTTGCAAATGTAAAGGGAAATTGACGTGAAACAAAAGCAAAAAGAGTGAACTTGAAAATCATGCCATTTGTGTCATTTATTAGGGAAGGAGTGACAGGCAGAGGTTAAATGAGCACAAGCTAGACTAGTATGTATCACAGCATCAATTGTCATAGAATTTTGACTTTGGTTATCTCCTTCAAGGTCACTAGTTATTGTAGTATAAGGTACTGTGCAACAGCAGATAGGTTGGGAAAGCCTACCACACAAACTAAGGGATCCCCATTTATTAACCGCACTGCACATGGGCTCGTCCGGGATTTGAACCCGGGACCTCTCGCACCCTAAGCGAGAATCATACCTCTAGACCAACGAGCCCCTCATCCTGTCATCTGCTACATGGTGTGTGGGATAAAAATCAGAGATTTTCAATTTCATGAATTTGCTTGGCAACAGAAAATTTCACCTTGCACTTTTTGTACACAGTTGTGTACATTCCTTCCTAAACAACCACGTTTTCAGCATAGCAGTCAGAAAATCATGCTTTAAATGACAGCAGGAACACACAGTTCCTTTTATCTTTGATGGGTTTTAATGGGTTTGGATATGCTGTTTTCCATAGAGTCTTGGTCATGCAAGAAGGACAGGAATGTTACATCTAGTAAAGCTGAAGTGCCATGAAGAACATTGCTGTTCTACGCTCAATGTCCATAGATCATTTTCTTATCGACTTTTACAAATGTTTGAGAAGATTGCTCTTTTACTCTAGATGTGTATTGAAGATCCCCATCAGTTTGCAGAATGCATTTTACACGTCAGGACAAGAGTTTTCTCTTTGATCGTTTTCCTGTCGGGTTTTGCAAATGTTTTGCGAGATTGCTCATTTACAATCAATGTGCATTGAAGATTGCAATCACTTCCAGAAGTTACTTGCCACATCTGCACAAGGTCCTTCTGCATGTGTGCACAATATGTTTGAGCTTAATCTTTGAGGTGTAGGGTTTTGCAAAGACCCGAGCAGATTGCTCTTTTACGGTCAATGTCCATTGAAGATCAAAATTGATTGCCGAAGGTGGGTCTGCTAAATTGTGCCAATATGTATCTGTCTGCTGAAATCACTATGACAATGCACTTGCAAATGTAAAGGGAAATTGACGTGAAACAAAAGCAAAAAGAGTGAACTTGAAAATCATGCCATTTGTGTCATTTATTAGGGAAGGAGTGACAGGCAGAGGTTAAATGAGCACAAGCTAGACTAGTATGTATCACAGCATCAATTGTCATAGAATTTTGACTTTGGTTATCTCCTTCAAGGTCACTAGTTATTGTAGTATAAGGTACTGTGCAACAGCAGATAGGTTGGGAAAGCCTACCACACAAACTAAGGGATCCCCATTTATTAACCGCACTGCACATGGGCTCGTCCGCGATTTGAACCCGTGACCTCTCGCATCCTAAGCGAGAATCATACCCCTAGACCAAAAGAGCCCCTCATCCTGTCAGCTGCTACATGGTGTGTGGGATAAAAATCAGAGATTTTCAATTTCATGAATTTGCTTGGCAACAGAAAATTTCACCTTGCACTTTTTGTACACAGTTGTGTACATTCCTTCCTAAACAACCACGTTTTCAGCATAGCAGTCAGAAAATCATGCTTTAAATGACAGCAGGAACACACAGTTCCTTTTATCTTTGATGGGTTTTAATGGGTTTGGATATGCTGTTTTCCATAGAGTCTTGGTCATGCAAGAAGGACAGGAATGTTACATCTAGTATAGCTGAAGTGCGATGAAGAACATTGCTGTTCTACGCTCAATGTCCATAGATCATTTTCTTATCGACTTTTACAAATGTTTGAGAAGATTGCTCTTTTACTCTACATGTGTATTGAAGATCCCCATCAGTTTGCAGAATGCATTTTACATGTCAGGACAAGAGTTTTCTCTTTGATCGTTTTCCTGTTGGGTTTTGCAAATGTTTTGCGAGATTGCTCATTTACAATCAATGTGCATTGAAGATTGCAATCACTTCCAGAAGTTACTTGCCACATCTGCACAAGGTCCTTCTGCATGTGTGCAAAATATGTTTGAGCTTAATCTTTGAGGTGTAGGGTTTTGCAAAGACTCGAGCAGATTGCTCTTTTACGGTCAATGTCCATTGAAGATCAAAATCGATTGCCGAAGGTGGGTCTGCTAAATTGTGCCAATATGTATCTGTCTGCTGAAATCACTATGACAATGCACTTGCAAATGTAAAGGGAAATTGACGTGAAACAAAAGCAAAAAGAGTGAACTTGAAAATCATGCCATTTGTGTCATTTATTAGGGAAGGAGTGACAGGCAGAGGTTAAATGAGCACAAGCTAGACTAGTATGTATCACAGCATCAATTGTCATAGAATTTTGACTTTGGTTATCTCCTTCAAGGTAACTAGTTATTGTAGTATAAGGTACTGTGCAACAGCAGATAGGTTGGGAAAGCCTACCACACAAACTAAGGGATCCCCATTTATTAACCGCACTGCACATGGGCTCGTCCGCGATTTGAACCCGGGACCTCTCGCATCCTTAGCGAGAATCATACCCCTAGACCAAAAGAGCCCCTCATCCTGTCAGCTGCTACATGGTGTGTGGGATAAAAATCAGAGATTTTCAATTTCATGAATTTGCTTGGCAACAGAAAATTTCACCTTGCACTTTTTGTACACAGTTGTGTACATTCCTTCCTAAACAACCACGTTTTCAGCATAGCAGTCAGAAAATCATGCTTTAAATGACAGCAGGAACACACAGTTCCTTTTATCTTTGATGGGTTTTAATGGGTTTGTATATGCTGTTTTCCATAGAGTCTTGGTCATGCAAGAAGGACAGGAATGTTACATCTAGTAAAGCTGAAGTGCCATGAAGAACATTGCTGTTCTACGCTCAATGTCCATAGATCATTTTCTTATCGACTTTTACAAATGTTTGAGAAGATTGCTCTTTTACTCTAGATGTGTATTGAAGATCCCCATCAGTTTGCAGAATGCATTTTACATGTCAGGACAAGAGTTTTCTCTTTGATCGTTTTCCTGTTGGGTTTTGCAAATGTTTTGCGAGATTGCTCATTTACAATCAATGTGCATTGAAGATTGCAATCACTTCCAGAAGTTACTTGCCACATCTGCACAAGGTCCTTCTGCATGTGTGCACAATATGTTTGAGCTTAATCTTGGAGGTGTAGGGTTTTGCAAAGACTCGAGCAGATTGCTCTTTTACGGTCAATGTCCATTGAAGATCAAAATCGATTGCCGAAGGTGGGTCTGCTAAATTGTGCCAATATGTATCTGTCTGCTGAAATCACTATGACAATGCACTTGCAAATGTAAAGGGAAATTGACGTGAAACAAAAGCAAAAAGAGTGAACTTGAAAATCATGCCATTTGTGTCATTTATTAGGGAAGGAGTGACAGGCAGAGGTTAAATGAGCACAAGCTAGACTAGTATCTATCACAGCATCAATTGTCATAGAATTTTGACTTTGGTTATCTCCTTCTTGGTCACTAGTTATCGTGGTATAAGGTACTGTGCAACAGCAGATAGGTTGGGAAAGTCTACCACACAAACTAAGGGATCCCCATTTATGAACCGCACTGCACATGGGCTCGTCCGGGATTTGAACCCAGGACCTCTCGCACCCTAAGCGAGAATCATACCCCTAGACCAACGAGCCCCTCATCCTGTCAGCTGCTACATGGTGTGTGGGATAAAAATCAGAGATTTTCAATTTCATGAATTTGCTTGGCAACAGAAAATTTCACCTTGCACTTTTTGAACACAGTTATGTACATTCCTTCCTAAACAACTACGTTTTCAGCATAGCAGTCAGAAAATCATGCTTTAAATGACAGCAGGAACACAGAATTCCTTTTATCTTTGATGGGTTTTGATGGGTTTGGATATGCTGTTTTCCATAGAGTCTTGGTCATGCAAGAAGGACAGGAATGTTACATCTAGTAAAGCTGAAGTGCCATGAAGAACATTGCTGTTCTACGCTCAATGTCCATAGATCATTTTCTTGTCGACTTTTACAAATGTTTGAGAAGATTGCTCTTTTACTCTAGATGTGTATTGAAGATCCCCATCAGTTTGCAGAATGCATTTTACACGTCAGGACAAGAGTTTTCTCTTTGATCGTTTTCCTGTCGGGTTTTGCAAATGTTTTGCGAGATTGCTCATTTACAATCAATGTGCATTGAAGATTGCAATCACTTCCAGAAGTTACTTGCCACATCTGCACAAGGTCCTTCTGCATGTGTGCACAATATTTTTGAGCTTAATCTTTGAGGTGTAGGGTTTTGCAAAGACTCGAGCAGATTGCTCTTTTACGGTCAATGTCCATTGAAGATCAAAATCGATTGCCGAAGGTGGGTCTGCTAAATTGTGCCAATATGAATCTGTCTGCTGAAATCACTATGACAATGCACTTGCAAATGTAAAGGGAAATTGACGTGAAACAAAAGCAAAAAGAGTGAACTTGAAAATCATGCCATTTGTGTCATTTATTAGGGAAGGAGTGACAGGCAGAGGTTAAATGAGCACAAGCTAGACTAGTATGTATCACAGCATCAATTGTCATAGAATTTTGACTTTGGTTATCTCCTTCTTGGTCACTAGTTATTGTGGTATAAGGTACCGTGCAACAGCAGATAGGTTGGGAAAGCCTACCACACAAACTAAGGGATCCCCATTTATTAACCGCACTGCACATGGGCTCGTCCGGGATTTGAACCCGGGACCTCTCGCACCCTAAGCGAGAATCATACCCCTAGACCAATGAGCCCCTCATCCTGTCAGCAGTTACATGGTGTGTGGGATAAATATCAGAGTTTTTCAATTTCATGAATTTGCTTGGCAAAAGAAAATTTCACCTTGCACTTTTTGTACACAGTTGTGTACATTCCTTCCTAAACAACCACGTTTTCAGCATAGCAGTCAGAAAATCATGCTTTAAATGACAGCAGGAACACACAGTTCCTTTTATCTTTGATGGGTTTTGATGGGTTTGGATATGCTGTTTTCCATAGAGTCTTGGTCATGCAAGAAGGACAGGAATGTTACATCTAGTAAAGCTGAAGTGCCATGAAGAACATTGCTGTTCTACGCTCAATGTCCATAGATCATTTTCTTGTCGACTTTTACAAATGTTTTAGAAGATTGCTCTTTTACTCTAGATGTGTATTGAAGATCCCCATCAGTTTGCAGAATGCATTTTACACGTCAGGACAAGAGTTTTCTCTTTGATCGTTTTCCTGTCGGGTTTTGCAAATGTTTTGCGAGATTGCTCATTTACAATCAATGTGCATTGAAGATTGCAATCACTTCCAGAAGTTACTTGCCACATCTGCACAAGGTCCTTCTGCATGTGTGCGCAATATTTTTGAGCTTAATCTTTGAGGTGTAGGGTTTTGCAAAGACTCGAGCAGATTGCTCTTTTACGGTCAATGTCCATTGAAGATCAAAATCGATTGCCGAAGGTGGGTCTGCTAAATTGTGCCAATATGAATCTGTCTGCTGAAATCACTATGACAATGCACTTGCAAATGTAAAGGGAAATTGACGTGAAACAAAAGCAAAAAGAGTGAACTTGAAAATCATGCCATTTGTGCCATTTATTAGGGAAGGAGTGACAGGCAGAGGTTAAATGAGCACAAGCTAGACTAGTATGTTACAGAGCACCTAATGTAGCTGCCGAGGAAAGCAGATTGTTATACAGTGATATTAGGATTATGAGCAATAAAAATGATGTCGTAGTTATGGGTGATTTTAATCTACCGGGGATGCAGTGGGACATTGTTGCTGGCTTTTCTGAAAATGAACTGGGGATGGTGGAATTAGTACAGGATTGTTTTTTTTATTCAGTTTTTTCACACCCCTACCAGGGGACATGCCATTCTTGATCTGGTTTTCTCTAATAACCAGGACAGGGTTGGTAAATTAGATGTTTTAGAACCACTTGACAGTAGCGATCATACTGTAACATGGTTAAATTTGAGGTTAAGTTTAGTGCCCGAAGAGCAAAGTCCAAATCTAAAATATATAATGTTAGGAAGGCTAACTTCAATTGTATGAGATTAAAACTAGAAATTGTGAACTGGATGGAGTTAAATAACAAAACTGTTGAAGAGGCATGGGAATTTTTTAAAATCACATTATTGCAAGTGCAAGAGGACTTCATACCTGTTTCCAGCAAGAATAAATCTTGGAAATTGCAACCCTGGTGGTTTACTAGGGAAATAAAGTATAAAATAAGGAGGAAAATGGCTTTGTTCCAGAAATGGAAAATAACTGAGGATGACAGAATAAAGCAAGAGTATCTAAATCTACTGGCTGAGTTAAAAAAAAAATGACATTAGACGAGCTAAAAGGAATGTCGAAAGGAAGATTGCATTGGAGGCTAAGGATGACGTTAAAAGTTTCTTCCAGTATTTTAACTCTAAAAGAGCTCTAAAAGCTGAAATTACTAATCTGCAGGATAGTAAGGGTCTTAAGAACATAAGAACATAAGAACATAAGAAATTTACAAACGAGAGGAGGCCATTCGGCCCATCAAGCTCGTTTGGGGAGAACTTAGCTAATAGCTCAGAGTTGTTAAAATCTTATCTAGCTCTGATTTAAAGGAACCCATGGTTTTAGCTTCCACTACAATAGCAGGAAGACTATTCCATACTCTGACTACACGCTGTGTAAAGAAGTGCTTCCTCAAATTTGTTTTAAAATGTTCTCCCGCTAATTTCCACTTATGGCCACGAGTTCTAGTATTTAGACTAATATTGAAATAGTCATTTGGCTGAACGGCATCCAGACCCGTTAGAATCTTATAGACCTGAATCATATCCCCCCTTAGTCTCCTTTGCTCAAGGCTGAACAAATTCAGTTCCGCTAACCTCTCCTCGTAAGACATTCCTCTAAGACCAGGAATCATTCTCGTAGCTCTTCGTTGCACCTTTTCTAAGGCAGCAATGTCCTTCTTGAGGTATGGTGACCAAACCTGCGCACAGTATTCTAGGTGGGGTCTTACCAAGGAATTATATAAGTGTAACATCACCTCCCTTGACTTAAACTCCACACATCTAGAGATATAACCCAACATTCTGTTCGCCTTTTTTATTGCTTCCCCACATTGGCGAGAGTGGGACATGGAAGCATCAACATACATACCGAGATCTTTCTCGTAATCAGCTACCTTTATTTCAGTGGAACCCATAAAATATCTGTACTGTATATTTCTGCTCCCTGCATGGATTACCTTACATTTATCTGTGTTAAATTTCATCTGCCAAGTATCAGCCCATTCGCTAATTAAATCCAGATCCCGTTGGAGCCTCTCTGCTGCTAGATTAGTATCTGCTACCCCGCCCACCTTAGTGTCGTCTGCAAATTTAACCAGTTTACTGTATGTATTCGTGTCAATATCATTAATGTAAATTAGGAACAATAGTGGTCCTAAAATTGAACCCTGCGGTACCCCACTATAAACGGAGGCCCACTGTGACATAGTGCCTCTAATAACTACTCGCTGCTTCCTATCAGTTAGCCAGTTTTTGATCCAAGCTGCCACAGTTCCTAAAATTCCTGCAGCTTTAAGCTTTAACAAGAGCCGTTTGTGGGGGACAACATCAAAGGCTTTCTGGAAATCTAAGTAAATCACATCATAGGCCTTTTTGTGATCAATTTCACTTGTAGCTTCCTCAAAGAACTCAAGCAGATTCGTTAAGCAGGATCTACCTCTCCTAAATCCATGTTGGCTATCCTTTATAATGTTATTTGCATCTAGGTAATCTACCATTTTCACTTGAATTATAGCTTCCATTATTTTTCCAGTAATGCTAGTTAAACTGATTGGCCTATAGTTTGCCGGATTACTTCTATCCCCTTTTTTGAATATGGGTGTTATATTAGCATGCTTCCAATCTGATGGTACCACACCCGCAGATAACGATTTCTGGAATATTAAAGTCAAAGGTTGGCTAATAATATCCCTCATCTCTTTCAAGACTAAAGGTAAGATGCCATCAGGCCCCTGTGATTTATTTATTTTGAGTTTAGCTAGGCTTAGTATCACATCAACCTCAGTTATACATATATTGGTCATAGACGATGCTGTATTCGTATTAATTGGTGGTAAGTTACTTGTGTTCTCTATTGTGAACACCCTTGAAAAATAATCATTAAACTCATTTACCATATCAATTTCGTTATCAATTATAAGGCCCTTACTATCCTGTAAATTAGTGATTTCAGCTTTTAGTGCTCTCTTGGAGTTAAAATATTGGAAGAAACCTTTACTGTCATGCTTAGCCTCCAATGCAATTTTTCTTTCTTTGATAGCCTAATGTCATTTTTTAACTCTGCCTGTAGACTTAGATACTCCTGCTTGATTTTGAAATCATTAGTTATTTTCCGGTTGTGGAACAGAGCCCTTTTCCTCCTGACTTTATTCTTAATTTCCTTAGTAAACCACCTTGGTTGTCGTTTCCTAGATTTAGTTTTGCTGGAAACAGGTATGAAGTCCTCTTGCACTTGCAACAATGTGCTTTTGAAAAATTCCCATGCCTCTTCTACTGTTTTGCTATTTAACTCTGTCCAGTTTACAGTTTCTAATTTCCGTCTCATACCATTAAAGTTAGCCTTCCTAACATTGTATACTTTTAATTTAGACTTTGCTCTTTGGACACTAAAATTAACCTCGAATTTAACCATGTTATGATCACTACCGTACAATGGGTCTAAAACCTCTAATTTTCCAATCCTATCCTGGTTATTACAAAAAACGAGATCAAGAAGGGCTTCTCCCCTGGTAGGAGTATTAACAAACTGAGTAAAAAAACAATCCTGTACTAATTCCACCATCTCAAGTTCATTTACAGAAGAGCCAGAGACTGTGTCCCACTGTATCCCAGGTAAATTAAAATCACCCATAACCACCACATCATTTTTATTACTCATAATCCTGATATCATCATATAATTTTCTGCTTTCCTCTACAGCTACATTAGGTGCCCTATAACAAACCCCGACAATTAGGCCATTTGAATCCTTAGCATCAAGTTTGATCCATACAGCTTCTGAATTTTTATTTTTATCAGTGAGATCCCTTGCCTGCAAGTTTTCTTTTACGTATACTGCAACACCACCTCCCTTCTTGCCTATCCGGTCTCTACGGAACAACGTATAACCATCCATATTATATTCATCACCATCATTGTCACTCATCCATGTTTCAGTTATTCCTATAATGTCGTAATTGTCTGAAGAAATTAAAGCCTCTAAGTCATTAATTTTGTTTCTAATACTCCTAGCATTCAAATACAGACCACTAATGGTAGGCCTTTTACAGTGTCTACTTTTAATTTTTATTTGGGCTTTCCGTCTCTCCCCACATAAATTCTTAACTGACCTCCCTGCCCCCCCAGTCCCTAGTTTAAACATTCCTCAACTATTCTGCACATACGCCTCCCCAATACACTGGTTCCCCTATGGTTCAGATGCAACCCGTCCGGCTTGAACAGGTCCCACCTGTTCCAGAAGGTCTTCCAGTGCCCCATAAACCTGAACCCCTCTTTCCTACACCACCATTTTAGCCACGCATTTAATCCCCTTATCTCAGCTAATTTTGCCTGACTTGCACGTGGCACGGGAAGTATTCCAGAGAATACCACCGTGGATGTTCTGCTTCTAAGCTTATCCGCGACTTCTATAAATTTATCTTGCAGAACAGCCCTTCTGCCCTTTCCTATGTCATTGGTGCCAACATGCACCACGACCACTGGATCCACCCCGGCTGGGGCCAAAAGCCTGTCCACTCGATCTGGAAGGTCCCCTACCTGGGCACCAGGCAGGCAAGACACCGTACGGGACCCTCTATCACGGGTGCACACATAACTATCTACACCTCTTATAATTGAATCCCCAACTACCACAACCTCCCTCCTACTAGGGTTAGGTGGCTCCTTGGTGCCCAAGGGCCCACCTGCCTCCCCAGTCTCTTCCGGCTCTAAAGCTGGAAGCACCTGAAAGCGGTTAGAAACCGTTACTTCAGGTGATGCCGCCTCTGTGAACTGTGTACGTCCTTTTCTACCTCTACGACCTACGTTCACCCAGCTCTCTCGACCTACCTGTTCATCATTCTCCCCCCTCCCCGCTTGTGACGTACACATAGTCTCCCTAGAAGGCATATTAACTCTCTCCTTTAACTCATTGCTATGCTGGATGAGAGCCAGCCGCTCCTCTAGGTCACGAACCTGGACCATGAGTGAGTCAACTAACCCACATCGCTCGCAGACGAAGTCCGACTGGACGCAAGCATCCAGAAGGGCAAACATCTTGCAAACACAACACTGAGCTGGCCCCATAATTACCTAACTCACTATGTTCCTGTCCTTTACTCCCAGCCCAGTATATTAATAGAGAATATATAAACTTTTAGTTGATCTAATTAACGTATAGTTAAAACAAAGTGCCGAGTACACTAAAACACTAAATTAACACTTGCGTTAAATCGGTACTTTATTATTAATTATCCGGCAGCGTCAGCGATAACAACCTTTAAATTTAACTTTTAAAATAACCAAATTTACAATTACTTACCCGAGATTAACTTCCTGCTGAACCACGTTTAGCCTAAACTAAAGCGAAGTTGCTCTAGGGAGGCCAAAAAACCACAAAAACCCTCTCAAAGCAGGCTACTGCCGGAGCGGGAAAAAAAGTGGAAAATGTCCTCCCGGCCCCGACCGGCGACCGAGCAAAGCTCCGGAGCAACTGACCTTTTAGAGTTAATGTTACCGATGTTCGATAATATTACCCGCGGGTGTTTGATGCGAAGGACGCAAACAGAAACGCCACTCGCGCCCGCAGCTGTCGGTAACACTCACAAGGACAGACAAGTACACACGTAAAAATAAGAGTAAAAAATGAAAACAACAACAACCACCCACGTAACCGTGCTGGCACACAAACGCTCAAATATACTTTACAGATAATTCAAATCAAATCAACCGCTTCAACAGGCACACAACACAACCCGTCCGGCTTGAACAGTACAGCAATCCCAGCAGCCTCTACAGCAATCCCCTCTGTAAGAGGAAAGAGGATAGGCAGAAAATAACTTTTAGTGCGGGAACTTACCAGTTCTTATTACTAATCCAACATCGTCTATAACTACAATATATATAACTGAAGCTGATGTTTTGCAAAGCCTAGCTAAGCTCAAAATAAATAAATCACAGGGCCCTGATGGCATCGTACCTATAGTGTTAAAAGAGATGAGGGATATTATTTGCCGACCCTTAACTTTACTGTTTCAAAAATCCTTATCTGAAGGTGTGGTACCTTCTGATTGGAAGCATGCCAACATAACACCCATTTTCAAAAAAAGGGATAGAAGTAATTTGTCAAACTATAGGCCAATCAGTCTAACTTGTATAACTGGTAAAGTTATGGAGGCTATAATCAAAGAGAAAATGGTAGTTTACCTGGACTCAAATAACATTTTGAGGGATAGCCAGCATGGATTTAGGAGAGGTAGATCCTGTTTAACAAATCTGTTGGAGTTTTTTGAGGAAGCTACTCAGGAAGTTGATGATAAGAAGGCTTATGATGTCATCTACTTAGATTTCCAAAAGGCTTTTGATGTTGTCCCCCACAAGAGGCTCTTACTTAAACTCAAAGCGACAGGTATTTTAGGAACTGTAGTGACCTGGATTGATAACTGGTTAACAGATAGGAAGCAGCAAGTAGTTATAGGAGGCACAATGTCACAGTGGGCCTGCGTTCATAGTGGGGTACCGCAGGGTTCAAATTTAGGACCACTATTGTTCCTAATTTACATAAATGATATAGACATCAATATATACAGTAAACTGGTGAAATTTGCAGATGACACCAAGGTGGGTGGTGTAGCAGATACTGAACTAGCAGCTCAGCAGCTACAGCGGGATCTTGATTTAATTAGTGACTGGGCCGATACCTGGCAGATGAAATTTAACAGACAAATGTAAGGTACTCTATGTAGAGAGCAGAAATATAAAGTACAGGTATTTTATGGGACCTACTGAAATAAAGGTAGCTGATTATGAGAAAGACCTTGGTGTGTATGTTGATGTTTACATGTCTCATTCTCGCCAGTGTGGGGAAGCAATAAAAAAGGCCAATAGGATGTTGGGGTATATCTCCAGGTGTGTGGAGTTTAAGTCAAGGGAGGTAATGCTAATGTCACATGGGCGTTAGGGGCGTATGGGGTTTTGGTTATACCCTCGTGCCTTTGGTGTGTGAGTCGGGATCGCTGGATTAATTCATTGCCTTGGCAATTGCGGCGCTGGATGATGTATGGGAAATTGGGATTGGTTGGGGAAAGTGAAGGAGGACGACCGCATAAGAGAAAAGGCACCCTGGAAGGAGAAGAAGGATGACAAAGAAAGAGAGACACGGGACGGGAGATCGGGATCAGCGCACACTGGAGGGCGGACAGCGGATGACCCCGGAAGGAGATCGCGGACGCCGAGGACTGGGCGCGAGAGAACCCGGAAGAGACACCCAGGAGACACAGGGGAGAGGGGTGCCAGTGAGAAAGACGGCGCTGGGATGGAAGGGACGCAGCGATTGCATCTCAAGGCGCTTTTTCGGAGAGGGAGCCGCCTGGACGCCGGAGCGGGGGAGAGTAACTGGGCACTCCCCCCGCAGTGAGTTAAGTCGAAACCTTGTTTGCCTGGATAGATCCATATATCGGGTCGGCGCCCGGTCTGGGCTCCGTCTTAGGGTTTCGTAGTTAAGGGGTGTTAGAGATTAGGACATCAATTCTCCCTGTAGTGGATATCGCGATATGGTGTTTTGTAGTGGGTGTGCACGGGTGTTCCGATTTGCATGTGCGATTATTATTGCGGTGCCCTGTGGGGGTGGTGAGTGCGTGTAGCGTGCCTTTGCTGTGATCCCTATAAGGTGATTGTGGGTTGTGCCTTGGCGGAATCTGTTTTTGCTCGCCCTGGTTGTGTGTCGCCCCTTTTAGGCTCGGGCGGACGGGACCCGGCTAGTGGGGACCATTTATTGCACGGGCATCGCCTGGCCCCGATGATTCGATAGTGGATCCTGAACGGACTTTAATTAAGTTTTATTATGTCCTGGTATGCCATTGGCTAGCCTTGGCATCTTTTTAAAAGTGTGTGTTTTTTTTCCTGTAAAATAAATTGCTAAAACACAAACCGTCAGGTGTTGGGGTGTGTGGAGCGACTCATACCAGCACAACCAGTCTGAACCAAATTGGAGGGTCCTGGTGCCCTATTGTAACATCAGGTGGCGTAGTCGAGGCTTTCAAGGGTTATTGGGGGCTTTGTGATCAGGTTACCGATTGCGTTAAAGCAGGGTTGCTTTATAACTGCCCCTATTTCCTTAAGCGTGGCATTTGGGCCGCGTGACGTAGCCGTGACACTAGACCTCACCTAGAATATTATGTGCAGGTTTGGTCACCATAAATTAAAAAGGAAATTGCGGACTTAGAAAAGGTGCAGCATAGAGCCACAGGAATGATTCCTGGTCTTAGAGGAATGACAGCTAAATCTGTTCAGCCTCAAGCAAAAGAGACTGAGGGGGGACATGATCCAGGTGTATAAGATTCTAACAGGTTTGGATGCTGTTCAACCGAATAGATACTTCAGCATTAGTTCAAATACAAGAACTCGTGGCCATAGGTGGAAATTAGCGGGAGAACATTTCAAACTGGATTTAAGGAAGCACTTTACACTAGGGCTGCAACTAACGACTATTTTAATAGTCGACTAGTCACCGACTATTGAAACGATTAGTCGATTAATCGAATAATTATAAAAGTTTTCTAAAATTTACCATGAGATTGCTTTAATTCTGTGGAAAATGATAGTAAACACAAGAAAGACGGGGGTACTTCAATGAAAAATGCATATTTTATTGAACTTTGCTGCTGATAGGCCGATTCATACGAAAAGTAAATAAAAATGCCCTGTCTAAAACCAATTAGGCACAGTGCTCGGTCAGTATACACATAAATGCATAAATAAAGAAACTCTATCATTTAACTCTATCATCAAGGACAGGCACATTTGTTTTATAAGAAAAAATAAATTAAAATCAAGTAAACATTTTCTTCCTGTAAACCAGGGGCAGGCACATTAGCAGCAATAAAACAGTAAACAAAAATATTAAGTGCATTTTGTGAGATACATTCAGTGGTCAATCTGTTGCAAAAGAACTTTACAACTCGTCTCAACATTATGAAATCTAACGGTTTTAAAATAGCTTTCAGAGTCATCTGAATTTAAGTTGTAAACATGGACTGTGTGATACTACCTGGACACAAACCTGTCATGGTGGACAGACGAAGTTTAAAATCAACATGAGGCTCAGGCTATGTCGTTCAGTTTATTCATATCAAGGAAAGTCAGCATATCCACATGGTCTCATGTGAGACTTGCTCTCTTCTGGGAGCAGATATTTCCTGCTGCTGAGAAGATTCGCTCTCCAGGGGTGGATGTTGCAGGAATGCACAGAAGAGATCTTGCTAGGTTTGACAGTGTGGGAAAACGCCCCTCATTTTCGCTCCACCAGCTGAGAGGGTCTTCTTTTTTGGCTATTGGTGGCTCTTTGAAGAACATCTGAACTTCCCTCCTCACCATTTGGATTTTTTTGTCCTCCTGGGTTTCCTCCTCTTCCTCACTTAGACTGTCAGTGTCAAACTGAAGCAGGTTATCCAGCGTTGACTTTCCTCCTGGGATATGACCCCTCTTCTTCTGCTGTACCTCCTCAGGGTCATCATGTAGCCCAGTCTTGGCCTTCTTTGATAGCAAGAACTTCAACTGTACTTTGCACCCTTGTGCCATCTTCAGGTGAGATAAACTTCAGCTGCAAGAACAAGTGGGTTGTCTCTCTCTGCAGACACAGTGTTAAGATTCTCCCATCTCTCACTTATTCCTTTTCCTGCAATGGCTTGAAAGGCTTTTCCTGAGCTTGTCTCAAACTGGGTTTGCTGTATGGACCGTTGCAGCCCTTTGACCAGCTGTGGAAGACATGAAGCAGTAGCATACTCCTGCCCACTGAGGAAAACGGTAGCACATTCAAAAGGCCCTAACCCTTGCACCAGCTCTATTTATATATAAAATTGCTTTTAAATTAAATTTGTGATTTTTTTTTTTGTATGAAATATGTCTGACTGTGTGTGCATTCTAAACAATTACCTTCAGAAACGTTGTACTGTATTTCTGCTCCATCAAGTGGGTGAAATGGGTTCTGGATGGCAGGATGTAGTCTGGATTGAACTGGGCTATCATTTGTTGAAACCCAGCACCATCGACCATGGAGAGCGGCCTCATATCATAGATCAGCATCTGCAATACTGACTCAGTGAGGGCGTTCGCCTGTTGTGGGGTGCACATCTGCTTCTTTTGCAGAAAAGGGTCCATGGTGGCTCTCTTCTTCAGACTGCATGCATTTAATTTAAAATACTTTTGTCAGGCACAGTCGGGCATAACGTTAAATCTCTCTTTTTTTAAAGCGAAAATACGCTTATAAAATGTACAATGTACATCCAAAACAAAACGTATTGGCTTCCATGTTATTTAAATGTTACCGAGGCGAGTCAAACTCCGTTTCATTCAACTGTCCGAAATGCTTTCTCTTTAAATGTTCGTGCATCACCGAGGTGCTGCCGTGATACCCAAGGACTGCTTTGCAAACCATGCAGGTAATCTTTTTATTCACCGTATCCAGGCTAAAATGTTCCCAAACTTTAGACGTTTTGGTACGCGCAGCTGCTGCGTTGGACGCTGCCATTTCTGTATGTTATCGCTCAGTAGAGAAGATAATGCGCATGTGCGACTCTCGGCAGAGATTGTAATGAAGAGAGATGTCTCACTCGGTCGGAAAAAACATGTCTGGCGACAACTTCGACAATGAAATTCATTGTCGACTATTTCTATTATCGATTTTTGTCAACAACGTCGATGAATCGTTGCAGCCCTACTTTACACAGCGTGTAGTCAGAGTATGAAATAGTCTTCCTGATAACGTAGTGTGAGCTGAATCCTTGGGTTCCTTTAAATCAGAGCAAGAAAAGATTTTAAAAACTCTGAGCTATTAGTTAAGTTCTCCCCAAGTGAGCTTGATGGGCTGAATGGCCTCCACTTGTTTGTATAGTTCTTATGTACAACAGCATTGATTGTCATAGAATTTTGACTTTGCTTTCCTCCTTCTTGGTCACTAGTCATCATGGTATAAGGTACTGTGCACAAGCATATAGGTTGGGAAAGCCTACCACACTGACTAAAGAATCCCCATTTATTAACTGCAATGCAGATAGACTCGTCTGGGATTTGAACCTGGGACCTCTCTCACCCTAAGCGAGAATCATACCCCTAGACCACAGAGCCCCTCATCCTGTCAGCTGTTACACGGTGTGCCAGATAAAATTCAGAGTTTTTCAATTTCATGATTTTGCTTGGCAGCAGAAAATTTCACCGTGCACCTTTTGTACACAGTTGCGTACATTCCGTTCTGAACAACCACATTTTCAACATAGCAGTCAGAAAATCATGCTTTAAATGACAGCAGGAACACAGAGTTCCTTATATCTTTGATGGGTTTGGATATGCTGTTTTCCATAGAGTCTTGGTCATGCAAGAAGCACAGGAATGTTACATCTGTAGCCCTGTTAATAAAACAGTTCAAGTTCGTGCCTATTTTGGACAAAATGTTTGTTTAAAATGTTGTGTTAAGAATGTAGTTTGTGTTATTTGAAATATGTCATTACTGTTTTATTGAAGTTTTGTATTTCAATGTATTTTATTTTCATTGATCTGTCATTGATTGGTGTACAAAATGTTTGAGGTACTGTAATTGGTGGAGGAAGAATCACCTGAGGGGAGGGTGTGGTGAGAGGAGCGGGGAGAGCGTGAAGGGGGAGAAGAAAAATGGTGGAGTTAGCGTGTGTTTGGGACGACATAAAGTATTGATAAATACATAGTCCATGTGTTTGTGGAGAAAACTTTAAAGCCAGTGGCGTATGTGTGCTGTGAATGGACAGTGAACGTGCTTATGTCCTCCACTGGGTTATTACGGTCCCTAAACACCAAATCATAAGAGTAGGCTAATGTTAGCAATACAAGGAGGAACTTAAAGGCTGCTGTCGGGGTGAGGGAATTGATGAAGCCCATGAACATAAGAAAATAAGCAATTTACAAACGAGAGGAGGCCATTCGGCCCATCAAGCTCGTTTGGGAAGAACTTAACTAATAGCTCAGAGTTGTTAAAATCTTATCTAGCTCTGATTTAATAATACATTTAATAATACATTTAATTTATAATGCACTTTATATTTGAAAGCAAATCTCAAAGTGCTACAAAATTAATTCGACCCGAAAAGCTCTGTTAAAAAGATACGTTTTAAGACCAGATTTAAAAGCATCAACAGTCTGCCTTAATGCCAATAATTTCAGATGACTTTGAGATAGATGACATTGAGACTGCCATGCATTATGTTAAATGTCTTGGGTGAGTTCGGGTCAGAGGTAAAATGTTCAAACCCAAACTGAGCCGATTTTTTTCTCTTGTGTGAATGTAAAGAGGAAGTGAAAAGTAAGCTGGTGCCCCCTGAAATATTGCAGCACCCAGGTGCCTTACCTTGGCAAGTAATCATTGCATGTGAAGACTCATCTGGCCAAGATGACTTCACTAGAAAGCTGCAAGAATTGTTACAGTCAGAAGGAAAGTCCATGGATGACATCCATGCTTTGTTTGCTCCTGCACCTCCAGAGAGCTCTTCCCCTAAATCCATTATTCGTGCAATGGGTGATTTTTTTGGGGAAAACGTCAAAGCCATATTCAGAGAGTGGAGGCTATAGACGCCTGCGAACATTTTCAGGCACCTCCCCTACCCCAGTGAGTGAGGAACAATTTGATCACTGGATAGAGCAGGCTTACCTTATGGTAGAGGAGAGTGACTGTCATAGCAAAGAGAAGCGGCGACGTATTATTGAGTGTCTAAGAGGGCCTGCTTTGGAAATAGTTAAAGCGGTCAGGGATGATGATCCAGATGTTAGTCCTGAAGGATGTTTGGAAGCTCTTGAAAGTGCTTTTGGAAGTGTAGAATCAGGAGAGGATATGTATTTTGCTTTTCGTCTTATGCAGCAGCAGGCTGATGAAAAGCTCTCAGATTTTCTGAGGAGACTGGAGAAGTCCTTGTGCAAAGTTGTTCAGAGAGGAGGAGTTTCGGTAGCTAAGAAGGATCGTGTCAGAGAAGAACAGCTTCTTAGAGGTGCTGAAGCTCGTTCAGATTTAATGCTGTTACATCTGAGACTAAGAGAACGGTTATTCAAACCCCCTAGTTTTCTGCAACTGTTAGGGGAAATTTGTGCAGAAGAGGAGTATGAGGGTTCACGAGCAAAGTTGAACACTTCAGTGTGCAATACTCAGGTCAGCATATTGTCAGATCGACCGACAGAGATACAAGGGCTGAAAACAGAACTTAAGAAGGAAGGCGCAGCTAGCAGCCATGGTAGATAGTGACAAAAAGGCCCAAGTTAACAGACTGGTGCCACCTCCTAAGCCCAAATTGCCAGCAAATGACAGCTGCCAGGATGTAGAAATTGCTGCTTTGAAGAAACAGGTGAAAAGACTGCAAAATAAAATGAGTAACAGGGATAGTGAGCCAACAGAGGCTTCATCTTATTCCACCAAGGTAAGATCACCTTGCTCAGCACAGTCTTCCCAGAAAGCCTCTTCTAAAGAGTCAGATAGCTATTTCTGCTATAGATGTGGAGAGGCAGGACATAAGAACATAAGAACATAGCCACCAAATGTCAAAATGCGGAGAACCATAGTATGGTTATTCAGAAACTACTTAGGTCACTCAAAAAGGCCAAGGAGAGGCCAAAGTCCCACACAGATACTGCCATGGGTGATGCCAACTTTTCAGTGAAGAAGAGTGCAGTTCAGACGGCTAGCATGGGACAAATTCCTGAGGGACTGATAGGTCCTCAATCAATAGTGCCACTGAAAGTGAACGGTCACCCCTATAAAGCTTTACTAGACAGTGGGTCACAGATCACTATTATATTTGAAGCCTGGCATAGAAGGCATATTTCTGATGTTCCTATCCATCCAGTGGCTGGACTTGCTGTGTGGGGTTTGAGTGAATCGAGTTATCCCTACAAAGGCTATGTAGTGGTTACCATTGAGTTTCCAGGAGTTGTTACAGGGAAGTCAGAGATCGTAGATGTGCTAGCTCTGGTATGTCCAGGCCCCAGTGGCCCAGACAAAACCACAGTCATTCTAGGCAGAAATTCCAGTTTGTTCAGGCATTTGGCTCATCTATGTGAAAGTGCAACAGGGCCCAATGTTCTTAGAAGCCTAAGAATTAATACACAGACTGTCGGAAGCCAGCAGGGACAAAATTGTTCTTCACATAAGTGGAGTAATGATTATGGGGAAGCAGTTGGGTGTGTAAAGTGGCCGGGCCCTGGCAATTTAATCGTGCCGCCTGGAGTCAGCCGTTGTGCTGTCTGTAAAGTAGAACTTAAGCCCTTTGTGGAACAGGTATTGTTGGTGGAAACTTCCCCTGAGTCCACACTTCCTGCTGGTGTGTTGGTGCAGTCAGTAGTGGTGAAGAAAGAGGAGATGGATGTTAACTTCTCAGTGACTGTGCAGAATGTGACTCGGAGAGAAGGGATACTTGCAGAGGGAACAGTCATTGGACATGTGTACCTAGCAGATCCAGTCATTCCTAATCCGGTCTCAGCATCCTCTGGAGTTACAATTCCTCCAGAACTGTTTAACCCTTGGGAGTCGGCGGACCCGCCAGCGGGGACACTTGCATTTTTTTCTGGTAACCGTGAAAAGAACTTAAAATGCGTCGTCATGTTTGATCATACACGTAAGTGTAGTACATCATTTTAATCTGTAAATGGTCTACTTTTATTCATGTATACTCACAATATCCATTGTGCTTTTGTAAAATAAAGAAAATAAACAGGGTGCGCTTTCAGCCGTCTCAGTCTCCGCGAAAATCTTTTTGAAACACGTCACTAAAATGAACTGAAACTCTGCGAATACTGCACAGACAGACATGAGAAATATATCTATAGAAAGCTTAAAGTGTTTACTTTTAAATAAAGCAATTTAAATGAAAAATACATATTTTCAGTTTATGTAATCCATGTGAAACCAAGGAGAGGCACAGAATTTCTGTCGCACTTCATTATCTGCTAATGACCCAAGGCAGGGCACGCCCACACGCCATTCACATGGAAAACAGTCCGGGCACTATACATATACTGTAAGGCCACGGCCCCCAGACACCAGCTTAAAAACACACACACAGCAAACTGCTATGACAATGGGTAAGTTATTAAGTCTTATATAACTCTTATTCTGATAATATTAAACTAATATTAGTCAATATTTTCCTCACTTCAGCTAGCTTTTGTCAGCTTATGTGAAACATTGGCTTTCAATTCCATTTACATAGTTTAGTGTAGCATGTAGATAACTCTGCTAACATGCTGCCTTATGTAGCAAACACGTTATTTCCTGGTGGCTAAGCTAATGCCTTATGGAGTTTACAGATGTTTGTAAATGTTCTAATGTATTTCACCTCGTTTTGGATAGCTTTAGATTATGGTTGCTAAAATATAATTGGCTCCGTTTTGGATAGCCTTTAACATTGCTATTGGTAATGTTATTTAGCAGAAACATTTCGGGTGTAAATGTTTGAGATGCTAACATTTTTTTAGGCTAACATTTTTTAATTTATTTGTTTTTAGGAATGTGTCTGCATCACCCTTGCCTTCACCAGCACCTCACATCGGGACACGCATGCTAAATAAACCACAAACAAAGAAATATGTTTCTGTCCTCAAATTATTTTCTTGTAGCACTTTCCTCTGTCCCATACCTGACTGAAAGGGGTAATTATACAGCTCATTATGCAGGTCTTTGTCTTCTCTGGTGTGAACTACAGCATTATTCATGATCATTCCCACCTCCTCGCATATGGCCTTTCTAAACAAAAAGTGTCTTAGAAAATTTAAATGAATGTATTGTTTTCTGTAAATGAGATGATTGTCACATCATTTTGAAGTAATTTGAATTAGAATTAGAAGCTTTATTTGTCATTGCATAAAATACGTAGTATTAAACACAACGAAATTTAGAGTTGCCACTCTTAGTCAGTGTTTTAAAACTAATATAGTTAAGAATTAACAAATCCGCCCCAAGGCAGCCTACCCACACTCACTCATACACTCCCCCCAAACCTATTCACTCCTCTCACCCAAAACATTAGTCCCCACCTTCCAACCAAAACAAGACACTCCCCTGCACAAAGGTATAGCATCGTAGTAAACGTAACAGCATCAGACTATCAAATGCCTGGTGTTAAAGTGCGAAGGTGATGAGGATAAAGTGATCAAATACAATTTCCAGAGACATACAGTAGTTAATCATTGCAGACGGTGGAGGGAGGGGGGGGGGGGATTGGGGTGGTGGGTGGCCAATGTCTGCAGAGGGATATTGCTTTTGTTAAGTGAACGTATGGCCCAGGGAAAAAAACTGTTGGAAAGTCTTGTAGTGCGGGCGTTTAGTGACCTGAACCGCCTGCCGGAGGGAAGCGGGTTGAACAGGTGGTGGGCTGGGTGGGCAGAGTCTTTGAGAATGGACCTGGACCTGGAGAGGCAGCGGGATTCGGCGAGCTTTTCCAGGGAGGGCAGAGGGTGGCCTATGATCTTTTGGGCTGTGTAAATGACCCTCTGCATGGCCTTCCTGTCTGCTGCTGTACATCCCGCATAGCATACTGTGATGCTGAAGGTGAGTATGCTTTCGATGACTGTCCGGTAGAAGGACACCAGCAGCTTCTGTTCCAGATGGTTTTTCCTGAGAATTCTCAGGAAGTGCATACGCTGCTGGGCCTTCTTAGTTATTGCTTTAGTGTTGATGGACCAAGTGAGATCTTCGGCGATGTGTACCCCTAGGAATTTAACTGACGCCACCTGCTCAATGCATTCCCCGTTAAGATTTAGTGGAGCATGGGCAGTGCGTTTGCGTCTGAAGTCTATGATGATTTCCTTGGTTTTTAATGTGTTGAGAAGTAAGTTGTTTGATGTGCACCAAGTTGCAAGTGACTGCACCTCATCTCTGTATGCTGTCTCATCGCCCCCTCAAATGAGACCGACCACTGTGGTATCATCTGCGAACTTTATGATGAGATTGGAGGGGTGGATGGGGGAACAATCTGATGTATAGAGTGTGTACAGGAGTGGGCTCAACACACAGCCTTGGGGGGAGCCAGTGCTGAGTGTGAGCGAAGGGGAAAGATGGCGACCGAGTCTCACTTGTTGTGGCCTATTGGAGAGGAAGTCTTTAATCCAAGCGCAGGTGGAGGGGGGGAGGCGTAAGTCCAGGAGTTTTTTGACCAGAATGTCCGGGTGTATTGTATTGAAGGCTGAGCTGAAATCTATGAAGAGCAGTCTTGCATAGTTACCCGGGTGGTCAAGGTGTTTCAGCGTTGCATGGAGGGCGATGGCAATGGCGTCCTCAGTGGAACGGTTTGCCCTGTAGGCTAACTGGTGGGGGTCAAATGATGGAGGGAGGTAGTCTTTGATGTGCTTGGCAACCAGCTTTTCCAGGCACTTCATTGCCACAGATGTTAATGCCACAGGCCTAAAGTTGTTCAGGTTTTTGCAGGCAGATGTTTTTGGAACTGGAATGATGGTAGAGGATTTCCAGCAGTATGGGACGATGGCTCGGGACAGGGAGATGTTGAAAATCTTGGTGAAAATTCCTGCCAGTTGGTCTGAGCACGCCTTGAGTACCTTGCCAGGTACTCCATCCGGTCCAGCTGTTTTCCTTGGATTAACCTCCCTCAGGACCCTCCTCACCTGATGTTCCTGGAGGAGTAGCGGGGTGTTGGTGAAGGCTGGGGGGGGTGCTGAATGACCATTTGCCTCGAACCGGGCAAAGAAGTTATTTAACTCCTCTGCCATTGTAGCATCGGCGGAAGGGGGTGTGATCTGGTGGCCCTTGTAGTTGGTGATGTTTTGTAATCCGTGCCACACTTGACGTGGGTTCTTGTCTGTGATGTATCCCTCTATTTTCCTTTTGTATGCGACCTTAGCAGCCCTGATGCCTTTCTTCAGGTTAGCTCTGGATGCACTGTACAGTGCCCTGTCTCCTGACCTGAATGCTGTGTTACGGTCCCTGATGAGGTGCCGCACTTCACTCGTCATCCAGGGTTTTTGGTTGGGGAATACCCTAACACGTTTGGTGATGGTGACCATATCAATACAGTAAACAATGTATGATAGCACAGTCACTGTAAATTCCTCCAAATCGTGGCTTTCAAAAACACTCCAGTCCGTGGTTGTGAAGCAGTCTTGAAGCTGGGAGAGGGCGTCCCCGGGCAAGGTGTTGATCACCCTGGTGAATGGCTTGCTTTTCCTGATGTAGGGAGTATAGGCGGGTACGAGATGCAGCGAAAGGTGGTCCGACTGGCCAATGTGAGGGTGTGGCTCTGTTTTATATGCATGTTTAATATTACAGTAAACATGGTCAAGGGTGTTGCTCTCCCTGGTGGCACATTTCACATATTGGGTGAATTTAGGGAGAACAGTTTTCAGGCAAGCCTGATTAAAATCCCCAGCTATTATGTGTACCCCATCCGGCTGGTCCAGTTGTTGTTTACTAATGCATCCATGAAGATAGCTTAGAGCTACGTCCCCGTTAGCATCTGGGGGGATATACACAGCCGTAATGGAGACTACAGTTAGCTCCCTAGGTAAGTAAAAAGGGCGGCAGATGACAGTTAATGCCTCAAGATCAGGGGAACAGTATTTATGAGTAACATGGCTTTGTGAGCACCAGTCATTGTTAATGTAAATGCAGAGACCACCTCCTCTTTTCTTACCAGAGTCACTGTTCCTGTCGTTCCGGTGAATGACGCGGCCTGCTAGCTGCACAGCTTTGTCGGGTATAGCAGGATGTAGCCAGGTTTCAGTTAGGATCAACACACAGCAGTCCCGGACGAAGTTGTTATTTGCTATCCGTAGCTCTAGGTCATCCATTTTATGCACGATAGATCTTACGTTTGCCAGGAAGACGCTAGGGAGAGGTGGTCTGTGAGGATCCTTCTTTAGCCTCTTTATCAGGCCGGCTCGACATCCCCGTTTCTGTTTCCTGTCCCGTCTCCGTCGTCGCTGTCTGTGAGAGCCGACAACAATCCATGGAGACCCCGGTGTCCTCGATATTTCAGGCGGTATGTTGTTGGCTTGTTGAAAATAGTCCGTGACGGGAATGCTATTTTGAAAACCGATGCTGATCAGGTTTGCACGACTGTATACGCATTGTGCTTGGCAGAGTTCGCCATACAATTGCCGCGAAATACAAACTAAACACATTAAAAAACACCGAACTAGAGGGCACCAAGCTGCAGCACTCACGCGCGCCGCCATCTTGCCTACGTCACTGTGCCCTTCCTTCCTTAAGTAAAACCTCTACATTACAAGATCCAGGTCACAAAAGTCTTGTACACAAATGTCATGAATGTGTTTTGTGGTCTAATTTCAGTGACTTATTTTTTTGTTGTTTTCAATAATCACGCATAACTGTTTTTTTCTCCAATATAAAGACTTATACATACATGCTGCTCATATATTATTGTAGCCCAGTTTCTGCTGAATACAATGTTATCAGACTTTAGACATTTATACGTTTATAAATAACTGAAAAATACACAAATGTCAGGACATGTCAGAATCTCTTCAGGGCTCCAAAACACCTTCAGACTCCCAAGGGTTAACTTTGGTGACTCACCTGTTCCACCAGAGTGGAAGAGGAGACTTCAGCTGAAACTTGCTGAACAGTCAAATGTATTTTCGGTACATGAGTGGGATGTAGGTCTTGCCAAGGGTGTAAAGCACACCATTCGCCTGGTAGACCCAAAGCCTTTCAGAGAACGTTCAAGACGAATTGCACCTGCTGACATTGATGATGTGAGAGAACACCTCAGAGAGTTGCTGACAGCAGGAATTATTAAGGAGTCAGTTAGCCCATACGCATCTCCCATTGTGATAGCTCGAAAGAAAAATGGGAACATTAGGATGTGTACCAGATCAATACACCACCCCTCGCATCAATGATGCACTAGACTGTTTAGCTGGAAGTAAGTGGTTTACAGTTCTTGATTTAAGGAGTGGGTATTATCAGATTGAAATGGCCGATGAAGATAAAGAAAAAACTGCCTTTATCTGTCCGTTAGGTTTCTACCAATTTGAAAGGATGCCGCAAGGAATCATGGGAGCTCTAACCACGTTTCAAAGACTTAAGGAGAAAACGTTAGGTGACATGAACCTTCTCCAAGTCTTAGTTTATCTCGACGACTTGATCGTATTTGGAAATTCTTTGGAACAGCATGAAGAACGGTTGCTCAAAGTGCTGGATAGGCTTGAGAGAGCAGGGTTGAAAGTGTCATTGGATAAATGCCAATTGTGTAGGCATTTATCAGATATGTGGGACATATTGTCTCAAAAGATGGCATTGCAGCTGATCCAGAAAAAGTGGATGCAGTAACTACTTGGCCCCAGCCAGTTGACCTCAAGTCTCTGCACTCTTTTCTTGGTTTCTGCGGGTATTATGTTCTTATGTTCTTATGTTCTTATTACCGCAGGTTTATAGCCAATTATTCTTCCATTGTTCGTCCACTCACAGAACTTAGTAAGGGTTATCCCCTAACTCAGCGTGGTAAGAGACTCAAAAAAGACAGCTCTGTGAAGTATTTTAGTGAATCAGAGCCATTTGGTGACCGATGGGATCAGGCATGCTCCGATGCCTTCAGTCAGGTTATTTATGCTTTGACTCATGCTCCAGTGTTGGCTTTTGCTGACCCCGTAAACTGTATGTACTCCATGTGGATGCCAGCCTGCAAGGGCTGGGTGAAGTCTTGTATCAGGAACATTCTGAGGAGTTTTCTAAATTTTATTCTCAATTTATTTCCTATCTTTTCTGTGGTTTATGTTATCCAATGCTTAATGAGTTTATGGGTTTACAGGACTGATTCATATTAAATTGTGTTATATTTAAATTGTGATTGTTGACTATATTGTGAAGGATTTGCAAATAATCAATTGAGTAAGCATTTACTGTAATTATTATATACTGAGAGGCTATACATCCTAGCAACCTAGAATTAGACATATTTATTTGGGAAGTATTAAAAGAACTCAGGAAGTGCCATAATAGGTTTGTTAGGGGCGCTACACATCTAGTAAACCTGAAGTGCCATGAGGAACATTGCTGTTCTACGCTCAATGTCCATAGATCATTTTCTTGTCGACTTTTACAAATGTTTGAGAAGATTGCTCTTTTAATGTCGATGTGTATTGAAGATCCCCATCAGTTTGCAGAATGCATTTAACACATCAGGACAAGAGTTTTCTCTTTGACCGTTTTCCTGTCGGGTTTTGCAAATGTTTTGCGAGATTGCTCATTTACAATCAATGTCCACTGAAGATTGCAATCAGTTCCAGAAGGTACTTCTGCATGTGTGCACAATATGTTTGAGCTTTATCTTTGAGGTGTAGGGTTTTGCAAAGACTTAAGCAGATTGAACTTTTACGGTCAATGTCCATTGAAGATCACAATCGATTGCCGAAGGTGGGTCTGCTAAATTGTGTCCATTTGTATGTGTCTGCTGAAATCACTACGACAATGCACTTGCAAATGTAAAGGGAAATTGACATGAAACAAAAGCAAATAGAGTGAACTTGAAAATCATGCCATTTGTATCATTTAGTAGGGAAGGAGTGACAGGCAGAGGTTAAATGATCACAAGCTAGACTTGAATGTATTCCAGCATTGATTGTCATAGAATTTTGCCTTTGTTTATCTCCTTCTTGGTCACTAGTTATCGTGGTAAATGGTACTGTGCACAAGCAGATAGGTTGGGAAAGCCTACCACACAAACTAAGGGATCCCCATTTATTAACCGCACTGCACATGGGCTCATCCGGGATTTGAACCCTGGAGGTTGTCTGGAAAAATTTTTGTTTATACACAATTGGAAATAAATATAAAGTTGTCCTCCAAAGAGGGGCGGGTGGTGGCGGGACAATTAAAAAAAAAAAAAAAGAATAGCTGCAAACGCTATTTTTAAAGGATCACTGTCTTTCTCCAAGTGAATATAAAATCACCAACAATAACAGCTTTGTCAGTACTGACCACCGGGTTTGTTAAAAAATCTGCAAACTCCTTAAGAAAATTACTGTATGGCCCAGGCAGTCAATACACAGTAACAATGGTGATTTGGGGTGAAGAGTTACAAAGAGATGAGCCAGCAAGGCTAAGAACAAGAGTTTCAAATGTGCTGAGGCTAAAACTACATTTCTCAGACACTCCTAGGTTAGACTGAAAAATTGCAGCAACAGTTATGCTTATAACTGTATTCAGCTGGAGTAGATTCATTTAGTGCCATGAATTCATTCGGTTTAAGCCAGGTCTCAGTAAGGCATAGGGCACCAAGACTAAAATCAGTAATCATTTCTTTTATTAATAGTGCCTTATGAGCCAGTGATCTTACATTGAGAAGTCCAAGTTTAAGTTTAAGCCCTGCATCACAACTGTTTTCTAGTAACCGATTCATTGTCATTTTTATTAAGTCATTATGGCACACACTACGATGGAATAGGCTTTCATGATTAAAAGTGCGGGGAACAGACACAGTCTCAAGAGGTTATGCCAATTTGCCTGCCGCCTGGGCTTGGCTCGAGTTAGTCAGCTATTCGAGGCTATGAGCTATCGTTTTGTACAGGAAGTCGGCACCAGCCCGTGAAGGGTGAATACCGTCCCTCTTCAAAAGCCCAGGCCTATCCCAAAACGTTCGCCAGTTGCTTATATAAGCCACACCATTTATCGGGCACCATTCTGACAGCCAGCAATGTAGCGACGTTAATCTGCTGTACATTTCATCACCACGTCGATCTAGCAGGGATGGGGCCAGAGCAACATACTGACACAAACATGTTCTTCGCAAGGTTGCACACCTCTTTAAAATTTGCCTTAGTGATCTTCAATTGCCTCAATCGGACATCATTAGTGCCAACGTGAATAATAATCTTAGAGTATTTACGCTTACTGTTAGCCAGTACTTTTAAATTTGACAAGATGTCAGTCGCTCTGGCACCAGGGAGACAATTTACTATAGTCGCTGGAGTCGCTACTCTCATGTTTCTTAGCATAGAATCGGCAATTACTAGAACACTTTCAACAGGTGTCTCAGCGGGAGTTTCACTGAGTGGGGAGAACCTGTTGGAAACACGAATGGGCGAAAAGTGCTGAATAAGCCTACGAATGCTCTGATGCCGGAGTGGGGGGAGACTAATTAGCTATTGCGGACATATCCAGAGCCGTTAACACTGAATCAATAAAACTCTCATTCTCCTGAATGTCCCGTAACATCTGGATACGTCCTTCTAACACTATCTCACTATATCACTATAAATCTTATCCGTCAGCCTAGCAACTAACTGACACTTCTCACATGTAAACGTACCGCTAATGACTGGAGAAGAATAACTAAACATATTGCACTTGGAACACAGAACAGGAGACATGGTGTTGTACTGATGTGCAACGGGAAAACTGAGACTACCTACGATGCTTTGCGAAGAGCACTGTGGAGAACTGTCTGTTTGATCACAGTGACCAAAAATCAATTCAGTTTCAACGCTGATAATTTAACACTTACCATAATTCAACTCATTAAACTATAATTCAACGTTGAAACAATAACATGGTGCTATCTGGGAGTACAGCTGTTTCAAACACTTTCAAATTACGGTACAATTACAGTACAAATTAAATTATTGAACTGTGTATATTTCAAATATGCTATAATACAGTATAGTATTGTACATAAAGTTACTTATTGTAGTTTCACTACTGTATCTCCTTGGCTCATTTTGGCACTTTCTCATAAACTTTGATGAGTCTATAGTCAAAGGGATCTGGATTTAATTAGCGAATGGGCTGATACTTGGCAGATGAAATTTAACACAGATAAATGTAAGGTAATCCATGCAGGGAGCAGAAATATAAAGTACAGATATTTTATGGGTTCCACTGAAATAAAGGTAGCTGATTACGAGAAAGATCTAGGTATGTATGTTGATGCTTCCATGTCCCACTCTCACCAGTGTGGGGAAGCAATAAAAAAGGCCAATAGAATGTTGGGTTATATCTCTAGGTGTGTGGAGTTTAAGTCAAGGGAGGTGATGTTACACTTATATAATTCCTTGGTAAGACCCCACCTAGAATACTGTGTGCAGGTTTGGTCACCATACCTCAAGAAGGACATTGCTGCTTTAGAAAAGGTGCAACGAAGAGCTACGAGAATGATTCCTGGTGTTAGAGGAATGTCTTATGAGGAGAGGTTAGCGGAACTGAATCTGTTTAGCCTTGAGCAAAGGAGACTAAGGGGGGACATGATTCAGGTCTATAAGATTCTAACGGGTCTGGATGCTGTTCAGCCAAATTACTATTTCAATATTAGTCTAAATACTAGAACTCGTGGCCATAAGTGGAAATTAGCGGGAGAACATTTTAAAACAAATTTGAGGAAGCACTTCTTTACACAGCGTGTAGTTAGAGTATGGAATAGTCTTCCTGCTAGTGTAGTGGAAGCTAAAACCATCAACCAACTCTGAGCTATTAGTTAAGTTCTCCCCAAACGAGCTTGATGGGCCGAATGGCCTCCTCTCGTTTGTAAATTTCTTATGTTCTTATTAGTAATTGAGAGAAAATGACTTTCTTTTTTCATCATGATTTCTGTGCAGGCAGCATTAGCCTCAAGTAGCTAGCCAAAAGCAGACGGGTTACCGCAAGGCAAAGTAGGCAATAAAAAAAAATCGTAATTAAAATTTTATGTTTTCATGCATAAAAAGATCCTAAGCAGACTACTTGATTACTATAAGAAAACTATTTATACAGTACAGTGGTACCTCGGTTCTCGAACTTAATCCGTTCCGTACTCCGGATCAAATCCTAAAAAGTTCTGATCTAATTTTTCCTACCTAATTAACGTTAGCTACCTTGCTAACGTCAGCCTTATTTTATTTCCTGTTAAGGATAGTACAGTGCTTTTACATGAATTCAAGTATACTTGAATATACAGTGGTATCTCAGAACTCGAATTTAATCCGTTCAGAACTCAGAATCCTAAAAAGTTCGAGTTGTGATCGAATTTTCCCCATAAGAAATAATGGAAAACCAATTAATTGGTTGCCGGCCTCCCAAAATTACGCCTAAATATGTTTTTTTATTTTTTTTAGCATTTAAACACAAAATGAACAGGATAAAACAAGAAGAGCATTTTTTTCTTAATGGCTTCCAAAACGAAAAAGATCTTATCCCAACATTACCCCTGTCCTGCCCCGATCATCTGCTCCTTCCGTGTGCCACGCCCCCTCGTTAACCTCGTGTGGGATCCCCATGTGATCAGCTGTTTCTGGTTGTTGTCATTAGTCCTCTGTATTAAGTCCGCGTTTCCGCTTGTTTCCCCAGTCCGGTCATTGGGTGCGTTCGACTTGTCGCTACACGATCCGTACACCCTACAGGATCCGTAGCTTCTGGATCCGGTTCATGTACATGTGCGCCTGCATGTGTCTTTCCCAGCGTTAGACTGCGCATGTGCTCAGAGTTAAAGCTTGCGTACATGTAAAGCTTTTACGACTGGTAGCAAACAGTACTGTTTGCGATTGCGGCTCGATGCACTGCGCTACGTACGTTTACGACTCGTAGTGAATTCTAAACACGCATGCGTGTACGTGGACAGTAATTCAATGTCGTATAATCAACATCTATATATATATATATATATATCTCAATTAAAGTCTGGGAGCCCAGACAGATTGCGGTAAAATGGGCAAAATGGGTGGATTTTACCTTGCTACCAAGGTGAACCAATGGAGCAGGATAATTGCATTTGTTATACGTTTGAGCTCAGTTTATTGGTGTTTTGTGACCAATAAATAAATGTTATTTTTCTTTTATTTATGACTGCCGCTTGGTTGCTATAAAACTGTATTATGTGTACAATGTTAAAAAATTTAAAAAAACATTCACTCAGTTACTTTTAATACCAGTTCAATATGAAACCACGTGAGGTACAGATACATTATCTTCTAGAAAAAGATTCTTTTATTGTTATGACTTACTGAGAAACACGTTTCCCACATTTGTTCCACAGGGATCAAAAGCTGAAACAACAATAACTAGACTAAACTTTTAGCGTAGACCCGTTCTTACGCATGAATTATCATAGATAGGGAGGATGTCGTAAATAGGGCTTCTTGTCCTAAAAGCTGGCGACGTACGCAGGCGCACATGTAAACTATGAATGAACCGGATCCGGAACTACGGATCCAGTAGGGTGTACGGAATCGGATCGTGCAGCCAGACTCTCTTGGCCAGACTTTCTTGTGTAGCCGGCTTAAAGCAACGCATTTTGATCCTGACGCAATGCATTACGGTTATGCTACGTTCACACTGCACAAGCAACTACTTGGCGATCATCCATTGTGAGAAGGTAAATTTGAAAAGAAGCGCTACACTATTTATAGGTAACATTTTCCCTCGAGAATGCTTGATTTTAAGCGGGAATGCAAATAACTGGCTCACAACAATATTTATTTGACAAATTATGTCCTATCAGGAGTCGGCGCAAAGATATAAGCTACACGTTTGTTTGTTTTGCGGCCCCTTTAAAAAGTTCTCAGAGCCTGGCATTCTGAGTGGCTTTGTCCCCGCCTACTCTATGACATCAGAGAGCGTCTCCGGCGTTGGCTAGCGTCGCGTTCAGGGTGGCGGGAGCGACGGCTGGCGTCTTTGACGCTCGCGGTGTGATTAGTATGGAAGGCCAACGGGGCCAAAACGTCTTAAAACTTTATGCCTAAAGACGTCAAATATTAACGGCCAGAGACGTCAAATTTGCATGCCTTCAGATGTAAAAAGTCAACACGTCGATTTTTCACATGCAAAAAATCAACACGTCAATTTTTCACATGCAAAAAATCAACACGTCAATTTTTCACACCTTCAGACGTCAAAAACAGGCGGAATTTTGCAACGTGTGCTGATGTCGACAAAGCGACCCTTTCAAAATAAAAACACCACCAACTCCTGTCCACAAACGTCCCTTAATTGAGTATTTCCCTCTTTTTTAATTATCCATTCATACATGCACACTGAACATGAAAAACATGGATATACTGGCTTTTTTTGCATACAAACTATCTGCTGTCACACAACTGCCTCAAGTACTTTTGTCCATTAGACAAACAATTGCACATACTTGTAACTTCCATTCAGTGACTACATTCAACATATTTATTCAGCTATCCCAGCACTGCTGGTATTTAATGGTGTCTATATTGGAGTCTTATTATCTATGTATAAATGGCTTTTTACATACAAGTTGTTGAGACCTGCGCGAACGAACGAGCAGGGAGTGGAGAATCAGACTAAGGAAGCCGTGAATACGGGTAAACAGGGTTTTATTAAAGCAGCACAGGACGAATGTTAATGACAGACCTGGGGAAAACGGACTCAGTCGCAGACTAAATACATAGGACAAGGCGAAAATAACAGGCAACAGGTGATCACAATCGGGAATTAACACGAGGTAAGGAGGGGGGCGTGGCACACACGAGGATTGTACGAGCAGGTCATGACACAAGTCTCCAAACACAAGGACAGATCATAAGATATTAGTTATTATTATTATTTTAATTCTTGTAATATACAGCTGTTACTTTTTCTCATCATTCGTTGTCCCACAGACATTATTTTAAAGTGAGTCAACATGAAAATGTTGTAGCAAAAATTACTGCATTTAAAAAAATTTACATGTTAAGATGATGGCAGAATATTGTGCCTCTGACTACCATTTCGAGCATCAGTGAAAATGGTCGATTGTTCAGAAAAACTGCAACGTGCAAATGCATCATCCATGCAATGTCTGATCAGCTCCCCTGATGAAGAAATCTGTCACATTAGTGTTTCATTCATCGAAATCGTTATCGGCATTTTGTGTTATTCTAGGCTCGTTTTCACTTTAAGTTGCACATTTGAAGTTGTAAAACCAACATAATAAAGGCAGAATCACCTTGTGCTCTAATTTGAATAATCGAAAAGAGGAAATACGACAACAATAGTTAACCTACATCACTGTCAAGTGATTTGCAGTCACACCTGAACGATCCACGCATGTACTTACGTCATAGAAAAAAATTAACATACTATAAATATTTATTATTACGAAAGTGGATGTTTCGTGTCGCAGCAATGAATATATAAATTATACTAATAAGCAGTGGGACGTATCGCCGTACGTGTTTAAACATACTGTGACTAAGAGACAACGCAGGTCTTCGCCGCAGGTACGTATTTCTGCATCACTTTACGTTTTTGATTACGGATTCTTTGCGTGGTTGTGATGAGCCACAGAAGACTGCTTAACGGAGGTGTGCGTGCCATTAAACTAGATAGAGAACTTGGTTTTGAGCGCAAAGGAAAATGGCTCTTAGAAGCTTTCTTTTGAACTGCAATCAGATATTTACAGAATACACCCGGCTGGCATTGTCTAATAATGGACAAGCTAATGTAGACACAATACTGACGAAGTAACTAATTTTTTGCTACTTTAATATAACAGCTGTTGTTATGATTTATGCCCTTAGCGTGTCCTTGAATATCTCTATTTTGCTATAATAGAATGACTACAATGGAAAGCAGTGTACGTTGGGCAAGTGGGCGATTGATTGAAAATGAATTTGCTGATGAGATGATAACAATTTCGGAGTCTGTTGCCAAGATTCAAACACTCACTCAGCAACAAGGTTTGTCAAGTGTATTATATTAAACATATATTTAAATCGTATATTATTATTACAGCATCAATTGTCCCAAAGCATAAAAAAAATCACTACACACACTTGTACTGTGCACTGTGCTGTGGTGACGAATAATTACTCACTTTGTTAATAATAAGAGTAGTAAAAATTGTTACAACTACTACTACAATTACTACAACTACTAGTAGCAACAAGAATTGTAATTAAGAATATTAATAATACATGCATACATGCACATATTTTATTATATTTTTAAATAATTAAGTTTATGTCCTCATTTAAAAAGAGAAATTCTACCTGTTTTTGACGTCTGTGTAAAAAAAAATTTTTAGGCGTGAAAAATCGACATGTTGATTTTTTGCATGTGAAAAATCAACGTGCTGATTTTTTTTACATCTAAAGGCGTGCAAATTTGACGTCTCTGGCCGTTAATATTTGACGTCTTTAGGCGTAAAGTTTTAAGACGTTTTGGCCCCGTTGGCCTTCCATACATTAGATGCATTGCGACCTCTCGCCCGGCTGCACAAACTGGAACCGCCTCCGTGACGACACACCTTTGCCCTTATTGGCTGAAGAGTTTAGTTACACACATGACGTTTGTATCCCAGGCAGTTCCGATGCGTAATCTGCTCCCGAATATCACGTAAAGCAGTGAGAACTGGTTTTCAGTTAATTTACCTGGTAAAATAAAGTTTAAATAAATGACATAAATGCTCAAATACTACACGTAAATTAGTGGTTTATTTATTGTTAGTTACTGTAATATTGTGCTGCTTTATTTGGTTAATCGTCCAGTCTGTGAAGAAGGCATTCAAGTAAGAATTGCATTATAGTCTGTACATGACAATAAAAACTTTGAATCCGGTCCATTGTTTATTTTTTATTATTACTCTGTATTCGTAAATATGTCCGTGAATAGCAAACTTTTAGGTTGCAACATTTGTTCAACTATTACGTAACTTTTTGGTGAGCAATGGCTAACAAAATGATATAAAGTACAGTGTATTACCTGATAAAGTATTTTCGATAAAATAGCACTATGACCAACAAGCGCTGCTACTACAGCAAATACGAGGCTGACACTGAAGCGTTACCTTTTGTTTCCGCTTAGAGAAGTGCTGTGTGACTCATTTCCTGGCGCGTACAATTTATATTGGGTCAGCATTCACGGTTCGACTTCTAGGTTCTAGGTCAAACTGGTTTGTTCGACTTTCAAGAAATTCGAGTTCTAGTGAGTTTGATAACCGAGGTACCACTGTATTTGAAATAGGAATGATTGTGTCCAAGCTTTTGATCCATATATGCATAGGCATTTTTCTGTACTGCTCCCATGTCACAGACCGGAGTCACGTGACAACACACATGGTAGTATGTACATGGCCCTACATCAGTTGTATTTCAACTGTAGGATCACATATCCACATATGACAGAGCTTAAATTCCAGGTGGCCTGAGACAATGCCTACCCTAGTATGAGAGGTACACGTTGGCCTAAGCACAACCCCCCCCCCCCCACACACACACACACACACAGATAACAAGGGAGGCCAGCACTCCAACTTTTATTTCCCACAGATTTAGGGACATACAGGCAGCAGAGTGACCCTCAAGGACAGGGGTCATTTGACTTGGCATGCAACCCCCTCCCCCCATACATCCTGCCTTACATACCATTCACCCAACAGGTCAAAATCCAAAAGAAAGTTTCTTCTAAGTCAGCTTTTGTATACCCTGTATATTTTTTGGCTTATGATTGCTAGTCTCAATATACAGATAGGTTATGTTTGTGTGTGTCCTTAGACAATCTTAGTGTTTTGTGTGCCACCCTTATAGCCATGTTCACGGAGTATCAACTCTTTTACCCCTCACATTTAAACTCATATAAATTTGAATAAATAAATATGTATACCTACCACTGCATATAGATTCTCATGGTCATACCAGAAGAATCTTGAAAATTAAATAGTGTAACCAGGTATATCAGTGTGTCCTAACTTTCAGAGATTCTTCTTTCTTTGTTTAACAACTCCCCTTTTTTCACATTCCTCTGTGGCCCTTATCTGATCTTTGTGGTCTGTTAGCAAGCTCTTTGTGCTCTACCATGCTGCATTAAAAGAACTGAATTAAGATGTACATTATCCATTCTGGAGAGCAGGTCAATTGGGATATGCCACACCAACTCAAAATATGTTGTTCCCAGATGTGCAACTTAAATTGGTATTACCCCAAACATGCCTATCTAAGGATAAGATGTGCTGTTTGAATATGAATATGTAATGTAATGTTTGTACAAAATGTAACATCTGTTGAGGTGCAACCCAAAACACCTATAACGTATACTGATGTGAGTCAGTAACATACATGATATAAGTAACTGTTAATTAATCAATACAGACAGTATGAGCCTGGTATGGCATGTTTGGTGTCAAACTGATGGAAAATCAGTGGTTACCATGAAAGTGTATCAAAAGTTACACCAGCTTAATGAAAATCATCAGTAAAGGGGAATCAGTCTGGTCATAAATTCCAAAAGGACTGCCACAGACACCCCTCCGAAAGCCCGCCAAATGGATGGTCAGCAATTGGTTCGGTGTTGAATTCCTGTTCATCCCTATTCATGAACTTTAGACCATAAAATCTCGCACCTCAGAACAAAGCCAGGAGGAGCAGAAAGCACATCAGCCCAAAGAGAGAGGCGGGGAACATCAGCCCAGGAGAAAAAGCCCTCCTGAAGCTTGCCGGTGAAGGCCTGCTACCCAACAGAGAACTGCAAGCAAGACAAAGCTTCACAAGGAGAGAGAATCCAAGGGGCTCTGCTCCAAACACCACGCCTTCCTGAGTGCCATCATCCCATCAGCTCATCAGCCTCTCCAAACAACTGCTAAGACTCCACACACTCTGCAACCAAGTTAACCAACTTCCCTTCATTCTAACAGTCTAAGTTGTTCTGTTAACCTGCTATACAACTTTAGGGTCATGTTTCCACAAACTGTACTTGCTTTGCAGAACAGTATTTCCCTTTTAAGGTTACTCATTTAAGTCTGGTCATTGCATTTCCATAATTACATTGTGGCTGGGATGATCCACTACTACCCGACGACCTGCTCAGAGCCTGGGAAGAGTGGCAATCAGAGCTTCCCACACTGTCTAGTATTACCCAGCCTCGATGCTACACACCAACCACAAACCAGTCCAGCGTCACCAGGGAAATCCATATTTTCTGTGACGCCTCAGAAAGGGCATACGGTTCCGTCGCATATCTACGCACAGAAGACTACAAAGGTAATGTGCAAGTAGCCTTTGTCATGGCAAGGTCAAAGGTTGCCCCTAAACGCCGCCACACCATCCCTAGGCTGGAGTTGTGCGCCGCACTGAGTGGCTCTCAATTAGACAAATTACTGGAAAATGAGCTAACCCTAGAGATCAGTCGCACGGTGTTATGGACCGATTCAACCACGGTGCTGTCATGGCTTCAGTCAGAGTCCTGCCACTACAAGGTGTTTGTAGGTACGAGAGTGGTGGAAATCCAGGAACTGACTAATCAATATCACTGGAGATATGTAGACACAGGCCAGAATCCAGCTGATGACCTTACCAGAGGTAAAACACTCAGAGTACTGTCCCAGCAGAGTCATTGGAGTCATGGTCCAGAATTTCTACTTCAATCCCCTAATGAATGGCCAAGCAACCCCTCTTGCAGACATATTGAGCACTGATGAATCTGAGCGTCGGAAGAATGCTTTCTGTGGTGCCATCATGATCTCACCTTACCCACGCTTGCCAGACATCAGCAAGAACAGCAGCTCATGGGGCGGCTAATGAACAGAAGAGTCCTACCGCAACAGATTATCAAAGGGCAGAAGCCCATATTCTCTGCTGTATCCAGCGAGACAGTTTCCCAGATGATTATAAACTCCTGGAAGCAGGTAAAGCTGTCCTCCCATCCAGTCGCTTACTTACCCTTGCCCCAGAGTTTGATCACTCCACTAAGGTCATCCGCGTCGGTGGACGGCTACGGCATGCAGAAGGAGTTGATCCCTCATACAAACACCCAGTAGTTCTAGACCCTCACCACTTTGCTACAAAGCTCCTAATTCAAGATTACGATTCTAAAATGTGTCACCCGGGTCCAGAACACATCTTTGCTGAGATAAGGAGAGCCTTTTGGATCCTGCGTGGGCGGGAGGCTATCCGGAAACAACAGCATTCCTGTACCGACTGTCGCAAGTGGAAGGCGAAGCGAGTAGTGCCGAGAATGGCTGATTTGCCACCAGCACGTTTGCGACTCTTCAAGCCACCAATTTATAGCACGGGGATGGACTGCTTCGGACCCTTCCAAGTGAAGATTGGAAGGCGTTCTGAAAAAAGGTGGGGTATTATATTTAAGTACCTCACGACCAGGTGCGTCCACCTTGACGTCCTTACAGGAGTCGACTCTGACTCCTTCCTTATGGCCTTACGACGCTTCATTGCACACCGTGGGACGCCCTTTGAGCTTCTCTCAGACCAAGGCACCAACTTCCATGGTGGGGAGAGAGAGCTCCGTTAGACCTTTGCTGCCCTTAGCCCAGACCTACAGCTGCAGTTGGATAGACAGAAGATAGCCTTTCGTTTCAACCCTCCCAGTGCACCTCATTTTGGGGGAACATGGGAAAGGGAGATCCGCTCAGTTAAGAATGCTCTCCGGAATTAATTTGGTTCCCAACATGTAACAGAAGAGGTGCTTCGCACGGTCCTGATCGAAGTGGAAGCCATCCTGAATAGCAAGCCCTTGGGGTATGTCTCGACAGATGTTGCAGATGTTGATCCGGTTACACCCAATCTGCTCCTCATAGGATGCCCTGACAGTTCGCTACCGCAGGTGGTTTACGCAGCCCCTGAAGCTATGGGGCGGCGGCGATGGAGGCAGAGCCAAGTTCTGGCAGATCGCTTCTGGTCCTCTTTTGTCCGATACTACCTCCCAACACTGCAGGAGCGACACAAGTGGCAGGCTTCTTCGGAGAGTATGGTTGTTGGCACGGTGGTCATGACCATTGACCCGCAGTTGCCACGCTCACAGTGGCCGATAGGCAAGATCACAAAGATATTTCCAGGACCAGATGGGTGTGTCAGGGCAGCAGAGATCAAGGTCGCAGGCCGAACCTATACACGGCCTGTTGCACGCCTCATTGCTCTGCCGAAGATTCAGGACACGACAGACTAAGCAGGATAATACACGTCAGGAGTGTCTTAGGGGGACAAATATGTTGTACATATTTGGGGGCGGCGATGTTAAGACGGAAGCGGAATTGGGAGTTACGTCAATCTGCAGCAGCACTGGATCGTTTATGGCACACTGCTTGCCTGGTCACAGCCTCCAGAGAGCAAGAGTTCCAGAAGTTCACCTGCGCTCCAGAGACATTTCATAGTTATTATCTTATGTGCCCCTCTCTTTTTGGTAGTTAATTTTCCTGTCCGCGATTACGGGTGTGCGTGTATGACGTTCAGTAAGTAATGTTTTCTATACTTTTAATGTAGTTGATTTCTTTCTGTATGCGCAGTATCGGTGTAGTGTTACTACATTGCGTATATGGCAGCTTGTTGGATTTACATGCCCTGTTATCGTTGATGTAGCAATTTGTCATGTGTCAGCATTTGTATGTGGTAATTATAATTTGTTATTGCTATTAATCAAGTTAAAGGAGCACCTCCAACTTGTTATATAGTTCATTGGTGATCCTTTGGTGCCATCTTGTGGACGTGTTTGAAACTGCCATAATTCGCTTACCTTTTCCAGAATGTGCAGTCGTTATTCCCTTTATTGGTTTATTTCAGAACCACGCGCACATATTGGACTGGATGGTGCCTATTGTTAGTTGCTGTGCTGTAACCACAGAATTACAAGTAAAAACCTTAACCCCACCTTGGCTGTGATCCCAGTGCTCTGACCGGCACTTTTCTGAGAACACTACCTCATCCACACTGTAAAATCTAATTAGTTGACCTTACTTAAAAAAAGTATGTAAACTCGTTGCCTCAAAAAAATTAAGCAAAGTAATCTTAAGATTAGTGAGTTATAAAAGCTTGCTCATTGTAAGTGTGCAGTACTAAATCAAGTAGTACAACCAAAAAAAAATAAATTAAGTTCATGTAACTTAATAGCTATGCTTAGTGTTAACTAATTTTTTAATTTTGTGTGGACTGCTTGATACAAATTTAACCCTACTTAGGATTACTAAACACCTATAACTTACTACTCAATCATTTTTCAAGTTCACTTAAATTAAACTAACCAATTTCCCTGAATGGCTCCTTTTTACAGTGGCCCAGGTTTGGGTCCAATCTCTATCTCTATCATTTCTTATCTCTTTTAGCTATTACTATCTAATGAAGGCAAAAACACCACAAAAATATACTTTAAAAGAACACTCACTGGGTTGATTCAGCTACATTAAAACATTTATTTAAAAAAATAATAATTACATCATTGACAGATCTAGACTGAACAATAAATGTTTGACATTGTTATTACTTTTGATTACAATTCTCCAATATAAAATGTGTTTTATAACTAATGTAATAACCTTTCGATAATCAATAAAATTACTTTTCTCCATCCTCTTGTCATATTTAATATGTATTTTAAAGCTAATTCTAAAACTGCTCAGTGTGATCTATGTCTGTTAGGCTATTGTAATAACAATATGCATTAAATATATTATTCAGCCTCAAGTGTTCTGTTACCAAGTATTGGTTTCTTGTACATTCAAGTACAAAACAGCAGCCAAACAACAAACTTGTGGTTTGATTTGACTGTAGAACATGACATGGACAAGGCAAAAATAAAACCACATTTCCGTGAGCTAATTCCAAGCATGTAACAGTCTCACAATATTAAGTGTATTCAGTGCATGCAAAATCATTGCATTTCTGATCAAAACAAAGTACAACCAATGCTTGTGTGTCCCAAAGTGAGCATCAGTCCAAAGTTTAAACCAACACAAAGAAAAACATCACTCCTTGGGTTTTGTATTTGTACTACATTACAACTATTAAAAGTTACACAAATGTAAACAGGTCAACCTTGCTAGGTTTCTTTCTGACAACATTATCTAACAACAAGTCTTTCCAACACAAGGTAGTGCTATTTCCACCATTAGCATACCAGCATAACATGGTACAGACTTTAATGGATTTTTTTTTTTTTATTGAGATAAATTGACATAAACAATGACATAAACAAGCCAGCTCAGTTGCAAGAAAGCATCAAACTTTCTCTGATAAAAGGAGAACATTAATAGCAGCTTACAAAGTACCGTATCTGACAGCTATCTGACAGCTGATGGCTCTTTACTGGTCTAACCCAGACTGTTCTTCAGAGCTAACAATTTTGGTGGGAGGTTTTTCTTTCCCAGTCCAAGCATCACGGTCTGAATAAAGTTGAGTGTATTTGCCAGGCATTGTGGGTAATCCAAATGCAAAGCATAGGTAAGCCCAAATAACAGACAAACTGCCTGAGGCAAGTTTTTAATACGATCCATGACAATACCTCCCTCCAGAATGATGGCAGTGGAGATGGGCTGGAGGTCAACTGAACTTGCACCCTCATGAGGACTATCTTCACTGACAACTGTCAGCACACCAACAGTGATGCATTCTCGAGCCTCAACTTTCGCTGTATCCTACAAAGTTGCACACACATTCTTCAGCATGGACTTTATGCTCTTCTAAAACATTCATTTTTAGTGTTGAAAGTATTTGCTAGAGAATATGGATGTGTTCACACTGGATTGTTACAATATAGCCAACAAAATAAATCTGGTATGGTTAAACTAAAGCTATGGTCCACAAGGTCCATATATTCTTGAACAATGACACTGACTTTTCAACCTACTGTAGACTCCCGCTCCTTAGATTTAAAATGAATTCATGTGTACGTTTACTGTATGTTGCAAATTTCATTTTTATTTACTGCCTTTTTAAATACCTCTCAGATTAGCTGTGGAGGAATTGCTATACAAAATGCATCAATCACTGTACAAAATATATATTGTATATTGTGCAAACAGAATTACATCATCTATGTCAGCACAGATATAGTTCTATATTAATGCAGACCAAACTTTTTCTTATGTGCAAGTACTTACAGAGCATGTGTTGAAGAATTCACTGGAGTTGTCACCAAGTAAAATGGGAATGCCTTTGAGGACAACAGAGCGAAGTACTGTCACATCTGGTGTCTAATGATACACAGAGAGAGAAAATACCAGTTAGAGTAATTTGCAAGGCACAGGCACAAGTCAGACAGGAAATAGAATAGGTTGGTCTGGATCATAGGTTGGTCTGGATCATCTCATTTAGAACTTGATTGATGAACTATCATACAGATCAAAAGCAAAATGAACCAAACTTACCATCCAGCTCATGTGCTGCATCAGCTCACTGAGTTTCTGGCCAACAGTTCCCTTTTTTGTTTTGAAAAGTTCAATGAAACGCGGGACGTACTGGTCCAGAGCCTCAAAGAAGTCTCCCTCAAGATTCTTACTGGCGATTCTATTAAACTCAGCAAACACCTGAAAAAGCAGAGAGAGGGGTGGGTAGGGATGTAGAGATGGCAGAGGTGTTAACATTGCAACAAGTGTGTTTGGATTTCTAGCCACACACCTTAAATTTCTTTTTGATTGGAATTATTTTATTGGTTGAGACCAAAAATAGCTTACCTGTCTCTCTGTAAAGAGTGCTGGCCATCGTTCAACCATGTTCTGTACAGCAGGCTCCTTTTTTATAATTTCTTGTCTGCGTAGTGGGAATGACTGGTCCATCATTTGTGAGATGAGAGTGCCATTGGGTTGTTTTTTCTTCATTTCTTCCACAAGAACCTTTCTGGCATTTTCAAGGCTTGTTTCATCATGTCCTTCAGGTAAGTTAGGCAGGTAGTTTGCTTCACCTCTTTTTGGCCGTTTGATATTCTTGCTTGAGGATTCTCCTTCTGGATTGCCTTTACTTCTTTTGCCTCCATTGATTGCTACATCCTCAAATCCAGCTTTTCGAAGCTTTGTGCGATAATTGGCCATCTTGAATTTAAGGCTGTTTTTCCAGCCATACCATCCGTGTGGTCCAGGCTCAGTGAGGCAGGGGTGTTTGCTAATCAGTGCTTTTGCAACACTGATGAAGTCATCATCTTTAGGGTAAGCCTTGAAACTGTACATCGTCTCAGCAAGCTTTTCTAGTATGTCATGCTTCAGATCTCGTTGTAGAGTCATACGTGTTCCATCCTTCATAAAGGCAAGATCTGCCTGTCTGAGTCTATACTCAACATCAACTGAGAAATTGGGTATGTCAAACAACTCTGGCCACTGTTGTCTGAGCAATGGTGATGCTCTTCCAGTCGACAGGATTTCAGTGTCTGCTGTGCTGAACTCAGCGTCTGATGTTGTGGTGGGTGATGACAATGCGGTTAAATGGAGAGTCACAAGAGGGATGATTTTGAGCGTAGCTCTTTCAGGTAAATCAGTTATTTCAGTCAAATTGCAGAGGGCATTATGGAAGTCTTGATCTTCATACTGCAGTTTAAAGTCATACTGCAGTGACAGTTTATCCACCAGTTGCACTTTTAACTCTTCAATGGACTGTGGTCTCTTATTCAAAGTCAACTTCCTTATATCATCTTCAGTGATGATGACTCTTAGCAACAACCTTTGGTCCATTTTGATGTTTGATTCACTTAGCACAATATGTAACGTTTAAGTGTTACAAGATGCTTGTCTCCAACTCTGTAAAGTGAAAGAGGGATAACATCATTCAGTTCAGACAACTGGGTAACAGAGAAGGTGGGCAAATGGCTACTACAGAGCTTGTATGCTCTAAGATGCTCATTATACCATGATGTCATGAGTCTGCAGACAAATATTATGTCTGTATTGATCACCACAATCTTTGCTATTTGTCTGAAATCTGGTAGCCCTGAGCACGATCCAATGGAAATGACCATATCAGCACTGTACTTAATGCCATCTATGCAAACAGAAGCTGCTACAAGGACTGTGTTCTGGTAGTTATTCCTGAGATAGAGACAGTTCTTCACATTTTCAGGAAATGAAGCAACCAGTACAGACTTCACTCTGTTAATTTCAACAGATGGCTTGAAAAAGGAGGTAGCAGCTAAATGGAAGGCTATCATATGCTGGTGTCTGAGAGCTAAAGTAAGGGGTATATTCTTGAAGTTGTGAACGTGACGCACAACTTTCTTGAAGAACTTGTGTTTGCCTTCAAAACGCATTGTCCACACATCACACAATGGACCAAAAGTTTGAATTAGTTCAGGGTAGTGCTCAATGTAGTGGTGCTTTGGTCGTAGCTTCTCGCTTGGGAAAACCTTCTGAAATATATCTCTATGTTCTGCAATCTTGCAGTCAAGAAAGCACACTGACTCCTCTGAGAAACTTGCAGACACTGACAATTCCACTACATCCTTTAAGGTCATTAAAACCTCCCAGGTTTCATCCCCCTCAGGAATATGATGACCTATCAGTAGTGGCAGAAGGCGGAGGAGTGTCCAATTTTCATGACCATTTCCTCCAATTGTTGCTTTGGAAGCAAAGTTCTTTGCGATGAGCTGAGGTTGGTTTGTTCTGTCTGAAAATGTATATGGAAATTGTTTAATAGCCACATTCAGGGTTTCACGTGAGAAGTATCCCTTTGATATTAGTGCCTTCAAGCATAAGGCCAATTCAGACGGAACAACACCCTCCAGAAGATCATGCAAAACGTCTGGCGGATAACCATTGACAACCTCATCAGTTTCAGGGGCACTATCCTCAGGTTGAATACTTATATTAGGTGGAGGTTCCGCAAGTACATTATGTGACACAATTTCAGGTTTGAATGCCATCTTATTGTGGTCTTGATGTTCTTTGCTTTTATGGGCATTAAAGGTTGAATAAACATTGCTCTGAAAGTTACAGCCTTTATATGGACAAGAAACCTTCAAATGTCTTCGTAAATGGGTAAAAAAGTCAGCTTCAGTGCCAGGCTCCACAAAGTTACACAGCTGACAATGGAAAGCAGTTTCACCCACGTTTCCTAGGTCCTTTTGAGTGTGCCGTGTTGATAAGTGAACTTTTAGTGCATTGAAAGATTTAAATGTGTACAGGCACTCATTATGAAGGCACGGTAGAGGTGATATTCGAGTGTAGCACCCATGTTTTAAGCGGTAATGCTTAAGTAAGAAGCCCCTCTTTTCAGCACAAAATGTGCAGTACTTACACGTCCACTGCATAGGAAGCTTTTTGTCTTCTCGAAAAATCTGAAAAGAAAGAAAAGATCATTTTAGCATTAAGCCCAGCAAAATAGAAAGGAAAAAACAAAAACACTAACAAAACAATTCATTCAGTTTTTTTAAGATTCTGCATCTTAAAAATCTGAATGAATTGTTTTCTATTTTTTTTTTTTAAATACTCAAAAATGTGAAAAATTAAACACTATAAAGAATTATTTTCCAGGAAAAAAATGGAGCTGCAGCCTGAAGGATGGGGCGGGGCGAGATGTGGGCGGAGCAAGATGTCACGCAATTACCATATAAGGATAAATACAAATGCCCTAGCTCTATCCCGCCCCACCATCAACGTCATCACACCCATATATGGTAATTGCGTAACATCTCGCTCCGCCCACATCTCGCCTCACCCCGCCCCATCCCGCAGACTGCAGCAAGGTGTACTTGAGCAGCGCAAAAGTCTTATTGTGTAATGGCGGTTATGTCCTTAAACCAGGGGTGGGCGACTCTGGTCTTGGAGGGCCGGTGTCCAGCACAGTTTCCTCAAACACATTCACTAAACCTGACAATTAATTGGCGAGGTGAACCAGTCGTTTCTGAGCAGGGAAATCGCCAAAACGTGCTGGACCACGGCCCTCCAGGACCAGAGTTGCCCACCCCTGCCTTAAACAGAAATAAAATACTCAAAACACTTCGATTATCAGTATAAACCATTATAAAAAATGTCTAGATCATACATACTATATGTTTATAGTATATGTTTCTCTCTTATGTTTTGAGGTAAGGCCGCTTAAAATTAATAAATTGTTTTACATGACTCAAACTTCTAAAATATTGGTGAGTCGGGGATTTTATATTTTTAGCGAAAAGACGAACGGCAACAGAGATATACTAAAACTAGAAAATTAAACTTTAATTTGTCAGTATCTCAACATTTTAAACTCAACAGTTCAAACAATTACAAGAAAAGAGAAACCTTCAAAACAAAGTGTTTAATGGTCTTGCCACAGAATGGCCCAATAAAAGCGTCCTCCTGACAATAGCAAAACAGCAAATATAAAATATAAAAAAAATCGAGGCGGCACCAAAAAATTGAGGCGGGCGGCTATGTAAAACAATTTATTAATTTTAAGTGGCCTAATAAAAACGACGATGTTCGCGCGTGCATGCCATATCTCCATTCTCAGTAGTCAACGGAGTCGCTTACTAGCTAACTTCTACGTCAGCTAATGCCAGCCAAACAAACCTTTCATGAGACGTTTTAAATGTATATATAAGCATTTATATTGTAAATGCGCACTAATGGCTACAATAGCCATATTATTTACAAATTTGAGGCTTTGATAAACTGGATGATGTAATCAGCTTGGCAAATGGCAGTCTGCAGATTTTTCCCCCTTTCACTAAACAAGAAAGTTAGGATGTTATTACATTTTATTATCACAAATTCAAAAGTACATTAAAATGTTAGGGACTCACATTTCTATCTTCCTCTGTTATTCGGCGGGAAATCGAATCAGATATGGAGCACTCCGCTTCAATCACGTAGTCGGTAGTCAGGTCCAGTCAAAAAATACTCCACCGCTGGAAGTAGTCCACTGATGTTTTCTGTTGTGTAAATAGTTTGGTTGTCTCTTATGCAATTACCTTTATCTTTAAACTTTATACTCCGTGGATAGCTGGTTAATTCCACCTTTTAATATTATTATTATCGTTTTGATAATATTTCCGTACGTCTTATTCAGCTTCTCTGCACTTCATTGATATCAAGTCCTCGTACCCATTGTGTTTGCTTTTTTTTTCCCAACTTAAATTAAATGATACATTCAGACTTGTTCTGATGTTCTGCCTTGTGAATGCCGTGCCTGTTCATGGAAACTCTCAAACCGCAGTAATGTAAAAAGTACAATATTTCCCTCTGAAATATATATTGGAATATAATACAGTGGTACCTCGGTTCTCAAACTCACTAGAACTCGAATTTCTTGAAAGTCGAACAAACTAGTCTGACCTAGAACTCGATCTGAATATCAGGAGTTGAACCGTGAACGCTGACCTAATATAAATTGTACGAGCCAGGAAATGAGTATGGAATGCCTTCTTCACAGACTGGGGTGCGTTTCTCGAACAACGACGGAAGTTAGCATTAACGATGCATCGTACTATGGTAGTTCAAACTAACCAACATCCGACCAACGACTGTTTCTCGAAACCGTCGTACCACAGTTGTTCGAACCACGTTAGTTAGTTAGTTAGGACTTATGTAGTTGGAACTACAGTGGTTCCAGCGCTGATTGGTCAGACTCACGGCTAACCTACCGTAGTTTAAACCACAGTGGTTCCAGCGCCGATTGGTCAGACTCACGGCAAGTCGTGCGCAACAACTAACAACGCACTTTCACAGCCGGTCGCGTACAAACACTCGCGAACTGTGTAAAATATATAATAATCACACACACACATGTATATTTATTTGTGACATCAATTTCTGTCAGTCACATAACGCCAATAAAATTAAAATTAGCAATCGCGGAAAAATAATGCGACGCTCCTTCGAGTCCTTGGAGTGATAAACAGAATAACTTTTATTCCGACGTTGTCGCTTACAGAATATTGTTATACTGGCTGACTGGAATACACAGGTGTGTGTAATAACCAAACATTACAGACGTAATTTCCCGAGAACAAAGGCATGGATTCCTATCTGGCCGCTGTAGTGTCATTCTGCTAACATTACCCACCCCTGTGCTAATTAATACTTTGCAGTCTGAGATTTGCTCACTACAGACAGTTACCGTACTTATGACCAGAGACCCACACAACAATTACGTTTCAAACTACATTTTCAGACAACTTCACATTATATGTGATCGTAGAGCTAAATTATTTCTTATTAGGTATTAAAGATTATTAAATTTCTTACTTACACGGTGACTATACCGTTATTGCACTGTATTTTCCACCATCGCTGACGATTTTACATATAACTACGCTTCTAACTACAGCTCGTGAGCTGTAGTTCGAACTACACAACTTAACGACAGTGTTTGCGAACGTTCGTTCGAACTATGGTTTCGAGAAACACCTGCGTCGTTCAACGATACATCGCACCACGTAAGTCCGCAGTATCGTTACCTATGTAGTTTGAACTATGGTTTCGAGAAACACCTGCGTCGTACTTACATAGTTTGAACCACGCAAGTTGCTAACGTAGGTAGCAACGATGGTTTCGAGAAACGCACCCCTGGACGATTAACCAAATAAAGCAGAGCAACATTACAGTAATTAGAGAATTAGATGTCATTTATGTAATTAGAGCATTTATGTCATTTATTTAAACTTTATTTTACCAGGTAAATTAACTAAAACCAGTTCTCACTGCTTTACGTGATATTCGGGAGAAATAGCAGATTACGCATCGAAACTGCCTGGGATACAAATGTCATGAATGTAACTAAACTCTTCAGCCAATAAAGACAAAGGTGTGTCATCACAGAGGCGGTTCCAGTTTGTGCAGCCGGGTGAGAGGTCGCAATGCATCTAACCGTAATGTATTGCGTCAGGATCAGAATGCGTTGCTTTAAGCCGGTGCTGTAAGCAAGTCGAACGCACCCAATGACCGGGCTGGGGAAACAAACGAAACGCGGACTTAAAATACAGAGGACTAATGACAACAACCAGAAACAGCTGATCACATGGGGATCCCACACAAGGTTAACGAGGGGGCGTGGCACACGGAAGGAGCGGACGATCGGGGGTGCGTTTCTCGAACAACGACGAAAGTTAGCATTAACGATGCATCGTACTATGGTAGTTCAAACTAACCAACATCCGACCAACGACTGTTTCTCGAAACCGTCGTACCACAGTTGTCCGAACCACGGGTGCGTTTCTCGAACAACGACGAAAGTTAGCATTAACGATGCATCGTACTATGGTAGTTCAAACTAACCAACATCCGACCAACGACTGTTTCTCGAAACCGTCGTACCACAGTTGTCCGAACCACGTTAGTTACTTAGTTAGTTAGGACTTATGTAGTTGGAACTACAGTGGTTCCAGCGCTGATTGGTCAGACTCACGGCTAACCTACCGTAGTTTAAACCACAATGGTTCCAGCGCTGATTGGTCAGACTCACGGCAAGTCGTGCGCAACAACTAACAACGCACTTTCACAGCCGGTCGCTTACAAACACTCGCGAACTGTGTAAAATATATAATAATCACACACACACACACACATGTATATTTATTTGTGACATCAATTTCTGTCAGTCACATAACGCCAATAAAATGAAAATTAGCAATCGCGGAAAAATAATGCGACGCTCCTTGGAGTGATAAACAGAATAACTTTTATTCCGACGTTGTCGCTTACAGAATATTGTTATACTGGCTGACTGGAATACACAGGTGTGTGTAATAACCAAACATTACAGACGTAATTTCCCGAGAACAAAGGCATGGATTCATATCTGGCCGCTGTAGTGTCATTCTGCTAACATTACCCACCCCTGTGCTAATTAATACTTTGCAGTCTGAGATTTGCTCACTAGACAGTTACCGTACTTATGACCAGAGACCCACACAACAATTACGTTTCAAACTACATTTTCAGACAACTTCACATTATATGTGATCGTAGAGCTAAATTATTTCTTATTAGGTATTAAAGATTATTAAATTTCTTACTTACACGGTGACTATACCCTTATTGCACTGTATTTTCCACCATCGCTGACGAATTTACATATAACTACGCTTCTAACTACAGCTCGTGAGCTGTAGTTCGAACTACACAACTTAACGACAGTGTTTGCGAACGTTCGTTCGAACTATGGTTTCGAGAAACACCTGCGTCGTTCAACGATACATCGCACCACGTAAGTCCGCAGTATCGTTACCTATGTAGTTCGAACTATGGTTTCGAGAAACACCTGCGTCGTACTTACATAGTTTGAACCACGCAAGTTGCTAACGTAGGTAGCAACGATGGTTTCGAGAAACGCACCCCACGTTAGTTAGTTAGTTAGGACTTATGTAGTTGGAACTACAGTGGTTCCAGCGCTGATTGGTCAGACTCACGGCTAACCTACCGTAGTTTAAACCACAATGGTTCCAGCGCTGATTGGTCAGACTCACGGCAAGTCGTGCGCGACAACTAACAACGCACTTTCACAGCCGGTCGCGTACAAACACTCGCGAACTGTGTAAAATATATAATAATCACACACACACATGTATATTTATTTGTGACATCAATTTCTGTCAGTCACATAACGCCAATAAAATTAAAATTAGCAATCGCGGAAAAATAATGAGACGCTCCTTGGAGTGATAAACAGAATAACTTTTATTCCGACGTTGTCGCTTACAGAATATTGTTATACTGGCTGACTGGAATACACAGGTGTGTGTAATAACCAAACATTACAGACGTAATTTCCCGAGAACAAAGGCATGGATTCCTATCTGGCCGCTGTAGTGTCATTCTGCTCTTACTGGATAAAATTAGCCACCCATGTGCTAATTAATACTTTGCAGTCTGAGATTTGCTCACTACAGACAGTTACCGTACTTATGACCAGAGACCCACATAACAATTACGTTTCAAACTACATTTTCAGACAACTTCACATTATATGTGATCGTAGAGCTAAATTATTTCTTATTAGGTATTAAGATTATTAAATTTCTTACTTACACGGTGACTATACCCTTATTGCACTGTATTTTCCACCATCGCTGACGAATTTACATATAACTACGCTTCTAACTACAGCTCCTGAGCTGTAGTTCGAACTACACAACTTAACGACAGTGTTTGCGAACGTTCGTTCGAACTATGGTTTCGAGACACACCTGCGTCGTTCAACGATACATCGCACCACGTAAGTCCGCAGTATCGTTACCTATGTAGTTTGAACTATGGTTTCGAGACACACCTGCGTCGTACTTACATAGTTTGAACCACGCAAGTTGCTAACGTAGGTAGCAACGATGGTTTCGAGAAACGCACCCCGGGGCAGGACTGGGGTAATGTTGGGATAAGATCTTTATTGTTTTGGAAGCCATTAAGAAAAAAATGCTCTTCTTGTTTTATCCAGTTCATTTTGTGTTTAAATGCAAATAAATAAATAAATAAATAAATTTTAAAAATTACATATTTAGGTGTAATTTTGGGGGGCCGGGAACCAATTAATTGGTTTTCCATTATTTCTTATGGGAAAAATTCGATCGGAACTCGAACTTTTTAGGATTCGATCCGGAGTCCGGAACGGATTAAGTTCGAGAACCGAGGTACCACTGTATATGAAATATATAGTGGAGTAAAAGTAGAAAGTAATATGAAAAGAAAAAAAGTAAGTAAAGTGATTAAAGTACGTTGTACAATAGTATTGAGCAAATGTACTTATAGCTGCATTCTGACACAGAAAAAAAGCACAGTTATCAAAAACTTACTTTTTCTAAATGAATCCAGCTCAAGTAGACTGAGCTGGTGAGATTTTTCAACCACAAATTACAAGTAACTTACTAAAAACGAGTGTTAATAGCAATTTGATAAAAACTGATTTAGGTCAATTTACTATTTTTAATTAAATACCATGTTTGCATTTACAGTGCAGAACCACGATTGCATTAGTCTACCTAATCCTCCCCCACACTCATAAATCACAATTTCCATGTTGTTTTTGACAAAACATGATTTGTGGAAAAATTCACAAATGTATTTACTCGCATATCGTCCCTTTTTTCACATATATGGCCAATGCCATAGCAATACATGGGCTAAATAAAAAATAAAATAAAAATGACATGAATTTAATTTGTAAATGAATTGTTGTCATACAGATTCAGTGTGATGCTTGCATGCTTTGGACTCATACGAAGTGCACAGACCTGACTCAGGAGGAAATACAGTCAATCACTAATAGCAGTAAATTGTAAACAGTAAATGGTTTTGTCAATACTATACAAATGCAATTTAACTGTTCTCACATGTGAAAGGAAATGTTTTCATTGTTTTGAAAAAGATTAAAAGTATTTCAAGAAAGGCACTGCACTATTATTGTATTTATATATTTAATTAGTCCACGGGTTGTGGTGTCCAAATCTTAAGTTTGATATGTTCATGAAAGATTCAGAATAAATATTTAAAAAGGCAAAATGAATGACAATGAACAAATATAAATATCACATTACATTACTTTTGAAACTGTTTAATTGGTCAATCATTTATTTTTACAAGGTAACAAATTTTACAAAATATTACTGAAATTTCTGTTTGGTAAAACAAAGTTGTTAAATCTCAAGTAAAAACATATTATTCAAATAAGCTTTTGAAATTCATTTCAAACAAACCACAATACAAATATTTGGGTCTCTCCTCTAATGAGCAAGTTGACTGTGATAGTAATAGACAGCAATGGAGAATCCTGTGGTAACCAATAAGTCTGAAAATGGAAATGCATCCCCTTTTGGGTGCACTGGATTGCTATTAATGAACTGTGGAAGTGTGATTCTCAATTTGTGAAGATTTCTTTCAAGGAAAATTTTATGAAAAGTTACGAATGGTCTCACTTGACAACTTTATGGCACAATGGGAGAACTTCCATACATGCCAATAAATTACTGACTGTTACTTGCTGTTCTCATCAGGATGCCAATGCCATAAAATATCCCAATTTAAATAAAAGACACAAAATACTGCACATAAACGTAATCTTTTCTGCTACTTTTAAGGTATGTAATATTGGTCACATATCTTTTAAAGAAAATTATAATTTCAGACATTTTTAACACAACATAACATGTCTAACACCACACCACTTAAGAGTAAATTGTTATTAAAAAGTACATTTTAAAAGAGTAAGACATTGTGCTTTATAAGGGTATGTTCATTATTAGTGAGGTTCATGTATAAAAACATTGTTTTTTCCCACCAGCTGCCTAATACATACACTGACCTATGACTGACTGACCACACTTGATTTGTGAAAAAAATTCACAAATCAGACTGATCAATTTGAGCCTCGTTTGGTCCTTCTGGACCACTTTGTTTGTATGTTTTGGCCACTAGGATGTGATGTAGCCCATATATTACTATGGCATGTGACATGTGTTTTTAATCCCTTCTGTCTCAGTCACTGGCAGACGAACTGAGGACTGTGAAAAAATTCACAAATCAGACTGGTCAGAATGAGCCTACCTGGACCTGTTTATATGGTGAAATTTTTTTATTATTCGCGTTTGACAACAAAAAGGCAAAGTACATTATCAACAGATTTCGGGGTGGGAAATGACGTCATCCGAATTCACAAATCACGAATAACAAAATGCCACTGTGTTTACTAGTTTACCTCACTGCACTGTCGAGATTAACTCAGAGGAATCCCGAATCGGAAACTGCAATCTATCTTTACCGCGGTTCACAACACGAGGAGCATAAGATAAGATGTGACGATCTGGGAATATTTTACACTTTTAACAGAAACCAGTAGCACAGCGATTTGCAATCTTTGTAAAATAAAGTTTTGAGAGGTGGGAATAGCGTTTAATGGACAATCCCACTTAACAAAGTGCATTGCGAGACAAAAAAAGCAATGGATGATTTGGGAGTCGCTAACTTGGACTGTCTTGCCAACACGCTGCAACTTGTGATACAAGAGGGCCTGCCATCGCAACAAAGTGTAACTGAGCTGACGCCAATTGGGGAAAAATTGTTAAAATTTTAAGCATTTGCCACTTGTGTACACTTGTTTTGAAGATATTCATATTGAACTGCAAATGCCTCAAAAACGCTTAAAACAAGATGTACAAACGAGGTGGAACAGTACGTTATGTATGTTTGTGGTAGCCTATTAAATATTTTTTGTCTTACATTTTTTCCATCTGTATTTACTAGCTTAAAAAAATTAATATATAAAGTATAACAAAGTAAAAAGAGCTCTTGTATCGGAATCTGTATCGGAATCGGATCGGAACAGAAAAAATGTGGATCGGCTCATCCCTAATATATATAAATGAGTTTGAATAAAATGACCTTCAGCCTTGTAAAGACAAGCTCGCCTAACTGTACATGTGATCAAGGAAAATAAAATGTGACTTTGTGCACTAATCTGGCTACTCTGTATTTACATCACGGTATAATAAACAGGATCAAAAACTAATTCTAGAAAAAAATGTCTATGGGGACGCCAGAATGTCAAAATGGGGTCACAGGCCAAAAAAGGTTGGGAACCACTGCCCTACATGAACACACACTGGGAAAAGATTTTTGTCTAAGTACTGTGGCGCCGGGGAGATCGAGGAATCGCGACAGCAAACAAACATGAGAAGGCGCGGAATTGTACTATATTAATGTACTCATGAAAAAGACCCACTTAAACAACAATACAGCGATACCCAATGGCACCGAAACACGGGGAGGTTACACTAAGGACAGTAAAGCACAGTACACGCGACAGTCAGGAACACAAGTAATTACACTAACAAATATATGCAAGGGCTATTTATCGTACATACACGTGGCTATATACAAGGCTCGCGAGCATGCCGGGATACTCAATCTCCACCGATGCTACAGTATTAACAGAATAAAAAAAATAAAGTAACCGAAATGGGCAAGATCCCATCGATTAGAGGTTGTGAAATAAAATAATTTTATTTAAAAGACTAGCTTAATTTCAGATGGCCCTGTGACCAAAACCATGAAATGAATGAAATGCTGAAAACATTTATGGAGCCCTCTACAGGATTCTGTCGAAATAGCATCTCTCATTTAAGGTGGCACGGATTCTTCGAATAAGAAGCTGGTGAATAAGCAGCCAGCTTCAGCCTCATAAAAAAAGAAAAGGACCATAAGGTGTCAAACAAAGGCTGGCAGGTTAAACAAGGACTATGAAGGTTGGGACTGAACACAGTGAAACTAGGGGGGATCTCAAGAGTAATCTACAGGACTGACACCATGTGGTCATACGAACAGCACTAACAATACTCACATCTGCAATGACCAACAAAGGAGTACGGCAAGGGCAAGCACATATACGTACTTTTAACAAGGGCTATATGAGGGACAGGGCAGGCCATGACAATTAACTAAACAATAGGGCTGGGAATAAGACACAAGTGAAGTTCATCATCACTAAATACACTGGACTCAAACACTACGAATGGGATGTCCAGTGACACTTGCTGACCAAGCCTGGTCGACAGACAGGATAGGGCAGGGACTGGTCCTGACAAAAGTTTGATAAACCTAATCATTAAATTTGAGCACAAAGGCTGTCTTTCATATTTCATGTACTCATGTTTGCATTCAAACTGCTTACCAAGGTGTTTCCCTGCTGTCTTGAAGCTTAGCTATAAATGAAAGTTTTCGGTACATATGACTGATATGGTCACTCGTTATACAGTACACTGAAACTTTCTTGACGTTGAAACACTAAAACTAAAAAAGCAAGTTTATGCTGTTTATGCCACATTCTTGGTTATCACTGGCCCTCACACCCTGTAAGTTCGTTTGGGCATATCTATGAATTGGATGGATTGTCTCTTTCAAGAAAAACTGCAGAATACACAATCTGCCCTATACGCTGTGTGTGTGGCCTGTAAAACGACTTGTTCTGTGCACTTGAAATAAAATAAAAGCAAGAAAGTGGAATTTATTTAAAAAGAATTCTGACCCCCCCCCCCCCCCCCCCCCCCCCCCGACACACACTCTCTCACACACACACACACACAATCTGTAACATGAGACCAGCTTGGACATTTTGAACAAGTTTGGGTTGTTTGGCCGGTGCAAATCCTACAAATTTAAGGCACTACCAGTCAGCGACATCCCGTCTGTCAAGCAAGGTGGCAGCAGCATGCTACGTGATACCCGACAACTGAAAAGGGTGTTAATACCGAAACTAAAATGGACGAAGCAAAGCGAGGACAAAAACTGGTTGAAAGCCGTTTTCTCAGCTTAAAGTGGACATTTCCATAGGTTTGTGACGTAAAACGTTATGAACATAGTCCGGTAAAAATCTTTTAATCTTACAAACAATGTCAATATAATTCCATCCTTAAAATATTTAGTTTTATTATATCTTATGCACTCAATATAAAGCACTTATAAAAAAAATTCAGTAAAGTGGCGCAGTTTAGTTTTGGTTTTCCTACACATGCTTTCAAATTCATCTTATTATTATAATTTTTAACCGTTAATGTTTTGCTAGCTAGCATATAAAACGAAAGCTTACAATGCTGACGATCAACTGTGTTTTTATTGTCTGGTCGCCGGTGTCAGATTACCAGCAATCCTGGCGGCATAAGGGGCACTCACACTAGTGCTGGACAAGGCTCTGTGCGAACTTTCTCTTGCACTGTCTTGTTTGTAAAGCCCCCCCCCCAACCTTCGGGAAGTGGGGCTCTCAGGAGGAAGGGCGGCTTTTTTATCCCAGAGAAAAGTGAGGCTTCGCAGAGCATGCATTTGCGTTTCTGTAAATAATTAAGCTTAGCTCTTGCTCTTCCTGGGACGGCAGTTGCCGGTTGCTGGGGCACCATTTTTACTCCTGTCTTCAGCGCAACAAAACCTGGTGTCTCCTGCTTATCGTTTCTTTTCACTGTTAATGGGGATTTCTTTTCTTGGTTTGTTTTTAATGTGTATTCTGCACACCGTCGAATGTGACATGAGAAAGTTTTGAAAGTGCAGGAGCTTCATGAGCAGCGGCTGACCACAATCATTGAGTGAGTGGAGGTATGTATATAGTTCATATTTTTTCTTAATGAGATACGATATGTTATTGAAATTTAGGACAATACTTCCGTGGCTTGTGGGTTGTTTACTGAGGCATTTGTGGAGGTACGTATGACGTCAATGTGCTTTTGCAAAAATGAATCTACGCCCTATACACGCTTGTTATTCAGAGCTCAGCCTATATTCAATCCCCTTTTGTGTAACAATTCCAGTTTGACTACATGTCATGTTTCGGCTGTTCTCAATAACCTGCTAAAATGTCGACCTATTCATTCATTCGTCACCGATACGCTTGAAGGTTGCGTCTGTTAGAATATACAGGAATAAATGTTAGGAAATGACAATAGTTTGGCTCTGTGGACGTCACTAGCGCATCTCTTTATTGTTTTACATTAACTTGCATTGGATTTTACACAAGTTTGCCCAGTTTTTCATACTTCTGTAGTTTAATTTAGTGACATCGTAAAAGGATGACAATGCTTATACCAGAAAGCTAGCGCAACGACTCAGTATTAGAGCAAACAGAACTCGGTTCAGAATATCTCCGTCTTAAATTCGGAGAATTAAACAGGAAACTAAATGCAATGCAATATTTATATACTTAATGGGCACTGATAATGCTTATCTGAATCCCCTATAGCAGAAGTCTATTTTGCTATTCTCCTGTGATTTCACCTGATATTTTACCTGGCGGAAAGAGTGAGCCGTGTCAGAAGAATTATATTAATTAATCTAATATATTGCTCTTCATAGTTGTGACAAACAAGCAAACTTGCACCAGAGCTTTTTCTTAATTATATAGAGGGACTAAATAGTAAACAATGGGTCATTTTTGGTGTGATGCTTACTTTTAGTAGATGGTAATGGAGTGAAGCTCTATACATCTAAGCTTTCTGACAACATGCCTTGGTGGCTTTCACAGCTGTAGCGATGCATTAAATATGTATTGGTAACAGTATACAGAATAGACTGGCAAATAGTTGCATTTAATACCATAGATTTTACTTAGCAATGACAAACGAGCAACAATGTAACGGAGGTTCTGTTACTTATGAAGAGCAATCATAGCAATGAAACCCTAAAATCTGTGTTTCATTGGGATGATTAAATGTAATAACGCTACGTTGTTAGTAAGTTTTGTCTTTTAATATAGAACTTACAAACAACATAGTGTTAGGAAGGTTACAAGAAACTGGGCCCTGACCATTGCTACATACTGTGGGAGTTAATCAGCATAATCTTTATCTGAGGCCTTCTTTTTGATGCTTGAGAAGCCTTTTGTAATAGGAGTAGTCACTTGAGACGTGTCTGGGTTTATTACATGGCATGGTATTGAAAAAACTTATAACTCTAGTTAGCACAGTTACATTGTGGTGGAATTCTTGATGCTGTTATGACTCTTGTCATCATCCAGGTATAAAATACGTATTATTAGTAAAATACGCATAAAAAGAAATTAATGTTACATGGTATACATTGTCCTCCATAGTTTAATGATTAAAGCCCACTTTACAGTAAATGTTTGTATTATTTAGGTTAATCTGTGTGGTCACATTTTAACAAATAATAAATGGGCAGGTGTAGTAGGATTGCAAAACTATTGCGATGGAACCTGAAAGTATTGTGAGGGAACGCATTAAAAAAAGAAAATAAAATTCTAACCAAGAGCCCTTAGGGGCTCTGTAGTGGTACGAACTGGACAAAACTTCACAAATACATAGAAGGGAAGTCACAAATGTAATAATCCACAAATAAACAGGAAGTGATCCACAAATGTGCAAAGCACGTTTCACATATACAAATCACTCCATATTTTTATGGATATGACTTTACAAAACACAAATTTAATAATACATATTTGTGGATAGTTAAATATTTGTGGATCACGGTACTTGTATTTGTCTTCTGTGGGTTATAAAGTTCAATAAAAACTTCACATCCCATCTGGTACATCCCATCTGGTGGCATATAACATTGTAAACTGTTATCCAAATAATGAAAAAAATGTTGCCGCAAACAGTATTTTGCGACACCATGAAATGAATGATAGAGCATAATATGAAATGACAGATGTTTTTATTTCGTCATCCGATATAGATTGTCATATCGCGCAGCCCTACTCCTCACATAGTAAAAATGCACCCTGTGAAAATATGGAGCTTTTGTGGTGTTGATTATGAAAACAAGGTATATACTGTAAGACAACCCCAAATTCCAATGTCAATTTCTGTTCTACCCTGCCTGCAGCCCCCAACCTTTTTGTTGTTTACTTTTTTTAAAGTTGTTCCAATCAGACTTTGTTCATACATGCTGCTGAAGTGTAATTAAAAGCAACTTATTTTGCAGATAAATAGCTTTTGTATTTAAAAAAGAAATGTTACCTAAAAACAGCCATGCAAGCCCATGCACTTCCATAGCTGTCTTAAAAAATGCCCAGATATGATATAATATTTAGTTTAAGGTTAGATTTACAATCACAAGTTCCTTTCGACATTTCCTTTGCATACATCTATACAGGTGAGAGGTAGCAGATACCTCACTGTTATATCTGTGAATGCAATTACATTTCACATGTTGGAGATGTTGGAGGGAATGCAATGGTGTTTGCAGTGGTAATAACAGGTTTGAGAGTGGACTGGTGCCTGATCCACATTGCAGACAAGAGATGGGGGAAGATAAGGAGGATGTTCTTGTGCAATAGACGAAAGTCTTAATGTAGAGCTGTGGCCCTGGGAGAGCACATTTTCTCTCAGCCTTAGAGAATATTCCAGGGAAGTCTCCATAGACTGCAAACCATTTTTCTCCATGAAAGTGACCATAATCACTGAGGACTGTGGACTGAGTGGAGTCTTTCTGTGGAATTCTTAAGAAAGTTGTGATTTTTTTATGTGGGATTAAATGTGCACAGCAGGGGCCACGGCAGCTGTAGTGTTCAATTTCTTGCTCAGCAAGGACTAAGGAGAGTAGAATTGTAGGGAAACCTAAAGCATGAAAAGCACTGAAAATTAATGGTGGGTGGAGACAGTCTTTGGGAATGGAGTCCGGAGACTTGTTGTGCTTTCAGTGAGCTCATAATTTCCAAAAGAAAGACCAGGTGAGCTGATTCACTGCCCAATAAATGACCTCTGTAAAACAATTAGGTGCTTTGCTGAAGGAAAAGCTGTCATACATTGAGTGTGAAGGATCTCCCAGTTTCTTTGGGCACCGACATAGATTCACATTTGGCACAGTTAATGGAATTCAATGCAGGCGGTTCCCTTGAGTGTTGCTGCAAAGCCAGCTGTTAACATGTACATTTTTGGTAAATGAGTCAGCCCTGTTCTCCCCTGTGGCTCTGGCATTTCATGTGAGGATGATGGGTGGATCTCTCTTTAGTGGCAGCTGGCACAATTCTGATCATCGACTTGGAGCTGATGTTTTCTCAGACTTAAAACATCTGTTCACCTATTTTTCAATAACTGCTTTTGTAGCTGTGCTCATATAATTGTTATATTAGACTGTAATATAATGTATTAACCATTGGTTTATGGCCAATTCGCTAGTATATACTTCAGGAGGGCTATTGTGTACCTTTGCCACAGTTGGCACAATCACATGAGCTGTTGGCAGAATATTTGCAATTGTGGATAATTTGTAGTTTGTTATGCGTTTTGTTGTTATTCGGTCAGTGTTGCTCTGGAAACATGTTAAACATGTTAAAATTCTGTTAAACCCACAAAGCCTTTTTAAATTTATGGATAGGCAAACAATAGTTGCTGTGAATCTACACAAGGAGACAGTTGGGACAGTTGTATTGTAAATACTATTGGATCATTCTATATCAAATCACCCAGAGGATCTCAGGTCACCTTCTCAGATATACCTGAAAAAAAACACAGATGCCACTATACCAAACTTATTCCTAATATTAGGGTTGTATCTCTAATAGTTTTGAAATTACAAGCCTTGTCTGATATTCATAGCTCCTTTGATATGCCATGTAGGCCACAGCTTTCAAACTTTATTAGAGCTAGCTTTTTCTGTCAGCTATGTTTTATGTACTTTACCTCCTAAAATGCTTATAAGGATGGCTTCAAAATTAAGTGCTTTGAATGCCTCTCTGTCAAACAGCATGCTAGATAAAGTACTCCATTTTTTCTGTCATGACATATTAGGCCATGTGTATGCAGTAGCCATATGTATTAGTGTTATAGGAGTGTCACAATATTTTTTTGAAATGTACTAGATTTTCAAAATTGCCTATTTTCATGTCCTCATTTGACCATGTGGGCAGTTGACCATCATTTTCATATTTTTACCATGTATTCTTATATTATATATTCTGAAGATGATCTGACAGAAATTTGGTGTTGGCAAGCTAAAACCCTGGGTTCCTTTACATCAGAGCTAGATATGATTTTAACAACTCTGAGCTATTAGTTAAGTTCTCCCCAAACGAGCTTGATGGGCCGAATGGCCTCCCCTCGTTTGTAAATTTCTTATGTTCTTGTTGCTGAGAGAGTGAGCGATCCATGTCCTATACTTACTTATTTAGTTTTTGGCAATCAATCGCACGACAGCTCTTTCCCATTTTACATGTGTTTTTTGTGGCATTCAAATCAAAAGCTAACGCTGCCCCTCAGTCTTTTTTGCTACTCAGTGGGTGTGAGTAGAGTGACTTCCACCTGCTGTGACGTCATGCACATACCCTTCACAGCACAAGGAGCGTAAGATAAGACGTGATGATCTGGGAGTATTTTACGCTTTTAACAGAAACCAGTAGCACAGCGATTTGCAATCTATGTAAAATAAAATAGCGGGAATAGCGTTAAATGGACAATCCCATTTAACAAAGCGTACGCAACTGTGAGATAAAACAAAGCAATGGATGATGTGGGAGTCGTTAACTTAATTGGACTGTTTTGCAAACTCGCTGCAGCTTGTGATACAAGAGGGGCTGTCATCACAACAAAAGTGTAACTGCATTGATGCCATTGGGAGAAAAACTTAATTTTAAGCATTCTCCACTTGTGTATACTTGCTTTGAAGATATTCTTATTGAACTGCAAATGCCTCAGAGGCGTAAAACAAACGAGATGGAACAGAATGTTATGTATGTTTGTCGTAGCCTAATTAAATATTTTTTGTCATACATTTTTTCCATCTGTATTTATTAGCTTAAAAAAATTAATATATAAAGTATAACAAAGTAAAAAGAGCTCTTGTATCGGCAGTTGTGTATCAGAATCGGATCGGAACTGAAAAAATGTGGATTGCCCATCTCTACCTTGGATGGGATGTCATCATAGGGCACACTCCTACACACACTATAATGGGGGTATATTGTTGCATTTCACTAGTGTCCAACTTTTTTAAATCTCTGCCAGGCTTGGCACAGAACTACATTTACCAAGACATATAAAGAAAGATAAGCAGTTTTATTCACCATTATATCCTTGGTATGGGCTGGCATAGCCTCAATCACTTCTTAAAATAATAATCTGTGTAGATAACACATGGTTGCATCTTAAAAATATTTGACCCATTCTCTTTAAGACATATAACCAAGGTTGTTTCACTGTTGAAAACGTGTTCTATTATCTCTCAGTCTATCACCAGAGGTAGATTGCTGATTAGGCTAAAGGTCGGTTCATACTTCTCCATGTGCGGACAAGTGTGTACAAATATGTTGCAATTTACATAAATGTGCTTCATCTGCGGTTGAATGCTTGCAGCACCAAGATTGTGTTTTTTTTTCCCCACTCAATTGGGCTCCCGATTTTCTCTCTCAGTTCATGAGCAATATATTATTATTATTATTGTTGTTGTTGTTGTTGTTATGCATTACATATTGTCTTCATGAGGAAACAATACATAGAAATTATGATATATCGGTTAAAATACTGAAATTTAAACTTTATCCATAACCAAGTGTAGCAGCACTACAGTTACAACTGAAATAATGGAGACAATTGCATTGGGCGATCAGCCATTTTCCAGATTGGATGATGAGGGATTTCTTTGGTTCATTCACCACTTATAATAGGTCTGAAAATACCGGCCTGCAAAATATTCATAATTCATTATTTTATCAGGCCCGTAGATCAATCTTTTATTTTCCAAAGAATAAAAAAGTCATTCTGCTAATCTGTGCCAGGAAGCTTGGAAAGTTTCACCGCTTATTTTGGAAAAAAAAAATGTGACTCAGTTTTCCTTATTGTGCTGCACTGTAACTTACAATGCTATATTCAGACCTGTCTTGAATTTAAAAGGATAGCTTGCTTTTTGTAAACTCAATAGATTTGAATGTGTAGTACCTTTTAGTTAAGTACTTTTAAAACTAGGTGTTTTTTACTTTTACTTGAGTAGCATTTTACTGGATGACTTTTACTGGAGTAACATTTGTGTGGTATCTGTACCTTTACTTAAGTATGAAAATTGAGTACTATTTCCACCAGTGTTCCTCCCATGCATTCTTTGCATGTGTGACTGTGTGCATTTTATGCAGACTTAATGGCAGCAGTATGAACAGACTTGTGTCCTTTTACAAGTGCAAATGCGCGACTGCATAGTCCACATGCAGAGAAGTATGAACAGGCCACAAGACAGAGATCACAAAACGGTCATCTTCCTCTTCCTTAATTTGATTGTTGGTTACTTGCTTACAAGAAAGCAGTTTCGGTTTTCATTAGGGGTGCACCGATTGCAGTTTTCTGGCCGATCAACGATCACCGATCCTTAGACAACCTTACCTGCCGATCTCGATTTTTTTTTTGCCGATCTTGTTTCTTTCATAACTAAAAGACAATTACTTCAATGTTTCCATTTTTATTGAGTAAATTGATATGAATACTCACAAAACATGAGGTAGTGTCCTCAAATATAAATGAACATATAAATGAGCATTGCTGTTTGAACTACAAAATCATATTTTTTCTTCCAGACTTTAATTTCTCTAATTTTGTAAAAATGTATTGGGCGGGCGGGAGGGAGGCAGCCTGCACTGCACCTCTCTCGGGAATGGGAGAAAAGGCTGATTTAAAAGCATATAACTAAGATCGGTGGATCTCATGGGAATATGGTCGATTTCTGATCCCCTCAAATTAACGTGATCGAGGCCGATAGATCGGTGCGCCGATCGATCGGTGCACCCCTAGTTTTCATTATAGAAGAATTTTCCTTAAAGCAAATACTGAATTGGTCTAGAGAGAATCTGGGGGTTGTACTTCTGCTGAGAGTTTTAAAGCCCGTGCTGGATGTATTAATTTTAAGTTGTGTGTGAACATATTAATTGCAGCTTTTATTGTAAATATTTGCTACACATTGAACGACTTTCCCTAATATCAAAACTCAAATATCAAATCATTGTTTTACAGACAATGCCAGTGCCCTGGGGTTTAGGAGGTGTTTCACCGTTAGCTGACTCACTTTCCATGGCTGACAAAGATAATAATTCCCAACAAAAATTCTATAGGAAAACTATTCTGGCTTTTCCCAACATGTTTGGCAAAAAGGGTTGTGCTGCCAGCTTTGTGAAATTAAGTACTGAGTAAACTGTAGCAGTCTTAGCCTTCCTTTCAGAGTGTGGTTATAGCTATGGACACACGACAGCAGAAGCTGCACATTTGCATTGTAGCTCACAGATTTACAGAATTTGACGTTGTTTGGGCTATTATGCAAATGCTGCTTGGCAGAGGTAGAAGCATCATTTACATGCTAGGAAAGTCGAATGCAGAGGAAAAACGGACTGCGCTCTCCATGTTTATGACCTTCATCTACTGAATAACTGATCATTTTGTTGCTGACCTAATTTAATCCCAGGAGAGCATCAAAGCAGCTGGTTTAGGGAAAACTTAAACTGCAAGGCACCATGAGGAGCAGCAATGAGTGGTGTCTTAGAATTGAAAAAAGAAAGGTTTTTGAGGCAAAGTAATAACCCTATTTGGTCGTTTTGTGTCACTTTTAGTTTTTCACATTAGTGAAAGTGGAATCATTCTCCTGCTAAGAAATTTCCTTAAATGAACGTAGGACAAAGTAGCTGTTTCTCATAATGCATTAACTCACCATTAATGCCAATTAGGCCTCTGGATTTTTGATTCTTGGTTATTGAGCTGGGCATCTGTAGTCTAGATTCCAGAGCTCAATCGATGCAGCGTAGCATTTATGAAATGTTATATTTTAAATCATCACAGCAATTAACATGCAATTATGAAGACCCATGAGAAAACAAGACATTCTGTGAGTACACCTAATGTGGTGTTATAAATAAATGAAACTATAAATGTAATTTTAAAAAATTAGTTTCTTATAAGTTTAAGTTCTAAGTTCTTTTGAGCTCTTCATATTAATGAAGCACAATTGTATTCCAGTGTAGTGCTCTGGGTTGTATTTAACTGCAATACATTTTTTGTTTTATGCATTGATAGTGATTTAGAAATACATTATTTCTTCACCATGCATTTCATCAGAGCACATTTTTGCTCTGGTCTTTCCTAGCCCTTCCCACATACTTCACCATGCAATTTCCACCCATGAAGACGAAACATCTGTGGCATTTCAGCTGTTCAAGGTTCAGTATTTTTAACAAACAGTGATTCAAGAATGTCCACACTGAAAGCTATCTAATGGACACAACAGGCATCATTCCCGAGGACACTGAATGTTGACTGTCTTTGAATGTTGACTGTCTTTGAATGTTGACCAGTAAACAAATTATAAATTAATAAAGTAGACCTAAATTCTCTGGGTAAGTCATCTGGCTATAAACCTTCATTCAGTCCTAGCAACCATATACTGTATAATTAACATCTTACTTTAAATAGTTCCTTTTTTTGAATGCTATTGAAATGTATAATCTGTCTGGACTTAACCTTGTATTACTTTTACCATTGATACCCTCTTAGTAATGGAATATTTACTGTATTTTCCTTATTCCTGACCACTTCTGCAGATGGTTCACGGTATTGCTATTTGAAAAGACAGGGCATCCTTGTAGCTCTTAAAAGAATTCTGACAGCTCAATCACACAAAACTATTGCAGTATGGAGTGAACAGAGCATGATCTTGCTGACATGGTATCTGGAGAGACAGGGGGTTGTTGTAGAGGGATGATTTTGGGTGGGAGATTGGTGCAGATTGGTGGTGGTTAGGAACGAACGAACTTAGAACCTTTTGGCTAAGCAACTGGCAGCTTTCCAGGACTTCATTGTGGCACTGTTTGTTTTTCTTTTAGCTTGAACTTTGGTGTCTTATAGGGATAGCTGTTCTTCCTCTTCCTGTCTTGTTCTTCTTCTTGCTAAGGTCACTGAGCTTCACATCAGAGTTGTTTATCAAAACCGCTGGAACTGTCGCAGTGTGTGGAATCCAAAGGAGCATGTAAGAGCGCTTTTCCACAGCACCAGGTACTATACTTTTGGTATGGTACTTTCAGTCCTTTCCTTTTTCCATTGACTTCCAATGGAGTAGCAGTACCAATGATTTCAGTACCTAACGTGTCAGACCAACTGGTGTACTTTTTTGGTATCTTGGTACTTTGGGGTGGGACTTGAAACTCTTTCTTTGTCGATTGGTTATGCAAATAGTTAGCATCTGAAACGCAATACAACTGCCGTCTTGAAAAAAGTTGTGAAATCAGAAAACAACAATTAATTAATTAAATGTGTGTGTGTGTGTGTGTGTGTGTGTAAATATATATAATATACTGATTTTTAAACATATACTTTGATAATCTTGAAATGGAATGATGATTATAATTACAAAACTTCATGTTTCTTTTTCCCTTTGACAGAATAAACATTTTTTAGAGAAACTTAAACTCCCTGCGCTATAATGTCCGTACAGAATTGAAAGTAAGAAAAGCCAGATCTTAGTCTACCTGACTAGCAGTGTGAGAATTGCATGTGTATAGCAGGCATTTGGTATTAATATCTCATATGGTCCAGCTCTATGCTATACTAACGGCCACAAAATACCATGCCTCTAGTTGAGATGTCATTTGGTGTTGGTACCAGTTATTATGCCAGTCGAAAACCAACACTCTGAAGTACTAAAAGTTTGGTGCCTGGTGAGGTGCCTTTCCCTGCAAAAACTACAGATTTGGCTCGCTACATTAACCCCCATATCTGAGGAAAGTACAGTGACATAAGTCGAAGTATTTAAAATAAACTGTCATTTCATAAGAAGGCACATTGTGGTACTGGACAGTGGATCATGTAAAAATTATTTTCACAGGCCTAGTAATACAATTAATTATCCTACTAAACACCTGCATCTGTGTTAAGGTCTGATGTTTCTTAAGTCTTTTTTATGTGGAACCAGACTGTGTGAAATTTGAGAGCTTTGGCTATTGACCACTATTGCAGAACAACCTTTTGCAAAGGACCTTTCAAACTGCCAGCTTGAAGCTTAAACTGTTCATTTAGCTGGAGCATCCAGCCCTGGAACCTCTCTTGCACCCTCTAACTCCATACAACTTATGGGGCATATAATTGCCAAGTTTGGCCTAGAAAAAAACTAAATAAAATTGGTGAGGAAGTGTTGTCTAATCAGTCTTGCTACACACAATAACTTCTGATGGCAAATGAGAGTGTCTGTGCTGTCATTCCTATGAATAACTATATGACTGACACTGGCCACAGTTCATATATCCTATGTCCCATACCTTTAGAAAAATAGATTTTTAGAGTATCTGACATTAAGTGTACCGTGCTCCTCTTGGTAGCTTTGTAATCACTTCCTATGGAAAACCCCACAGGAATGCATGTAGAAAATAAACATTTTATGTATAATGTGGTTGATTTTTGTAAGCAGATTCACAGACTTTATCTCAGCAGAACACTGGTTCACGCCCCAGCAATTTCCTTGATTTTGTTTAGACTGTAGACAACAGCTCCACTTTTTTGCAAGATCAGAAGCACTTTCAGGACTTGGGATAGCTTCTGCTGTGGGCTTTGAGTGTTTGCATTCCTGTCTCATTTGTCTGCATTAGCAGAATCATGGTGGACAAAAGTGAGAACCAAAGAGAGGACCAGCTGTATCAGACCCTCCCCCCCCCTCCCCCAGTGTTCTTAATCTTTTTTGCAGCGTGTGTCGCATTGGATCCATTATCATCACACATGTAACCCATTAAGCAGTGATGCTCATGAGTGCTGCACTCGTTAATTTGATAAAGACTGCTGTGCAGGACGTGGTTCTGAACCCTGCTGTGTGCTAACCCATGCAAGGGCAGTGGGGGCCTTTCTGTTGCTTATCTCAGGTTTGAAACAGAACTTGGGAGGTGGGGCTTAGCCACTTGCATGGCTCCTACCCTGGATTCAAGTAAGAATTTGAGATGTACTGCAGTGTGTCTGGTTCCTGTTAATCTTGTCAAATATCTCCTGGTTCATCTCTGTACAACTGAGTGATGGAATAAACTGTTTGAATTTGGCTTAAGAGCTGTTAAGATGTGGGGTTTACATGCCATAAATGATTTTCCAAGTTAAATTTAAATTGTATTACATCAGTGATTTCTTTGGTGCACACTGTACTACCAGAGGACATAGAACACCTCTGCTTCTCGAAGAATGTGCATGACTATAAAATATGCATATATTTTGGGTGAGAATCATAATGGTCATTTTATACTCTCTTAATAGTGGGGAATATCCTATTACTCACAGTCTTTCGCCTTCTGAAAATAAAGCTTTGAGTGAGTTAATATCTGATGAAGAGATTATTAAGCCTGCCGACCAAACTGGGCTCCGTTGTCATTCAGGACAAGTTGGCCTACCACAATGAAATAGAGAGACAGCTTAAAGACGACACTACACACAAGTAGGGCTGCAACTAACGACTATTTTGATAGTCGACTAGTCATCGACTATTAAAACAATTAGTCGACTAATCGGATTATAAATTGCATAATTATAAAATGGCTCCTATTTAGCTACCAGCTTTTACATTTAGCATGAGGTTATTGTTTGACATCAATGCCGCAAAACAACACATGTAAAATGGGAAAGAGCTGTCGTGCGATTGATTGTGCAAATAGATTTAACACGAAATGGGAGGTTTCTTTTTAGAGATTGCCAAAAACTAAATAAGTAAGTATAGGATGTGGATTGGTCACACATGGCTGATACCCGATCCGTCAAATACAGTAGGTCTGGATCGGCACCGATCCGAATTTCTGATACAATATTTGTTATAATCAGGGCTGCATATAACTGGTACGCATTCACCTTTTATAAGCGATACGTGCGGCAATCTTTTGCTGTGACAGTGCAAATACGTATTTTATGTGCATTTGTGCTGATATGACAAGAAATTATCATACATTTTAACCTGTATATGCTAATTCGTACTTCATTTGCGGTATAGGGGTTAAAATGCACGGTAATTTCTTGTCATATCAGCTATTTATATAGCCTATGTTTACAAATAAAAACTCATTTTAAAGCAGGCTGAAAAATCCAAAGATCCTGACCCAAAATACGGGAAATTTAGAGCAGCTTCCCATTGCCATTCCTCTGTTAACAGCAAGAAAACGGACTTAAACTGCTGTTATTTATTTTTAAGGGAGCATAAGCTCTCGCAGCACTTGCGACATCGGAGCCACTGTCCTGAATCTTGAGCCTCAGAGTTTTCTTTATTTAAGCAATGGGTTTTCTACACTGTTTTCTGACCTTTATTAGCTAAATTTTTAGCGAATGAGACACTTCATGACACACCACCGACTTCCAAACAAAAATACGTTCTATTCTGATCTTTTTTGAAAATGTAAAATATACTACTACTAGCCTATTATTATGCCCTATTGTTGTTGTTGTTGTTATAATTATTTATTATTATTATTATTATTTATTATTATTATTTATTATTATTAGATACGCCAGACAACAAGAAGTCCGTGCTATTCACCCTTTTGTAGATGTAGGACATTAAAAGCCTTTGAGACTTTAGAGCGTTTAATACGCGATGATGCCTGATTTGTGGCCACCATTCTTCTACCTGTTGCTGAATGCTATTGCGCAAGAGCGAATCTCACCTTTGTGGTGTATTGGTGCAGTCTATTGGAAAGCGGTAGTATTGTACAAGTATAAAGGAAGGAAAACATCTCACTCCGTTTAAAAATACGTCTGGCGACAATTATCGACAATCAAATTCGTCGGCGACTATTTTTATTGTCGATTTTTGTCGACAATGTCGAATAATCGTTGCACCCCTACACACAAGCACCTATCCATTGATCCTACCTTCAAATTTTGTGATGAGATTAAGGCCAAGCTAAAATCACCTCCCCGTGATAGGCTTATTGACGATAATGAGTATCACTACCTGTTCCAGAAACATCCGTTGAGACCAGTCATTTATACAGTGGTACCTCAGTTCTCAAACTCATTAGAGCTCGAATTTCTTAAAAGTCGAACCAACCAGTTCGAAAAAAATTACCTAGAGCTCGATCTGAATCTCAGAAGTCAAACGGTGAACGCCGACCTAAGAACTTGTACGCACGGGGAAATGAGTCAGCACGTCTCTCAGCAGAAACAAAGGGTAACGCTTCAGCCTCAGCCTCGCATTAGATTAGCTGCGATAGCACCCTGCATGTTTACACTAACTGAATACATATATTTAGATGGTAAAAATAGACATTTAGACAATGATAGACAGTAACAGTAATTATTATTATATAATAAAATACACAAAAAAGATTTCTTATTCATTATTTTAGTATTATTAATAAACCATTAATACGTTTAATTATAATAATATTGTTGTGCCAAGTGGAGACTGAACGGAGACAAAGGCGCAGACGTCAGGGTCGGGGAATACGGGGTTTAATTACAGGTAAGGCAGGCAAAACGCAAACAAAGTGAAACGCGGACGAAATACAGAGGACTAATGACAACAAGCAGAAACCGCTGATCACATGGGGATTCCACACGGGGTTAACGAGGGGGCGTGGCACACGGAGGGAGCGGACAATCGGGGCAGGACACATTGTTTTTTTAACTTTACACATTGTTTGGATACATTTATTTTCTTACTTAACAAATTACTGTTTTGATAAATGTGCTTAGATGTGTTTAGTACAGTATATGCTCTTGTTTTATCCGGTTCATTTTGTGTTTAGATGCTAAAAAAAACATATTTAGGTGTCATTTTTTTGCGGCCAGGTACCAATTAATTGATTTCCATTATTTTTTATGGGGAAAATTCGATCACAACTTGAACTTTTTAGGATTCGATCTGGACTTCTGAACGGATTAAATTCGAGTTCTGAGGTACCACTGTATATTCAAGTATACTTGAATTCATGTAAAAGCACTGTACTCTCCTTAACAGGAAATAAAACTTGTAACACTGAGTTTGTAATGTTATGTAGCCCAGATGGAGAACAGTGTGGTGGTGATAATGCACGGGAGACGAGAAGATGGCGTACTTTCCCGAGTTTTATAAACCGCCTCAAGCGCTGGCACACTCGTCCACATACATGGGGAGCAAGTGAGGAGAAGGGGAAAAAAAATGTACATAAACACTCCGCTCAGGTCACAAACAGAAAAGAACCAAATAAAAGAAAGGGTACAGAAAATAATGTTGTCGGTAGAGCAAGTTATCTCATCACCTCGTCACCTTGTACTGACGCGCACTATGCCCCGCCCAGTTGTCAATCATTCACAAAATTACCATAAATGCCCTAGCGGCCGTTACAAACTGGAAAATAAGGTTGACGTTAGCAAGGTAGCTAACGTTAATTAGGTAAAAGCTGAATTACATAGCAAAACTTAACTTTAACTTTAACTAATTTAGCACAATAAAATGTATAGTGCAGCACAAACAACATCAACACCTACACTTTGTTAATCTTGTTGTCGGATCCAGTAAAAATTAGTTAGTTGGTAATGAATGTTCAGTCCTGCTGTTAATTAAAAATGTCCGTGACACTGACATGTCCATCACAAACTTATTTACCAATGGGGATGCTTCCCTGAAAAAACCCGCCCATGCGAGAAGTTTGTGTCAGAATTGTAAACAAAAAGTCAGGGAGCGCAAGAGAGATAGCTAGCAGCGTAAACAAAGGAAAAAGACCAATCATGTGTTTGCAAGTTATAAATTTTACTTTTGAGATGGCATTTCTTTTGCTTCAGTTAGTTTTCTTCTCGAAGCCTTGTTTTTGCTCGATGTCAAAAAAGTTTTGCTTTAATATTGGCACAAATCTGATTCCATAGACACTTTGATCCTTGTTACCTATGGAATAAGTACTTTTAGTTTTTTTGAAAAATAATCTAGGGTGGGATATGAATCGCTGGGTTTTTGTCCTTTTTGTCCTGAGAAAGTTTTATTTTTTTAGCTATTATCTTTAATTTGATTTACTGTGTTCATTTGAACACCGCAAAAAAAAAAAGCGTATGTTTTTAATAATATCAACTTCACAGGAGGGCTACAAAAGGAATACAGATGCTGAAGTAAAACCTAAACCTATTGCAGTCTCTGCTGCGACTGACATTTTGAGGGAAGATTGAAGTTTCAAAATTGTAAAATGTTGCTTGCTCTCAGTGTATATCTTTGCTGGCTGGCTTGTTTTGCAAAACCTTGTCTGCTTTTTCAGCTGTATTTACTCTTCTGGTGGGTCATGCTGCTCTCATATATAATCCCTCTGGTGTGAGAGGGCTTGACCCCTCTCCGTTTTTCCTGATCGGAAGGGGGAAAAAAATCCACATTTTGTTCATTATTTGTGGTCTAGTTTGCAGGCTTGTTTAACCATTGAGAGGAAGCCCTACCTCTCCCAGAAATACTGATAAGTGCCCAGAGACTAGGCTGCCTCTGCCCCGCTGCATATGAGCTCCCAGATGTGTTGATTAAGTTGTGCCTTGGACTTTACGATTCTTACCCATTATATAAACAGACTTTGCTCCTGGATGACAGCCCCACCTAGCAGTCCTCTGTGGTGTAAAGCTGTATCCTTACTGCCCCCACCCCCAATCTGGAATGTAAACACTGTGGGGCCTCTCTGTATTAAGGGCTAAGTAGGAGTGGGCAATGGGTCCATTTTGGGGCACCAAAGGGAAATTTAATGAGCAGCTCTGTGCTTATTGAGCACTGGTGCTTGGATCTTCTTGACCTTTTGAGTTCAGGTCTGTGATCTTCATAGGGGGTGTCTATAGGCTAAAGGATTTTGGTTCCATCTGTGGTCTTCTAATCAGTTGACTGTAAGACTACATCCAGTCAGTGACCCCTTGGCCTTTCTGCTGAGCTCCTAGACTTGAACTCCTGAGTAGAACTTTGTGTTTCCGGAAACCAGGGAATACATATGGTTTTGGGACTGATGTGCTGTCACAGATACTTTGTTATTACAGTAACTCGAAACTGTTTGATGGATCTTTTTCAAACTTTTCAAAGGCATTGTAAGAACTGAAAATGACTACATTTTAAGATAGACTGCCCTAAAATTAAAGCAGTGCTGCAGCGAGCTTAGTGACAGCAAAGAGATAGATTAAATGATTAGAGGCTTATCCTTGTGAATAGAATATATATTTTTGTTATTATTGCTCTTTTTGATCTTTGATGGATCTTATATCCACCTCATAAAAACATTATATGGATGAAAATCTGCACCTGAAAATCTTCCCCATGATAGACCCAAAATCAACTTAAAATTGGAATTGCACAACAAAGGGCAGTCAAGCAAGCCCACCAAATTTTAGCGTTGTAGACCTGGAGAGGGTGGGGGATGACCTTATTTCTTAAAATTGGAAGTGCCAGCCTTAGTGTGGATTAATGGTTTGATCGATGAAGGCGTGCATCTCTAATTAGCCAAATGCAACGAAATGCTGAGGAAAAACCACGAGATTCTGAAAAGGGATTTAATGGGATTTAATTCTCAGGTTGCCAGGAAATGGCATTCAGAGAACATGATGAGGGAGAACATTCTAATAGCAAAGGGAATTATAAATGTGCTTTCTTGCTATTCTGTCATTGTTTGCTTTGCAATTATGGATTCACCGATTGCAATTTTCTTGGCTGATACCGATTTCCGATTTTTATGCAAATATGACATGGCAATACTGATTTTTGCTGATTCCAATTTTCTTTCTAGGAACTATAATTGACAGCATATACAAACAAAAGTCAACTTTTCTTCAATGCAATTTTTTCAGAATAAAATAGATTGTTAAACTATACAATTTCCCACAAACTTCACTTTGCAGAATCTTCTTTCACTTAAACAAGTGTCAAAATAAAGTGCTCTGTTACTGGAAAGAGAGATACTCAAATAACAGTTAACCAAAAACGAGTTGCTGTACATCCAGCTTTATCTGACAAATTTTACTTTTCCCAAACAGAAGCAGGTGCAACAGATTTAAATAACAAAACAATTGTCAGTCATTTTCAGCATGTTTAAATTCACCAGAAAATATGACATTGACATTTTTCTATTGTTTACTCATCTTCAGATAATGTCCATAGGTTACAAACCTCCAAATAAAACTGAAGTGTACTGTACTCTTCCAAATAATAATAGGTGTAGGGTAATATTATTATTATCAATATCACATATTATGCATATACAGTTGTTACATCACTAGTAAGCTAGACAAAGATCAGGCTTTTTCATAACTTAAAACTGTACGGACGTTATAGTGCAGGGGTTCAAAGTTTCACTAATACATTTTCATTCTATTATAGAAAAAAAAACTTTTCAATTTTGATGATTATTCCTTTTCAATATCTAATGTATGTTTAATAATCAGCTTAAAGTTTACCTCTGTTTCACCACATTTTAGTAATAGTAGTATTTTATTGATCCTGAAGGAAATTCCAAAAGTTACAGCAGCATACACAAGTTATATCACTGTACATTTGCAAAAAACATAGGACACAGTCCTGTACAAAAGACCCAATACAATAATACATGATTGCAATGTGCCTTTGTGGTGGTTTCCCCATGATTTACTTTGGCTTTATATGTACAGTAGAAACTGCTTATAGTCATCACGGTTATAGTGATCAACCATTTACATAGATCAAAAATCTTGGGACAGAATCAATCCTGTACAAATACTGTTTCAGTTAGGTCTGTTGTGAAAATTGTTAGGTTTGTCTTGAAAGCACAAAGCTTCTCAACCTAATCAGCAATAGACTTTTCTCGTCCTTGCAGTTCAACATTGAGTGTTCAAGTGTCTAAAAATGTCACACAGAAAGTACACTTCTGCCATGAACTGTTCATCCAGCATGCGCTCCTGGAGGTTTGCTGCCTGTTTGTGTTAACACACATGAAGGAAAGACACAATCTCCTGGTGGAGCTTAGAGTGTCACAGAGTGTCATCAGCAGGTTGCAACAGGGATACAGAGCGACTGGAAGAGTCACAGAAAGGCATAGAAGTGGTCGTCCTTTGGCCACATCCCACACTGATGACCGCTTCATTGTGAACAGTGCCCTGCGGAACCGGATGATGAATGCCACTCAATTCCAGGCACAATTAAGGGAGGAAAGAGGCACCCAAGTGTCACGTCAGACCATTCGAAACTGTTCACATCAGTGTTGTCTGCGTGCTAGACGATTTGCCAGGGTACCTGATCATACCACCAGGCACAGGCGTCATCATCTTGCATGGGCCAGGGAGCATTTAAACTGGATGAGTGGGCCTCAGTGCTGTTCTCTGATGAAAGTCGATTCACGTTGAGCAGAAATGATGATGTTGGAGACGTCAAGGAGAGCGCTGTGCGTCAGCCACTGTTTTCACCAGATGAGGCTTTGGTGGTTGTGGTGTTAGTGTTGGCAGGTGTGTCTAGTCAATACAGAACTGCCCTACACTTTGTGAATGGTACAGTGACAAGTCCACACTACCTGAATAACATCATTAATCCAGTCATTGTGCCCCTGCATGAACAACACAGGCCTAATTCCATCTTCATGGACGACAATGCTCCAGCTCATCGAGGTCGCATCATTAGGGAACGGCTGCTAGAGACTGTGGTACCTCGAATGGAGTAGCCTGCACTTTCTCCACACCTGAATCCCATAGAAACCCTATGGGATCAGCTGAGTCGCTGTGTAGAGGCTTGTAACTCTGTACCCCAGAACCTCAATGACCTGAGGGCCGCCCTTCAAGAAGAGTGGGATGCCATGCCTCAGCAGACAATAAGTCAACTTGTGAACAGCATGAGACATCGTTGTCAAGCTGTATTTGATGTTCAAGGGCACATGACACGTTATTGAGACATTGACAGTTTTTGTTGTGGTATAGAGGACTTCTTTCAGTTGTTGGTTCAATTTATGACCCATTAGGCATTCTAGCACTTGTAGTCTTACAGACAAATGTGATACTGCAAGACTTTTAACAAGGGTGAAGATCAGATGGGATGACGACTCCAGAGCATATCAAGACTGGTTAGCTGGTCCCCCTACATTAGAACACTTTTCAATTCCAAGATGTTTTAAATGTGAAGGGTTCAGAGACTATGTATTTGACAATGCATGGTATTCTGAGCAGAGAGCTAAAGCTCTTCTTTTGAACTGACAGTACAGTGGTACTGAAATATGTCCAGAATGACACCACAAATTTCTGTACATTCGTAGCAAACAGAGTATCAGCGATCCTGAAAAACTCTGACATTGAACAGTGAAGACATGTCAGTTCAAGTAAGAATCCATCTGACTGCCCCTTTAGAAGGCAGAAGGTGGAGGATTTCATGAAGAACACATCTTGGGTGTCAGGTCCATATTTCCCTTACAGTTCAGTAGAGTGCTGGCCAAAGATTCCAGTGACCAATGCAAAATTCATGTTGGATGATCCTGAGATAAAACGAGTTACAGTGAATGCCACAGAGATGGAAGAGAATGTGACTCCTTTCAAAAGGCTGATTCTCTTCATGGATAAAGCTTAAAAGAATCCTAGCTTGGTCCTCGAAGCTGAAAGTCCTACTTTTGTCACTGACGAAAACTTAAAGAGCTGTGTACAGCCACTTAGGGAGATAGCCAAAACAGAGATCAACAAGCTCAGCTGACCCAAATGGAAACTGCTCATTTTAAAATGAGCTTCAAGCATACATGCATTTGAGTAAAAGACCTTGATAAAGCAGAAATTGACATAATCAAATTCTGTCACAAAGAAGTACTCTGATGAGATTTCAGCTCTACTTGAAGGACACAATGAGAAGCGTGGTAGCCACTTGTATAAACTCAACTCTGTGCCACAAGATGGTGTATTCCGAGTCAGTGGAAGGCTCTGTTAGGCAGTTGTGCCAGAGAATAGGGCTGACCAAAATATATCCCGATGTAAGTCATCTCATGTCCTGATAACAATATATCACGGCTGCACCTGGTATTTTTGGATTTTTTCTACTGATCAGCTGCAATAGAAATTGGACAAAAATCTGCAAATAACAAGGAGCGAGGTCATAAATGCAACATGATCCAAAATAGAAGGGAAGTGATCCACAAATATGCAGAACCCTTTTCACGTTCAATAGCCCAGCTATCTTTATTGAAGTCAAAGGTGGTGAATAGCAAGTGTTGGGGGATTGAAAAACTAGTGAACACAAAACTATTTCAAGAAATATTTTCCCAGCTAGACCTCTTAGGGGCTCCGTAGTAGTACTAGCTGGACAAAAATCCACAAATCAATAGGAGGGAAGTCACAGATGTAATGCAATCCACAAATAGACAGGACGTGATCCACAAATGAGCAAAACAAGTTTCACATGCACAAATTTCTCCATATTTTTGTGGATATTATTTTACACAACACAAATAAAAAAATAGATATTTGTAGATAGTCAAATATTTCTGGATCATGGTACATACAGTTGTGTTCAAAATAATAGCAGTCCAACATGACTAACCTGATCAATCACCGTTTTTGGTAGAAATTATATTTCTACATGGCAAATAATTTACTAGTAGGTGTAGTAGAGTAATGGAAAACCAACAGACCCAACAGTCATGACATGCATGCTGCTGATTATGTGTAACAGAATCATTAGTTGAAAGGGGCGTGTTCAAAATAATAGCAGTGTGAAGTTCAATTAGTGAGGTCATTCTGTGAAAAAGTAGGTGCCAATTATGGGCCTTATTTAAGGAAGGAAGGCAGCAAATTTACATGCTGGTTATAGTGCATTTCTCTCTGAAATTCTAAGTAAAATGGGTCATTCCAGACATTGTTCAGAAGAACAGCGTACCTTGATTAAATAGTTGATTGGAGAGGGGAAAACATATAAAGAAGTACAGAAAATGATAGGCTGCTCAGCTAAAATGATCGCAAATGCTTTAAAATGGAAACCAAAACCTAAAAGACGTGGAAGAAAACGGAAAAACTACCATTCGAATGGACCGAAGAATAGCCAAAATGGCAAAGACTCAGCCAATGATCAGCTCCAGGAAGATCAAAGAAGGTCTAAAGTTACCTGTGAGTACTGCTACAATCAGATGACACCAATATGAAGCCAAGCTATCTGCAAAAAGCCCTCGCAAAGTCCCATTGCTAAAAAAAAGACGTGCTGAAGAGGTTACAATTTGCCAAAGAACACATTGACTGGCCTAAAGAGAAACGCCGCAACATTTTGTGGACTGATGGAAGCAAGATTGTTCTTTTTGGGTCTAGTGGCTGCAGGCAGTTTGTCAAATGACCCCCAAATACTAAATTCAAGCCACAGTACACTGTGAAGACAGTGAAGCATGGTGGTGCAAGCATCATGTTATGGGATGTTTCTCATACTACAGTGGCGGGCCTATTTATCACATACCAGGGATCATGGATCAGTTTGAATACCTCAAAATACTTGGAAGAGGTCATGTTGCCTTATGCTGAAGTGGAAATGCCCTTGAAATGGGTGTTTCAACAAGAAAACGACCCCAAAGACATGAGCAACATCTTGGTTCCAGAGCAACAAGATTAATGTTATGGAGTGGCCAGCCCAATCCCCGGACCTTAATCCTATAGAAAACTTGTGGGGTGACATCAAAAGTGCTGTTTCTGAGGCAAAACCAAGAAATGTAGTCCAATCAGGCTGGAATACCTGTTCACAGGTGCCAGAAGTTGGTCGACTCCATACAACACAGATGTGCAGCATTTATCAGAAACAGTGGTTATACAATTAAATATTAGTTCAATGATTCAAAGGAAAGCAAAATCTTAAAACATTTTTCAGTTCATACAGTGAATCTTTCAGTTTGTAAGAATGTGGACACTGCTATTTTTTTGAACAGCCTAATATTCCCTTTCCTTCACTTTCTATAAAGGAGTAACACAAATGTGATGAATTTCTCTTCTTGTTTTGATTTGGAATAGAATTTGTAGTGCTCCCAATGCATTTGCATGTATGGAAATAAAAACTATTATAAGGATTTTCAGCTTTATTCAATTTTTTGGACACACTGCTATTATTCTGAACACAACTGTATTTGTGGATTGTCTTCTGTGGGTTACAAATAATTAAGTTCAATAAAAACTTCCATACAAGTACCACATTCCATGTGGTGGCATGTAACCTTGCAAACTGTCATCCAAATGATGAAAAAATGTTGCCGTAAACAGTGTATTTTTCGACACCATGGAATAAAAGATAATATGAAACAATAGATGTTTTTATTTTGTCATCCGATATATATCGTCATATAACACAGCCCTACCAGAGAATATTAAGCAGCCTGTCATTTTGTCTAATGACTAAATCATTGTTAATCTAATTCTCCAGCAGATACATGAGAAAGTTGGGCATGGGGGTCGTAATCATATGCTGTCTGAACAACAGCAACAGAGATTTTGGATTCCTAGTGCTAATGCTGCTATTTGAAAGGTACTCTAAAGGTGTGTGACATGTCATCAATTACATGGAATGGTGGAGAAGCAATTAATGACGGATCTGACCACAGGATTGAGTAATCTCAGATGATCCTCCCTTCACCAGAGCTGTTGTAGATTATTTCAGACCATTTGAGGTAAAACGTGGAAGAAGGCTTGTTAAAAATATGGTGTTATATTCACCCATTTGACAGTTTATGCAGTTCACGATGAGGTGGCTTCATCATTGGACACAGACTCATGCATAAATGCGATATGACATTTCATAGCACGCAGAGGACAAGTGGAAGAGATTCGCTCAGGTAACGGGACAAACTTTGTTGGTGCTAATGACAAACTGAAGGAACCAATTGCTGACTGGAATCCCTCGAAGTTTCAGTATTTGTTTCATCAGTTTGGAATTAAATGGATATTTAATCGTCCTGCAGCTTCTCATCATGGCAGAGTAAGGGATAGGTTGATAAGGTCAGTGAGGGAGGTGCTGAATTCCACTGTGAAAGAACAAATCCTTGATGAAGAAAGCCTTGACACAGTCTTATGTGAAGTGGAATCAATTATGAACAGCCGACCTATCACGAAAGCATCTAATGACCTAGATGATTTGGAAGTGCTAAACGCCTAACCATCTCTTATTGCTGAAGGTGAAACCATCATTAACACCAGGATTATTTAACAAGGATGACCTCTATTCACAATGTAGGGGAGACAAATACAATATATATCTGACTTATTCTAGAAAAGGTAGACTATGGAGTCCTTGCCTCAAGGACGGTCTACAGCACCTGTGAATGTTGTTCTCTTGATGGATGACTGTGCGCCCCAAAAACTCATGGATTATGGGAAAGCTTATTGAGACAGTTGCAAACAAGAAGGGATTTGTTAGAAGAGTTCAAATCAAAATGAAGATGAAGATGTTGGACAGACCCATTACAAAGGTCTCCTCTTCAGGAGATTCAGAAAGGGGAGACTGAGCCCCCATGATGAGCAATTGTGCTAGTAATCTGTGGCTCTTTCTCATTCTCTTTTTTCTCTCTGTATAATCGGATACGTATGAGATAGAAGCTACATTCACACTGCCATGCTGAAGTGACTCAAATCGGATTTTTTGCCTTAATGTGACACAGATCTTATCTTTTCAGGGCTGTGTGGACAAGCAAATCTGATCTTTTCAAATCGGACTTGTGCCACTTTCATATGTGGTACTAAATCGGATACGTATCCGATTCGCGGCCATGTGACCTGAATGTGGAACGCTCAGATCGGAATTCTTGTGGCTTTTTGCTTATACGCATGCGCTGACATCAGCTTGCACCGGCAGCGCAGGAAGGTAAAAATGGAGGAGAGCTGCGATAAGTCAGTGGAAGGATGGAGAAAGTGGGGATTTAATTGATATTTGGGGAAATTAATCTGTTCAAGCTAAACTGGAAGGAACCTATCGTAATAGAGTAGTATTTGAAATAATTGCCAAAGAAATGGCACAGCGCGGACACAAACATGGCTACAATGCCAAAGAAAAATAAAGAGCTTGAAGTCAAAAGACTTGAATCAGCGCAGCGGTCATGGCCGCACAACGTGCCAATTTTACGACCAGCTTTTTACCCGTGTAAAAATTTACTGTATTAATGTGCGCATGCGTGACGTTTCGGAGGACCGATGCCTTTACATTAGTCAGATACAGTACAGGTCACTTGTACTTGAATGTGAACCGTTGAGATAGACAAATTCGATCTGAGCAAAAAATCGCAATTGAACGATGTGCCTGGCAGTGTGAACGTAGCTTTAGTACCACATATGAAAGTGACACATCTGATTTGAAAAGATCAGATTTGCGTGTCCACACAGTCCTAAAAAGATCAGATCTGTGTCACATTAAGGCAAAAAATCCGATTTGAGTCACTTCAGCATGGCAGTGTGAACGTATATAGCCTTAGACAATAATAGAGTAACAGTGATTATTATATAATAAAATACATGTAAAGATAAAGATTTCTTATTCATTATTTTAATATTAATAATAAACCATTAATACATTTAATTATAATAATATTGTCCTACCGAGAGGGGACAGAACGGAGACAAAGGCTCAGACGTCAGGGTATCAGGGAATATGGGGTTTAATTACAGGTAAGGCAAGATGGACAATACAATGACCAGTGGCCTGTACTACGAAGCGGGGTTACTGGCTTATCGGGGTAACTTGTTGGATTTAAGGAAGTCTGGGCAAAATGTAAGTGAGCGAATATGAAGTCCATTTAAACTGTGGTACCTTAAATCTGGCAAGTTACCCCGATAAGCCAGTAACCCCGCTTCGTAGTACAGGCCACGGATTGGGGAAACAAACTGAAACGCGGACGAAATACAGAGGACTAATGACAACAACCAGAAACAGCTGATCACATGGGGATTCCACACTGGGTTAACGAGGGGGCGTGGCACACGGAGGGATCGGACGATCGGGGCGGGATACGTTGTTTTTTTAACTTTACACATTGTTTGGATACATTTATTTTCTTACTTTACAAATTGCTGTTTTGATAAATGTGCTTAGATGTGTTTAGTACAGTATATGCTCTTCTTGTTTTATCCGCTTCATTTTGTGTTTTAATGCTAAAAAAAAAAACAGATTTAGGTGTAATTTTTTGGGGCCATGAACCACTTAATTGGTTTTCCATTATTTCTTATGGGGAAAATTCGATCAGATCTCGAACTTTTTAGGATTCAATCCGGAGTTCCGAATGGATTAAGTTCGAGTTTTGAGCTACCACTGTACTTTCATTCCTGTTTAATAATACGTGTAATGGGTGTCTGTCACTTTAAGAATGGGGTATAGTCAGGTGTGTGTGAGGTGAGGTGACATTGGTTTGGAATGAATGGTGGGAGCTCACATTTTTTCTGACCATGTTTAGGCAATGGAAGATTAGTAATATAGTAAAATTTTGGACTATTTTCGATTTATGTTTATAGCTTAATTATAGGTTAGTTTAATAACATAAAATGTATTATATTTTTATTTTTGTATGGAACATAAGCGGACCACGAGTCAGCCAGAAGTCTCCACCTTTGGATTTAGTTACCCTGATCAGGAAGCCCTTACAAGGAATAATCCCAGAAACTGTGTGGGAAGAGAGTTGTGGTGCAACTTTAGTGATAAGGTCAGCAATTCCTGGTTATATACACTAGACTGGGTTTACAGTGTAAATTTTCGTTTGACTGGAAGACTGGCAAAGAATTTCAGACAGACTCAAAACTATCAGCTTCACTTTACCAGCGACAGTGACATGGAATGGATATGTAGTGTGCTGACGTAATGTGCTTTGCTAATTGTGTTTTCCTCTTTGTTCCAGCATTGCGGGCGCTGTAATGGAATGAGCAGCCTGTCAGGAGTGAGACGCTGGAGTTTTCACTGCACTCAGGTCCTTTCTTCGTATCAACTTTGAGTTTCTGTACTGCTTGTGAATCTGAGTTGGGCCCTTTGAGTATTAAGCGCTCCGAAACTTCTGGAATAACTATTGCCACTTACTCCAGGGACACAGTCCAGGAAATAAATCATTGGGTGCCATGGAAAGCACAACCACGGAATCCAAAGCTGAGCGGATTGCAAGGTACAAGGCAGAGAGGAGGAGAGAGCTGGCGGAACGCTATGCTAACACGGAAGAACTTCCCTTAAAATATGTAAGGAAGGACAAAAGAGAAGCCTTGGACACTGCAGGCACAGAGCAAAAGTCAGATGTCTGTGAGGCTGATAGGATCACACTGGAGATGGACGTGGCGTCCTCAAGCAGGAGTGCGGGACATAAAGCATGTGCTGATGCCCTGATGCAAGATGAGGACAAAGGGCAGCACATTCTTCCTCAAAAAATTACCAATGGCAGCAAAGTGGTCATGGGCAGAGATGCATCATCTCTCCAGTGCAGGTGAGTCCTTTTCCTGTTTCCTCTGTGTTATTTATTTTTTAATCTGTTTATCTCTGTTATTTTGAAAGGCAGACACACTGCTATTCCTACTTTGTAATGTAAGATTCAAAGTACTTCTCGATCTCTACTGAGCCTTTGACATTTGAGCTGGGTTATTTACTGTACCATGTGAATCTCTCATATGCATTGGTATGTTGTTCTTTAGAAAAAGAAAATGTATATATACTAAAGTAATGATCAGGTTATCCTGAGACATCTATTTTTTCATGAAGAAAGCATGAGATACAGGTCTCCACATGGAACCAGGTTTGAATTCCTCAGTCTGCAGACTTGTTGAATCTTGCTGCAACGCTAAACTTGTGTTGGAGAATGATTTCTTTCTGTAGGTTTGTACAGAGTAATTCATGTGGCATGAGAATTGGACTAATCTGTCAAAACTTGTTCTGCACAATGTGTATTGTTTTTTGCAAGCTTGAAAAAGTCAGGGTCTTGTTTTTTCAGACTTGCGTTTCAGAAAACTTGATGCTCTCATAACAAAATTTTTTTTAATGTATGCCATCACGCATGTAAATCCACTTAAACATTTATATGCAGAGCCTGCTGGCTATGTCAGAGTCATCTTGGCTCCACTTCTGCTGCTTTATACAGGGTAGCTTGTTAACACCAGTGCATTCCAGTAGGGTGTGGTGAGAATGGGCTGCATCTGGCCCAGAATATGTTGATGCTTCTATTAAGGTCCACTCTTTTTCTGATGTGCATTTGTCTTCCCGTGATTTTCAGCCTCTGACATGTCAGGCTTTAAGAAAATAAGGTTTCAGGTTATCCTTCTTGTAGTTTATTGTATACATCACTCACATATTCATGTGTAAAACCTGCTTAGAACTTCAAGCTATTAAAAGATGCTTATGCTGCAAGAGCTTTTTTCAACTTTAATATACACAACCATTTGTGTTCTTTAGCTAACATAAAGACACAAGATATTGCATGTGTAATCCTGTAATACTGCCAAATACTAGTTTTAACACATATAGTCTAGGGCTGCACGATATATCGTTTCAGCATCATCATTACGATGTACGCACGTGCAATAGTCACATCGCAGGATGTGCGATGTTAAGTAACGCAAATTAAATTAAGCGGCGTGGACAACGCTTTTGGTGTTTTTGCTGAACTAACAAATGTCACACTGTTCTTATTCTTAAACAATCCACAAAAGTCTGTCTAATATAATTTAGATCAATTTAAAGGTTTTTGGGTACGGAGACAACACGCAGCTTTGCACGGGCAGCTAACAAACATGTCGATCACAGAACGAACCACCAAGCACAAACATTCTAACCATTTAACCCAGCATTATTTTGTCATTCATGTTAACTCTCATATGCGATAAGCTTCCATAGTTTAATGCTCATGCTCTGTTTAGTACTGATTAAGTTAGCATTATCATTATATTTGGGCTAAATCAGGTCAATCTTTCTAGAATTAATTATACCAATACAGCAGCGGTCACTAACAGGTGGACTGCGCCGGACCCGGACCCAGAAGCTGTCCCATACGGACCTGGACCGATAGCCCTTTGTCTGCGCTAATGTGCCATTAGTGTTAATAACAGTAACAGTGTTAATAAAAGCGACCAAAAAGCTGTAATGTTCCTAACAGAGTGACTGCTTAATAACAGCAGCGAAGCGAACACACGCAACCAAAAATCCGTAATGTTCCTAAGAGAGTGGCTGGTCTGTCCTGAAATCATATAGCTGAAAAGTTTTCAAATACAGTATGTATTATATAACATGTTGGATAAATAGACATAGTTTACTGGTGATTTCATGTTCGTGGAAGTTTCTGCTTTTTAACATATGTATAAAGTAATATTATCTGTTATCAGGCCCGGCGCCAGCAGAAAACAAGTTGGGGGGCAATTGAAATGCAGAGAGGGGGCGGCGATTTATCTCCCAAAATATGCACACTGTACGATTGTTAGTTCTACATGATAATAACTGTTTGATCGCACACACAAACACGCTACTGTTTAACAAACCCTAAATGTACGTTCCAAACACCATGGCACAGCAGCGATGTTTAACATTAAACATAAAGCAAGTGGGCGCATATTTTTCGATCAAGCCAACACACCAAAACATTTAAAAAGTAAACCATACCTCAATAACGTTTTTCGGAACTGTACTATAAGCCCAGGCAAACTCTTTGTTCTGTCTCAAAGTGTAATCAAACAAAGACAGAAAAAGTCCACTTCTCGCTTGATATCGGTTATCAACCGAATCGATGGATCCCCTCAATGGCAATTCGTTTGAGACAAGGAATTCAATAATGTCTACAATGGCAGATTCGAGAGAGCTGATCGCAATTAACCAGAGTTGAAATCTCACTGTCTGTAGAACATTGCAACTGTCTCTCTTTCCAAAAAGCCACGCATGTTTGATGTTCTTTACTATTGGCATGTCTGTTAATAAGTGGTGGGCGGATCGATCCAAGTATCGATAATATCGATAATAATGTTGGTATTGATCGATACCAGTTTAATGAGATCGATACTTCAGTTTCAATTTTTCTCCCGAATGCACTGCGGCTGTCTGTGTTCGCGCTGCTGCTCTCAAATGCCGCTACCGGCTGTCACGCGACTCAGCGGCGCCAGCTAGCAAACAGGCGCGGGCACACGCACACACACTATAATATTTATAATAAAGTACAGTGGTACCTCGGTTCTCGAACTTAATCCGTTCCGGACTCCGGATCGAATCCTAAAAAGTTCAAGTTCTGATCAAATCTTTCCCATAAGAAATAATGGAAAACCAATTAATTGGTTCCAGGCCCCCCCAAAATTACATCTAAATATGTTTTTTTAGCATTTAAACACAAAATGAACAGGATAAAACAAGAAGAGCATTTTTTTCTTAATGGCTTCCAAAACGATAAAGATCTTATCCCAACATTACCCCTGTCCTGCCCCGATTGTCCGCTCCTTCCATGTGCCACGCCCCCTCGTTAACCTCGTGTGGGATCCCCATGTGATCGGCTGTTTCTGGTTGTTGTCATTAGTCCTCTGTATTAAGTCCACGTTTCAGTTTGTTTCCCCAGTCCGGTCATTGGGTGCGTTGGACTTGCTTACAGCGCTGGCTTATAGCAACGCATTCTGATCCTGACGCAATGCATTACGGTTAGATGCATTGCGACCTCTCACCTGGCTGCAAAAACTGGAACTGCCTCCGTGACGACACACCTTTGCCCTTATTGGCTGAAGAGTTTGGTTACACGCATGACGTTTGTATCCCAGGTAGTTCCGAACTTCCGATGCGTAATCTGCTATTTCTCCCGAATATCACGTAAAGCAGTGAGAGCTGGTTTTCAGTTAATTTACCTGGTAAAATAAAGTTTAAATAAAATACATAAATGCTCTATTAGTATACGTAAGTTAGTGGTTTATTTATTGTTAGTTACTGTAATGTTGCGCTGCTTTATTTGGTTAATCGTCCAGTCTGTGAAGAAGGCATTCAAGTAAGAATTGCATTGTAGTATGACTCATTTCCTAATTTATATTAGGTAATTAAGAAGTATCGATATCGGTATCGTATCGGCGATACTTTCCCTGTATTTACTTGGTATCGCATCGATACCAAATCTTGTAGTATCGCACACCACTATTGTTAATCCCTTTTGCCGTGTCCGTAGCATGTTTCCAGTTACTAAAACCCAAATGAGTTAGTTTGCTCCCGATCACCCAATTGACCAATCAAATGCCTGGATTTGAAAATCTAGTCTATAACGTACCGACACGTATGTAAAACATAGACTTTTTTTTTTAGCTAACTATTGTGGTCTAACTTATATATTAGTCTTTTAAAATTAAAATAAATTGAAATATATTTTTTAAAAAGTTCAGTTAGGGCTTATTTTAACAGAGGGGGCGGAATTCTCCATCTGAGTGGGCGACGCCCCCTTATGCCCCCCCGTGGCGCCGGGCCTGTCTGTTATATAGATCAACTCAGGTGAAATAAAAATTGTACGTTTTCAGCATCTGGCACGCCACTCATGATTTCAGACTTGCGCAGGAAATCTTACGGCAAATCTATATTATTCCATTATAAACCTAAAATGAGCTACGTCAAAAGTGTGTTTACATGGTTAAATACAAAAGCATACTATTTACAAGGTAAGAACTGTTACATGTGTGTGCAGACATCTCGAATTGAATTGCACTGAATTAATTTGATTTGACAGTCAGGTACTGATTACATGCAATGTTGATACAACTAATATGCTACTAGTTAGACATTATGATCTTCCGGACCTTTGCTTCAAGAAATTTTCTCTAACTGGACCTCTTTAAATTTTAGTTGAATACCCCTGAAATAGAGCTATTGAACTAATTAGAATTTTTTAAATCCCAATATCGCAATATATATCGCAGAAAGAATAAATATTGCAATGTGATTTATTCCCAATATCGTGCAGCCCTAATATAGTCTGAAGAATTATTTTAGCTTTGAAGTTTTACATAAAAATTATTACTGTTACTATAAATTGTAATTATTCTGCTATGCCATCGGCACTGTTACCAATTTACTAGGGGTGGCACGGTTCACAAAACCCACGGTTCGGTTTGTATCACGGTTTTAGGGTCACGGTTTTCGGTTCTGTACGGTTCTTGTTGTTTTTTCTTTTAATCTTTAACACTCCAGAAATGTACTTCAGCATATGATATATAGCTTAATTATCCACAATTTAGGATACAGTATTAAAAAAGTTATATCATGTAATCATACATAAACTGAATTTGACTTGACTTAGAGCACATTATTGGGACCATCTCTGAGGAAAGCTAGGTGAGATTTTGATACAGCAAGAGGAAAGACATTGATGATTTCAACATGCTTTTCATTTATTTGGCAAAAAAAGGAGAACGTGTATTACCATCTACATGAATGTATGTGCCTTTTTAGCACACAAAGATTGCAATATTACAGAATATCTTGCATTTATCAAACTGGTCAGACACTGTGCAATAAACAGAATTTTTAGGAACATGGCAAATGTTCACATTGCAGCATGGAAGCAGGCTCACTGTTACAACGCTGACCGGGGAAGCAGAGGCGAGGAGACCTAGGATCGGGGGAATGCGGGGTTTAATGAGCAAAAGGAACACAGACGAGCGGTAAAGCAGAATTACAATATAATGACCGGACTGCAGAAAGAAACGGAAACGCGGACTAAATACAATGGAGTAATGACAAATTTGACAACAATCAGGAACAGCTGGTAAACACGGGAAATCCACACAGGGTTAACGAGGGGGCGTGGCACACGGAAAGAGCGGACGATCGAGGCATGACACTCACTGGAGTGCTTTGTCACAGATAACTTAATTTTCTTTAACAAAGTGCCTAACCGCACATTAAATAAAGTCACACAACAAAGGCGCACAACAGTGTTCAGATGTTGTGCTATCGGTTGGCTGAAATTTAAACGTTTTCTTCAGAGACTGGGTGGTAACGCCGAAAACACGAGCTAAACGCAGCAAACGAAAGGCTACCGGAAATTACTTAGCTGGCTGAACTTTTACCGGAGCTACGTCACATCGCTCTGTGCATATAGCCTATTCTTTCGCGCGAAAGGGAAACACACTGACGTCACATACGGGGCACGAGGCTACATTGCGCATGTCATGAACCGTCGAACCGTGCGACGCATGCATGCTCCGAACCGAGACAAGCGAACCGAACGGTTCGGTTTTTTTTCATGAACCGTGCCATCCCTACAATTTACGCTAATCCCTTTATCAGCAACTACCCACCAGTATCTTATTACTCAGACTGAAGACATTTTCCTCACTTCATCGTCATTAGAGCTCTCTGTCTGCCTTTTGTCAAGCTAGATTTTCTGCATCATGACTCATATTGCGTTTGCCAGTATCACTAATTTGTAGTGTCAAGATGTGATCATGACCCAATGAGTAGTGCCAAGCCAGCCTTTGGCATTTGTATGGATGCAGAGTGAGCCACTGGGCTTAATAAAACACACATATTGTGTTCTTGTGTTTGCTTGTTTGTTTAGTATACAGAACAGCATCAGTTGGTCTGGCAGTTAACTTTCAGTCATGCAGGCAGTGCAGTAGCATTAGTTATAGCATAAACCTTTTGTACCAGATTCCTTGTTATCTCTGCCCTCAGATTTCCTAGGTTCCTGGTCCATTTCCATCTGTGCTGCCCTACAAAGGCAATATAGAGTTACTACTTTGACACTGATTCTCAGAGTTATTTATTTATTTATTTACTATCTACTCTTATGTGTAGTAGGCAGATAAACGATAAAACAGAACCTAAGAAACCTGATTTTGGTCATTACTCAGTTTTAAAAAAATATCCAAAATCAGTTGCCCCACATCCCAGGGCTGTTAACTTTTGCTGCGAATCGGCAAGCAGGGGAGAGGAGCCAGGAAGTCGTATAAAACGGGGGTTTATTTAAGAAACAGGACTGGGGAAGCACGATGGCAAACATCAATGACAAGTCTGGGGAAGACTGACTCAGACTAGGACTAAATACACAAGACAAACTGAGTTTAACGAGCAACAGTTGAGAACAATCGGGCATAAACACGAGGTAACGAGGTGGGCGTGGCACACACAAGGATTGTACGGAGCTGGGCGTGACAAAACCCCCCCCCAAAGGTGCGCACACCGGGCACGCCGAGGGGAGGCGACGGACGAGACGCGGGAACAGGACCTGAAAGACAAAAACCAAGACATCAACGGGGCACAGGAAACAGGACGGAGACACAGAACAGGAACAGGGACCAGAAGAAAGACAAGACCTGACAAAGGACGGGGAAAGCAGACAGGCTGACAGAAAAGGGTGACACGGAGGGAACACCCACAGGCGACACGAAAGGGCCAGGAGTGAACGGAGGAGGAACAGAGAGACGAGGAGCAGAAACAGGCGGGACGAAGGGAGGAGGAGCAGACAGGGGAGACCAGACAGGAACGGACGGGGGAAAAAAGGGAGCCCGAGGGAGCCCAGGCAGGCAACGGGCAGCGGCCGGAGGGCCACTGGTGGAAGGGAGCAGGAGGGAACCACACAGGGGCCAAGGGAACGGGACGAGGGAGAGACGGAGGGAGCAGGAGGGAACACCGGTGGAGGCAGGCAGGAGGGGGAAGCCGGAGCAGGTGTAGGGGAAGCCGGAGCCGGCGAAGGCGCCGTCCGACGCCCCGCCGAAGTAGGGGGACCGGAGGCGGCCGACACGGAGCCAGAGGTGAGGCCGAGGCCTGGCACCAAGGAACCGGGGGAGAACCCGGAGGCGACAGCCAACCCGACGGCGCAGGACCCGTAGGCAGCCACCGAGCCACAGCCAGGGACCGAAAGGGCGAGCCAGGGGGCAGGGCGAGCCAGGGGGCAGGGCGGGCGGGACCCGGGCCTGACGCCTATGTCCCCTTCCCTTACGGGACACGGAAAGACAGGGTCCTGAGGGGCGTCGGTCTCGGTGGGGCAAGGGACTAGGAGTCCATAGGGTGGTCCCCGAGGGATCCCACTCAAGTCCCTCCTCCTCCCCGGAGGAAGGAGCGGCAGTCAAACAGTTCGGGACCTCCTCGGGGACAGTGACTAGGGCTGGGGGAACTAGAGGCAAGGTCTCTGGTGAGGCAGCAGGCGTGGAGGCAGGCGGTGCAGCCGGAGCCGCGGGCGTGGCCGCAGATGTGGCGGCCGGAGCCGTGGGCGTGGCCGCAGGCGTTGCGGCCAGAGCCGCGGGCTGGACGGGCAGGACAGAAGAGCCAGGCTGGATGGGCAGGACAGAAGAGCCAGGCTGGACGGGCAGAGCGGCGGCCTCAGCAGGCGGGACCGCGGGCAGAGAGGCAGCCTCAGCAGGGGGCGCCTCGGCGGGCACCTCGGGTGTGCGGCCAGCAGGGGGCGCCTCGGCGGGCACCTCGGGCGTGCGGCCAGCAGGGGGCGCCTCCGCGGGACCTGGGGAATGCTGTCTCTCACGGCGCGTATTCCTCCGTGCCCCAGATGCTCCGGCCGATAAAAGTAAGCCTCCAACGGAGGCGGCTTCTCCGGGTGGAAGCTGGCCAGGCGGGCAGCGGCGGTGTCATCCCAGGCGGGCGGTGAGCTCTCGTGCCCCCTGGCTAACTCCCAGGCAGGGAGCAGAGAGCAGGCTCCCAGGAAGAGCGTCGGGGCGGGTTCCTCTCCTTTTACCCTTCGCCTCTTCTTTTTACGCTGACCGGGACCGGTACGTGGGGGCGGGGTTATCTCCGTGCAGGAGAGAGTCCGGAGCCGCTTCTCCTGTACCCGGCTGACGAGCTGCAGTAGGAGGGAGCGCACTTCCGCCATTATGCGCTCCTTGGTGCGTGGTGTAACCTCCTGGAGAAGATCCCAGCTTTCCTCCGCCAGGGCGAACAAGCCGGGATCCCTGTGGATCTCCAGCAGCTCGCGCCAATACGCGACCTCATGCAGCAGGAGGAGCTAGGGATCGTCCTCCCGCTGCGGTGCGTCTTTACGGAGACTTGTCATTCTGTCACGATCGGGATCAGGCGAATCGGCAAGCAGGGGAGAGGAGCCAGGAAGTTGGATAAAACAGGGGTTTATTTAAGAAACGGGACTGGGGAAGCATGACGGCAAACATCAATGACAAGTCTGGGGAAGACTGACTCAGACTAGGACTAAATATACAAGACAAACTGAGTTTAACGAGCAACAGTTGAGAACAATCAGGCATAAACACGAGGTAACGAGGTGGGCGTGGCACACACAAGGATCGTACGGAGCTGGGCGTGACAGTACAGTGCTGTCCTGTTTTATCTATATACTTTATTTCTTGTCATGCCATCCTGGTGTTGTTGTATGTTCTTCTGACCAGATCACAATTAAAGCTTGGATTTCTTAATTTGTACTATATTATTTTTTTCCACTTTGTTTATTGTTGTTTTCAGAGTTCACAACCTTTTTCAAGACAGTGGTTGTATTGTGTTAAAGAGGCAGGCTGTTTGCATAACCAGTCGACAAAGTGTTTCAAGTCTCACCCCAACGTACCGAAGTACCGAAAAAGTACCCCTGTGGGTATGCCTTCTGGTAATTGACCGGAAGTCAGTGGAAAAGGGAAAGTATTTAAAGTGCCCTACAGTACCTAGTGCAGTGGAAAAGAGCCCTCAGACTCAGAATCTGATGCAGCCTGATTCATGTTTAAATTCATCATATTGTTCATAGGACCTTCAATTCAGTTAGAACCAAATGCATATTTATGCTGTTTGATGTTGATGATTTTTACTTGATTGTCGAATAATTTATGTATGATTGATAATATTTGTGTTTGAAAAATAAATGTTTTTGATTTTTCAACTACATCTAACATTCTACATTAGAAATTGTCTTTTTTATTCAGGTGAGTTGAATTCTTTTTGGCCTACCAAAATCTGAAGGGTGCCTGCCTATAGGGCTACCAGGGATTTTGATTTTGTGCAATTTTGTGAACCCTGGTGTTTTGCCTTTGTCCGGCACTGTGAATTCCCTATCCATATGCTCTCAATGCTTTTGCAGGCTAATAGGGGCAGCACCTCTCCCATGAGGTACAGATGCACATCCGTGTGCCTGGGCGGCGGATGTAGAGGGCATCGTTGGCTAAGAGTGCTTTGGTTTCCTGCCCCTTGGTTGAGCACCTCAGTGAATGGCTTTGGCTAAACCAAAGTGCAGCTTGCCTAAAATGAAGGTCCGGCCCAGTGGTAGAGCTCCTCTCTCAATCTCTTAAAGCGCCTGCATTCTGAATATGATATCAGTGGCAGTATGATTCTTGTATATGAATCTTGACTGGATCAAAGAGACTTGACTCCTGGGGCTACAAGAAGTGGCTTGTTTTGTTATAGCACCATTTCTTAATAATCTTCTATAGCATTGATATTTACATCTTCTGATGGAGTAGCTATCTGACTACTTGTAAAAGAAAAAAATTGAGAGACAGACCCCGGGTTAAGAAAGTCTGACTTACAAACGTGTACTTATGAACGAACTAGCATAAAGTTTGTTATATGAAAAATTCAGGATAAATACAATTGTTCGTAATAAGTGCACATACAACTTTGTGACACTTGTGAAAACATGGTGTGGCTTCTGCAGCTTGTCGGCTTATGGTAGAGTACACTACCATACGTAGTTACTTTTATTACTACTGTATTGTTACTGTAGCTTAATTAAGAGTTAAGCAGGAACACATTTAGAGACACCCTCCCAGGACCAGGATTAACAACCATTATCAAATCATTTACAAATCATTTTGAATAATTGTGATGCATCATTCCAATTGAGTTCATGTAAAGTGCCATACATCACATTCCAATGGTGGGGGAAGGAAAGCACATTAGCCCCCTGAAGGTCTGTAAGAAGTTTCAAAACTTCATCGCCATCCCTGGTTTACATCAGGATGACTTCAGGATTTCCTAAAATGATATCTCCTCTTAGAGACAGACTGACTTCCAGATGTCTATGTTTTCAGCATCTGTGGTTATTCTGTATTGACAGACTACAATGTGAACAGACAAATGTCTACATTGGAGGTGACTGGGATCATCAAAATTTGTTTTTTAACAACTGTATGAAGTAATGCTTTTTTATACAAAACTATGTTTTCAGGATTGCCAACGCATCTGGTGTGACACATTTCTGGACTCTTACGCTTGCACAGGAAATCTTACTTTCTGCAATTTCTGTATGTAAAGATAATCACCATGAAAATGAAGGCTATTTCTGTTACATAGCCACATCAGTTGGTTTAAGGTACATAATAACCATATTATGGTTGGTTTGCCAGCGCAAACTAGCCACAACACAGACAAGGGAGTCAAGAATTTACGTGATGCTCACAAGCAAATGCTATCACTGTCAGCGATCTGGGTGGGTTTGGTGAGGACGACCCACTGGCGGCTTCACAAGACAACAAAGGTTTATTGAGACAAAACTGAAATCATTACAAACAAAAACAGACCTCAAGGGGTCAGAACTAAAAGAAAGGATAGGCAAAGATTAATTTACAAAAAGGGTCAGAGCAACAAAGGGTGGGCAGGCTACTACTAACAGAACATCCAAACTTCACTGACATCCAACAACATACAATGAACCCCAGGGGAACTTAACTGAGGCAGGGACTTAAATACTAAGGGGTAACGAGACTAACACAAGACAGGTGAGACTAATTAATGAGGGTTGGGAAAACAGGCCACAGGTGAAACTAAATAAACTAAAACATGAAACTCAAACTAGGAAACAGAATCTAACAATAGGGATAACAGACCAGTAAAAACACAATCAGGGGTACAAGGGCAAGAAACCCAAACCAAATACAAATGAAAACACAGGGACTAGAAAACTGATATAACTGAAACACAAGGGAACAAAATCTACAAGCCAAAAAAAACAGGAGGTGGGATTCGAACACACGACAAAGGGATTTGTAGGTAGGCGCATGCTCAATATGTTGAGTTATGCAGCTGACAGAGCAGAGGAAAATAAAAAGATTGACAGGAGGGACAGGATGCCCAGCGACGTATGCTGGTCAAACGGGGAAGGGGCACGAAAGACTGGGAACAACCGGAGCTGACCCTGACAATCACACCTGCACTTCTCAGCAAAACATGACACAGTTACAACATGTCTATATATTCACAACACATAGACATGAATACATGTACACATCTATTTACAGGATCAGTACACTCACACTGCTTTGCTGCATGCCATCAAGCATGCCGGTAATCCGAATAGTTTATTACAAGCTCGGCATCACACTACCCTCACAGGGCAACTCCTAAGTCCACCTCAAGGTCCCAAAAACATAGTCATGGCCATCATTGTCACTGCGGCTGGCATGTCACAGTCCCCCTACTCTGGGGTGTCTATGTCCTTGTCTGATGCAGGGTGGTTATTTCTGGTCAGGGGCCAGTAAAGTGCTAGGTGGTCTCTGTGCAGGACAACGGCTTTTTGTCACCGGGGCAGCTGCAGGCAGTAGAAGACATCGAGGAGGCATTTGAGGACCTCCCCCTGTGGCTCTCCAGCTTGGGTGAACACCCCTTCTTACGAATGAAGCATTACACCCAAACTGAATTCCCAACACCAAAGTCCTACTTGTGGGTGTGCTTATGTCAGGCAATCGCTGTGCCTTGGTGCTGTCAGGCCAGTTTGTGCACCCCCCTCAGATGCTCACAAGGGCATCACGGGTATTCCATACCTAGCTGGTACCTTCATCTAGTCCATTGCCATGAGTATGTATAGGTTCCCAGTGTCACTGTGGAGGGAAGAGCAGTCAGGACTGGCAGTTTGGGCCCTACTGGGCAGTACATGTGTTGCAGCAGTACCTGGACAGCTCTGTATTTTGGGTGCAGCCGCGCCAATAAACAATGAAATTCTTCACTAATTTTTGTTAAATTGCTCACAAACACGTCACACCACACTGTCTCTGAGTGAGTCTGACAGCAAGGACGAAAATGATTGTCTTGGAGAGCGCATGCAGAACTCATGCAAAAACAGCAGTGGTAAGTTATACACTGAAGTTAATATATACTAGATGATCTTGAAAAGAAACTATTATTAAAATTGCCAAGCTTGCCAAGTTTTGTTTCGTATGACAGAGTAAAAATGATTTAGCTATAGGGATGCACTGATTGCATTGCACCCATAAAACATTAACCAAATTATGAAATCTGTTTGTAAGATGAAAAACAGTCTAAACAGTGCACCAACCTTGAGAAATGGCCTGGAAAAAAAATACAAATAAATAATAAATTAAAAAAAAAAGCCATCCACGATGTGGATAAAATCCTTTGTTCTAACAAACCTTTTATGAGACCCACATCCACATATAAACTCACCTAAAGGATTATTAGGAACACATGTTCAATTTCTCATTAATGCAATTATCTAATCAACCAATCACATGGCAGTTGCTTCAATGCATTTAGGGGTGTGGTCCTGGTCAAGACAATCTCCTGAACTCCAAACTGAATGTCAGAATGGGAAAGAAAGGTGATTTAAGCAATTTTGAGCGTGGCATGGTTGTTGGTGCCAGACGAGCCGGTCTGAGTATTTCACAATCTGCTCAGTTACTGGGATTTTCACGCACAACCATTTCTAGGGTTTACAAAGAATGGTGTGCAAAGGGAAAAACATCCAGTATGCGGCAGTCCTGTGGGCGAAAATGCCTTGTTGATGCTAGAGGTCAGAGGAGAATGGGCCGACTGATTCAAGCTGATAGAAGAGCAACTTTGACTGAAATAACCACTCGTTACAACCGAGGTATGCAGCAAAGCATTTGTGAAGCCACAACACGCACAACCTTGAGGCGGATGGGCTACAACAGCAGAAGACCCCACCGGGTACCACTCATCTCCACTACAAATAGGAAAAAGAGGCTACAATTTGCACGAGCTCACCAAAATTGGACCGTTGAAGACTGGAAAAATGTTGCCTGGTCTGATGAGTCTCGATTTCTGTTGAGACATTCAAATGGTAGAGTCAGAATTTGGCGTAAACAGAATGAGAACATGGATCCATCATGCCTTGTTACCACTGTGCAGGCTGGTGGTGGTGGTGTAATGGTGTGGGGGATGTTTTCTTGGCACACTTTAGGCCCCTTAGTGCCAATTGGGCATCGTTTAAATGCCACGGCCTACCTGAGCATTGTTTCTGACCATGTCCATCCCTTTATGACCACCATGTACCCATCCTCTGATGGCTACTTCCAGCAGGATAATGCACCATGTCACAAAGCTCGAATCATTTCAAATTGGTTTCTTGAACATGACAATGAGTTCACTGTACTACAATGGCCCCCATAGTCAACAGATCTCAACCCAATAGAGCATCTTTGGGATGTGGTGGAACGGGAGCTTCGTGCCCTGGATGTGCATCCCACAAATCTCCATCAACTGCAAGATGCTATCCTATCAATATGGGCCAACATTTCTAAAGAATGCTTTCAGCACCTTGTTGAATCAATGCCACGTAGAATTAAGGCAGTTCTGAAGGCGAAAGGGGGTCAAACACCGTATTAGTATGGTGTTCCTAATAATCCTTTAGGTGAGTGTATATAATATAATATAATATATATATAAGAATACATATATATATAAGAATACATATATATATAAGAATACCTTAATTAATGTGTTCATTTGTGTGGGTATAAATTCTGCCCACATTATTTCAAACATGTATTTGTCCCCTTTTCCAAATCCATTTTAATCTCTGGTCAAAATATATCTTTTCTGCGTTAAAAGCAAATGTCCATCAACAGGGTATGCTGCTACACTTACTGTGTCATTTAAATCTGACAGCTGATGCACAGAGAACTTGTCTGATGATGTCGGCTCAAATGATCTTAAATGTTCAATGTACCAACTTTCATAGCTCCTGCAAAGAAAGCAGACAGAGTTGTTCACAAGCAGAATAAGTTCAATCCTGCTGAAATTTTGATGTCCTCCTGTCTGGCCTGCAGAAACAAACATACCATTTGTATACTCTGTGCCATTTATGGAGACCTTTGGTGTACTGTGCATGTTTTGGCAATCAGTCTAGGTCTCTATGAAATCTTTTGCTGCTTGTGGCAAGGTACCAACTTGGACAGAGATGATACATGTGGCTTGTGTGTCAGGTCTGAAAAACAATGGCACATTGAGATGATACGCCATTATGTACTGATGTCTGGTAGCAAGGGTTTTCAAGATATTCTTGAAATTCTTTGCGTCCTGCATCACCCCTTTGAAAAAACGATGTTTTCCCTCAAACCTCATGGTCCATAGGTGGACCAGAGGCCCAAAACGTTTTGTCAGCTCTGGGTAGTGTTCAATATAATGATGCTTTGGACGGAGCTTAAAGTCTGGAAACACTGCTTGAAGACCTTTCTGTGATCAGCTATTTTAGTCTGCATGTACTTAATGGATTCCTCGGTGAAAGATGGCGACAACACTAGCTGAGCAATTTCTTTAAGATCCATCAGTACGGCCCAGGCTTCATCTCCTTCAGGGACTTTACTTCCTACCATGAGAGGCAATAACCTCAGCAAAGTGGAATTTTCATGCCATTTCCACCAATACTTAGTTTGGCTGCAAAATTCTTTGGGATTGGTTGTGGTTTGTCAAGTCTATCAGAGTGCTGATATGGAAATGTGTGAATTTTTGTGTTAAGATATTCAAGAGGGGGGTGGCATGGTGGTGCAGTGGTTAGCACTGTTGCCTCACACCTCTGGAACCTGGGTTCAAGTCTCCGCCTGGATCACGTGTGTGGAGTTTGCATGTTCTCCCCGTGTCGTCATGGGGTATCCTCCGGGTAACCATGCTGAGGCTAATTGGTGTTGCTGAAATTGCCCTTAGGTGTTCATGTGTGAGTGAATGGTGTGCGAGTGTGCCCTGCAATGGGCTGGCCCCCCGTCCAGGGTTGTTCCCTGCCTCGTGCCCATTGCTTCCGGGATAGGCTCCAGACCCCCCACAACCCAGTAGGATAAGCGGGTTGAATGATGGATGGATGGATGGATATTCAAGAGTGAAATATTTTAGTTGAATCATTTCACGGATGCACAAGGCCAGCTCAATAGATACAATACCTTCGAATAGGTCATGAAGTATATCAGTCAGAAAACCAGTAATGGGATGAAAATACTGCAATGCCTTACTGAGAACACACTGACCCGTAACACCGAGATGAGAGAAATGTTCTCCTTGCACAACATTTTGCACATGCAGATCATGGCAGCTGCCACACACAACACAGTGCCCCTGACACACTGACCAAGAGTTTCCAAGTAAATGCCGTCCTGCTCAAGAGTGTGCAGATCTTTCAACAATGGAGACAAAGCACTTTCATAACCACACTTCTGCAGGTCCTGTACTTTGCATAGCAGAGCTAGTTGAATAACATGCAAGCTCGACCTATACTTACTTGGTAAATTGGCAAGCAACCAATATACTGCACAAAGCTTGTGGATCTTCCTAGCTGTGCCTAAAGGATTTGCTAGTTCAAGATCATCCACATACAGAATCAGTGACAATTTCAACTCTGCAGCTTCTGACAGTAATTTGCTTTCTTTAAAATATGCTCCATTTTCATGTGACATGTATATTCCAGGCAGCGATTGTTTGGCCTCTTGAATTTTATCAAGAAGATCAGTATGTTTAAACATTGCTTGAAGCATCTGTAATATTGGAACATACACAGCTGTGCGTCCACTAGAATCTACAGTACGCTGCACTGGCATTACCAGAGGAAAGTTTCTTCTCACAAATGTTTTTCTTCACTTAGCAGTGGACAGCTCTGTACCTTCAACAGTAACACTGACAAAAACATTACTTTTCATGATGGCTTCTACCAATTCATTAAGAAGAACGTCACTGATAGACTCCTCATGCTCTTCCAGAACCTTGATGATTGAATCTCTGACAAGAGGTCTGGACAGTGAGAATATTTGTCCCAAATTGTTAACCATCTCTTGTACAGCCGTTTCTGATACATGAAGAACACTGTGCATTTTCAAGAATAAAGATGCCAAGTTGTTTCTCAACTGAGCTTGTAATTCACATGCATCATATCTACATTCAATGGGATTGCAGTCAGGAGTATCCAGCTCAGGAGAATTCTGAAAAGGAACAGGTGCATCATCACTCTGAATTGGTGGACTGTTATTTTCTGTGAAGACAATCTCGTTCTTAAAATCAGAGACATCCCCCTCTGGATGATTCCTACTTTTGTGTGTATTGAATGAGGAATACACATTAGTACGGTAGTGACAATTTTTGAATGGACAATCCACCATCTCCTGTTGTTTTAAATGTGTCCTTAAATAACAAAGAAGAGTTTTATCATTGAACGTACGAACAACTCTGCACACAAGACCAACTCTGAGCTAAACCACGCTCAAATCACATTCATTTTCAAATGCAAAATACATCAACCAATAAGTAATATGACAGTGAAATATGGTGCTGAAAAAGATTACTCACTATATTTGTGTGACCAAACGGAAAATCAGTCTAACAGCAGTAAGACCCCTCAGCGTGGCGCAGAAATTAGCTGGTCAGTTTTACCGAAAACTACGTTGTGCCACAGCGTGTTTCACCTCAGCTTTTTACCTTTTACAGGCAATTCAAAATGCAAATCCCCAGCAAATATATTGGTTTCTACAAAAACTAAGCTGGTCACAAACTTTTTTTATCTTTTGTAAGACCAGCAGAACCTTTCCAGGCGGGAAAGTGAATTTGTTTGCGTGTATTGACAAAAATAAATCAAAGTGATTAACCACAATGAACTTAAAACCACAACTTAGTACTTATGACAGAAAAATAGAGTCAACGTAACTTTTTAGACTTTTTTGAGTAATTACAACTCATTTACTTTATCAGAGTTTTACTATTCGGTCTTACAGTGTGGCCAGAATATCTTATCGCAATACTTTTGGTTATAATCATGATCCATGATATAGATCAGTATTTTTCTTGAATGTATGTAGTAATGTTAATTAATCATTTATCTGCTTAACCAACAAGTCTATTCTCATAAGAAACAGTGCTTGTGGCATCATAATAATAAACTGTTGTACCTACAGAGCAGAAACAGAGCAGGGAAGCAGGCAAAGGGAGTCGTGGAGTCGGGTAAACGAGGGATTTATTAGGGGTCAGCATGATCAGGAACACAGGGAACACCAGTAACATTGAGACGTCAATGACCGGGCTAACGCAAAACACACAGACACAGACTTAAATACACTAGACTAATTATCCATCCATTCATCCATCCTCTACTGGTTATCCGGTTGGGTCACGGGGCAGCAGTCTAAGCAGGAAAACCCAGACTTCCCTCTCCCCGGCCACTTTGTCCAGCTCTGGGTGAATCCCGAGGCGTTCCCAAGCTAGCCCAGACTCCACAGGGTGTCCTGAGTCTTCCCCGGGGCCTCCTCCCAGTAGGACATGCCCAGAACACCTCACCAGGGAGGGGTCCAGGAGGCATCCTGACCAGATGCCCGAGCCACCTCATCTGACTCCTCTCGACGTGGAGGAGCAGTGACTCTACTCTGAGTTCCTCCCGAATGACAAAGCTTCTCACCCTATCTCTAAGGGAGCACCCAGCCACCCTGCGGAGGAAACTCATTTGGGCCACTTGTATTTGCAATTCGTTCTTTTGGTCACTAACCACAGCTTGTGACCTTAGATGAGGGTAGGAATGTAGATCGACTGGTAAATCGAAAGCTTTGCCTTTTGACTCAGCTCCTCCTTCACCATTACAGACCGGTGCAGCACCCGCATCACTGCTGACGCCGCACCAATCTGCCTATCGATCTCCCGCTCTTTCCCTCACTCGTGAACAAGACCACGACATCCTTAAACTCCTCCACTTGGGGAAGGACCCATTCCCTGAGCCGGAGAGAGCACTCCACATTTTTCTGGCTGAGGACCATGGTCTCGGATTTGGAGGTGCTGATTCTCTTCGCTGCCGCTTCACACTCTCCTGCGAACTGCTCCAGTGAGAGCCAAAGGTCACGGTTCGATGAAGCTAAAAGGACCGCATCATCTGCAAAAAGCAGAGACATAATCTTGAGGTCACCAAACCAGACACCCTCAACGCCCTTGGCTGCACCTAGAAATTCTGTCCATAAAAGTTATGAACAGAATCAGTGACAAAGAGCAGCCCTGATGGAGTCCAACCCTCACCAGAAACGAGTCCGACTTACTGCCGACAATGCAGACCAAGTGATACGGGTCACACAGGGACCGAACTGCCCTTATAAGGAAGCCCGGCACCCCATACTCCTGAAGCACTTCCCACAGGACTCCCCGAGGGACACGGTCGAATGCTTTCTCCAAGTCCACAAAGCACAGGTAGACTGAGAATATCTGTCCCAAATTGTTAACCATCTCTTGTACAGCCGTTTCTGATACATGAAGAACGCATCCTCCAGGACCCTGCCGAGAGTATAAAGCTGGGCCAGGGCAAAACCCCCTGATGTCCACGCAATGCTGCAGATGCGTGTCAACCAGGACAGTCCTGCAACATCCAGAGCCTTGAGGAACTTCAGGTGGATCTCATCTACTCCCAGGGCCCGGCCACCAAGGAGTTTTTTAACCACCTCAGCGACCTCCGCCCCAGAGATAGGGGACTCCTCCCCCAAATCCCCAGACTCTGCTTCCTCATTGTAAGGCATGTCGGTGGGATTGAGGAGGTCTACGAAGTACAGTGGTACCTCAAACCTCGAAAAATAAATATATCCAAACAATGTGTAAAGTTAAAAAAAAACAATGTGTCCTGCCCCGATCGTCTGCTTCCCCGCGCGTACAAGTTATTTTAGGTCAGCATTCACGGTTTGACTTCAGAGATTCAGATCGAGCTCTAGGTAATTTTTTTTCTAACTGGTTGGTTCGACTTTTAAGAAATTCGAGTTCTAATCAGTTTGAGAACTGAGGTACCACTGTATTCCTTCCACCGACCCACAACGTCCCCAGTTGAGGTCAGCAGCGCCCCATCCCCACCATAAACAGTGTGGATGCTGCACGGCTTTCACACCCTGAGCTGCCGGATAGTGGACCAGAATCACTTTGAAGTTGTCCAGAAGTCAATCTCCATGGTCTCGCCAAAATGAGAGGGGATTGATCATGGTGTTCATTATGGACAATAGACAGAAGTTCAACAACAAAATAACATTTGGGTTCAGACTGGGGGGGGGGGGGGGGCGTTCCTCCTAAGCACGCCACCCCAGATCTCTCTGTCATTGCCCATGTGAGCACTGATGTCCCCCAGCAGAACCAGAGAGTCCCCAGGAGGAGCGCTCTCCAACTGCAAGGGGCAATAACTATGTCCACCCCTGCTTGGTGCCTCTCCCCGCGAACATCTTCAGAGTGGAAGAGGGTCCAACCCCCCTCAAGGAGACTGGTGCGTCGAAGTGAGCCCGACTATATCTAGTCGGAACCTCTCAAATTTGCGCACCAGTTCAGGCTCCTTCCCCACCAGAGAGTTGACATTCCATGTCCCTAGAGCTAGCTTCTACAGCCAAGGTACCCACATTCCTTCTTTAGGCTGTTCCCGGCCAGGCCCCATGGGTGCAGGCCTGGCCATCAGGCGCTCGCCATCGAGCCCCACCCCCAGGCCTGGCTCCGGCGGGGGGGCAGTGACCCATGTCCAGGCAAGGGAAAATGTGTATCAGTGTTATTTTTCTTCACAAGGGGTCTAATTAGTAGGGATGCACCGATACCACTTTTTTGGAAAACGAGTACGAGTACGAGTACTTGCAGTTCAGTACTCGCCGATACCGATACTGAGTACTTAATAAAAACATGATTTAAATTTACAGGTAACAGCTTTAGTCATATATTTTAACGGGGGACTAGTTTGGAATTAAGAACATTTATTTAAAATGAAAAGCATGTTGTATGCAACATATTACAGAATAAATAATTGTAAAAAAAAATTTAAACAGTGACAGTGCAACTCAAGTATTTTTTTCAGTTTGTTGTAAACTCTGCCGCTTTGGACAACACAAGGGGCATTAATAAACATCTTTGCTATTTAGTGCACAATATTTGAATAGAGTGGCTGGTCACTCAATGCAATGTACTCGATAATTGCCTGTGTTATTTTCACAGCACGTGGATTGTCTCTGGACATTTTCTCTCGTCTTGCAAGAGTTTGCTGCAGCGTGGGTTGTGTTGGTTTAGAAGCGTGGGTAAACTCTTTGTACTCGTTGTCATGTTGGGATTTTAGGTGCTTGATTAAATTACTTGTGTTAAATGCGCTACCTTTTGAGCCTCCTCTGGACAATTTCGCTGAGCACAATTTGCAGTCCGCCTTTGTTTTATCGTCTTCATTCACTTTGAAATAGTTCCACACAGCTGACATGTCTCGCCTCGCCTTCTCCCTGCTCTGAGCTGCAGCCGGGGCCTGGGGGCGGGCACTCGGCGCCTGTGATTAACCCCTTACACGCCGCTCAAACATAGACATTTCTCAGACCATGGTATCGGTCCCCGGTATCGGGGGACTTTTAACGAGTACGAGTACTTTAGAAAATGTGGTATCGAGGCCGATACCAGATACCGGTATCGGTATCGGTGCATCCCTACTAATTAGCCACACTTTTTCTGGTTCCTCACCCAGGACCTGTTTGCCTTGGGTGACCCTACCAGGGGCATAAAGCCCCGGGCAACTTCTGGGATCATTGGGAACACGCAAACCCCTCCACCACAATAAGGTCTTCGCTTCAGGAGAGGCCAGACTAATTAACACAACTAAAAACAGCTGATGACACGGGTATTCCACACGAGGTAGCGAGGAGGGCATGACACACAGGAGGATTGGCATGAGCAGGGCATGACAAGAAAAGGTTTGCACGGTCTCCCCGTGTTCACAAAGGGTTTTCGCTAGGGACTCTGGTTTCCTCCCACAGTCCAAAAGTGCGCAGGAAAGGCTGATTGGTGTGTCTAAATTGGCCCTGTAGTGGTGTGAGTGAGTGTGTGCGCCCTGTGGTGTGTTGGCGCCCACCCAGGGTTGGTTCACGCCTGCGCCCGTTGTTCCTGGGATAGGCTCCGGGCCCCCCACGACGTCATTGGGGATTAAGTGGTCACAATAATGGATGGATGGATGGAAAAATGATTACTTGATTAGTTGTTAACTAATTACTTGAAAATTAATATGCAATAGTGACTCTACATCTAAAAACCTGTGTGGGTTTCTACGCATAAATGAGCAGTCATTCTTATCAGCATATTTTTTCTTGTTTTTGAAAAGACAAGCACCTGTCTGTTGGTGGTTTCTTAGCTGACAAGTGGCATCATTTTTGTTGCTCTACGCTAACTTATTTTCAAGAAGCACTTATTCCCCTAACTTAAAAAAATTAGGAGCGCAGACACAAATTGGGAGCATGGTCAGTTCTGTTTTTTTAAGTACTCAAACTCATCATTATAATACAGTATCACATACAAGCTAGTGGAATGGAAAGGTTACGAATGACAAAGCTGTCAAGAAACTAGATTTTTATTTTCGCTACATCAGTACTGTATATGTGCCGCTACCTTCAGGCAAGGTGTGTATGCATCCCTTTTGTTTGCGCTAATGTGCTGTTAGATTCGCTGCTTTTATTAACACTAACACCCTAAACCAAAAACCCATAATGCTCCTAACTGCTCTGTTCAAAAAGACAGATGGGAAACACAAGGTTGTCAGACACCAAACTGTAAGATGCACACATGGTGGGAGATTTACACAAGATAAATACACGCAAGAATCGGACAGGGTACACACAAGACACGGCAAATACACGCGCGACAATAGGAAAATGCAACCATTAACATTGACAACAACCACTAACAATTGCATACGGGGCATGCTGGGACATGTGCCCAGCCAGTGCTACAATATTAATTATACCATCACCCCCCGAAAAGTGTGATAATAATTTCAGGTTATGTTGTCCACCTGTATTTTGCGCTTAAAATTTTTTAGAAAACTTTATCATACTGCAAAGGTGCGTGCTATTCCAAAAGGGTCTGGCTGCAGCCACTGACGTCAGGTGCACGCTCAGCCACAACAGGAAGTGCAGGGTAATCAAGCACTAACTTAGTTCTTGAGGCCAGTGTGAATGGTATGTTAAGGTTTATTATTTGTATTACTGAATTATATAGTTACTAGTTTATTTATTTCATGCCATACATTATTGCATTATGTAGTGCGTTGACATAGTGCGTTATTAACTTTTTTTCTCCGACTGGAGTGAATTTTTTCAGTGAAGGCAACTACTAGCTAGTTAGCTCACGTTATCTTATGGTAAAATAGACACATTTCTACTTCTACAGAGCTTTTCATCGAGTTATCTTGTGAATGTCTTCGTTTCCAGCATATAGTTTTTAGGGGAACGTTTCTCGGTCTCCTTATGGCAAGGCAAGGCAAGTTTATTGTCATACACAGGGGTTATTTAAATTAGATGTTCTTATCGGTTTGCTTAGTTTTTTTTAAATCTTTTATCTGAAAAAAATAAACATTTGATTCCTGATGTCGTGTTCAGTGTTTTTTGTTTTTTTTTTTAATTAAGCACAGTTTGGTACCTCATGGCATATGTACAGTGTATTACATATTACAGTTCTGATAAGATTATTCATAACAGAATTGTACACAGTATTTTATATTCCATTTTACTCTTTTCACACACACACATATAAATATGGTGTGTGTGTATATATGTCATACATATATGTATGTAGCAGTGGTTATATAGAATAAGGGGGCGCGCGTTAGCGAGTTAGGATGGTTGCACAATTAATTTTTCCTTGGAATAACAGCGGAAAAAATAAAGTAGCAGGGTCTGAACATCAGTGCTCTCACTACGTAACCACGGCCATGATGCTAATAATTACAAGAGTAACATGTGAGCATTTAGTTTGATTAACTTGATCTTGTATTTAAAATCTAACATTTTAAATAAACCAACAACGGCCAGCCAAACAACATAAATATGCACATGTTAACATGATTAAGAATATTTCATATCGTTCATAATTGGCAAGACAGTAACTCGAAAACGTACCATTTTTACACTTTATTAGCACTAACTTAGCAAATAGGAAACGATTCCCCGGTTGCACTTCCTGTTGTGGCTGAGCATGCAGGTGACTGAGAGTGCATGTTCTGAGCAGCTGCAGCCAGACCCTTCTCTGCTATTCTGAAGCAGCCAACTGTAGTGAAAAGCAACTGGCATGTACATTTATGCAAATGTGGCGGTGTGTGTGAATTGTCACTCACTCACTCACTGAGAGTGTTTCAGTTTTTTGTAAATGACGTTACAAATAAGTTGCACCTAAATCTTTTTTTCATGTTTTGCACACTCACATATGCAAATGAAATGGGACACTGCAGAGCCTTGTATCTATATGAGTTACTGGTATGTGCTTATCTTTATATTTGTGTAATTCACGTCAAGTTAACATTATACGAAACCCTTGAAGGGACCTGTGCAAAAAAAATAAAATTCTCTTTCTTTCGCATGCTTAGGGGAAAGTTGTATGCGAAAGAGCATTTTATTTTTATCGGCCATTTAGGTGGGTTATTGCATCCTTTTATTTGAGCAAAACATGAGTTTGGTTGGGAGTGAAGAAATTAAACTTATCTGGTCTTTGTGCCATTTTTAAGTTCTTTGTCTTTTCTTGCCCTTGTAGCTCACTGGAGGCTGAAGAACCAGAGAAGTCAAAAGGTAAGCCTTTTTAAGGTCTCCTTTCTGAGGGGCACATCTACCTTCTCTCTCCCTTTTCATTGCAAGCTGATATAACTGGGTAACAAGATGGAATAAGGTAAAGGGAGGGACCTAGATCATAACATTAGAAGGAAGGTCTATGGAAATAATGTTCCAGCAGCCTTTTCTGATGTGGGAGAAGAGCTATTCACGCAGGGAAAAGGGTCTTGGAACTGACATAGATAAAAGGTGCCTACAGGTCCTGGAAGCTCTGCTTTGTGGCAGGATGCAGGACAAATATGATGGTGGAAAATGAGGAGCAGAACAAAGACAGAAGGTGCAAAGTTTGTAGGGCCAGATTAAGCTCTCTGTGAAACATGGTTATACACTGACTGTAAAATAAATGTTTAAAAATAAATACATTTACAAATGTATTTTGGTCACACTGTTGCACAATAATAAGAAGCTCATAAAGAGATTTTCTCATCTAAGAATGTTAACCTTACAGTTACAACCTTACAGTTGTTCTTTTGTACCAACAGTACTCAATCAGTTGATATCAGACTTGATAATTACCTAAAACCAATGCTTGCTATCAGTTGATCTGATCTATATATAATAGGTATTCCACTCGAGCTGCAATTGAATTAGTAAAGTCTATGTCCCTGTTTACACTTGGTTTCAAAATGTGTCTTGAACTATCAGATCACAAGTGGACAACCCACACACATAGCCATTCATATCTGTGTTTATCATGTATCTCTAAAGTGTCCAGATGACAGCTGTGTTTAGATTTCATTACTGCCTGTGTTACTTGCCATAGAAAGTTAAATGTTCATTTTAGAACTAAGTGTGAACAGAGCCTTCATGAAAGAGCCAAGAGTTAAAAATTCTTGGATTTTTAAATACTTTCCTTGTTGATTGTAGCTAATCCTGTGTATATACTGTAAATAAGAATGTGCTTTTTGGGCCATGAGATCAACCCCTTCACCCTCCCCAGTAAATTTTATCACTGTGGACCCATTGAGGGTGCGGAGTGGCTTCCTTTATTTCTTATAATTGAAAGCACCAATCTTTGTAAGGATTGGTAGTTGTATTGACAAAGGTGTGTGTATCCAATTAGACAAACACCACAAAGAGGATAAACCACGAGATTCTGAAAAGGCTGATAAATCGGATTTAATTCTTAGGTCATTGGGAGATGGTATTTAGGGGACATTATGAGGGTGAAAACTCTGATAGCAAAGGAAATTATAGATGTGCTTTCCCACTACAACAATGTTCTGGCTTTTGTTGCTAACTAATTAACCACAAAGTGTAGTCTTTATACATTACGTGAGTTCAATTTAGTATTTTGTGAGAATGTTAAATTAAATTGTGTGCAAAATTTAATATATATTCAATTCAATTCAATTTTATTTATATAGCGCATTATCACAACATTACATTGTCTCAATGCGCTTTACATTTCTGCAGGCATGGGGACTCCCTGAACATCAGCACTCTAGTGTAAAGCTAGAGTGACAGCACTGACGCCTCAGTTTATCCAAAGCCAATGACACCGATCCCCACCCAGCTCATCACCTCATACTGTTAGTCTGACTGGGAGTGAGGGACTAGCTGGAACCAGAACTAGGTTTCCTATACGCTAAGCTATACAAGTGCATTTTTAATATAGACTTGAAAAGCGAGAGTGTGCCTGAATCCCGCACATCCGCCGGGAGACCATTCCACAGCTGCGGAGCTCTGTAAGAGAATGCTCTGCAGCCTGCCGTAGCCCTGTCTACTTTAGGAACTAATAGATATCCTGCTCCTTGTGAACGAAGCAGGCGAGAAGGGTTGTAAGGGACCAGAAGATCATTGAGATATTGTGGTGCAAGGCCATTCAGAGTTTTGTAAGTCAATAGTAATAATTTGTAGTCAATCCTAAACTTGACCGGTAGCCAGTGCAGGGAAGACAGGATAGGGCTAATGTGATCAAATTTTTTAGTTTTTGTTAGAACTCTGGCATCTGCATTTTGTACTAACTGAAGTTTATGTAGGGATCCAGATGGACAACCCGAAAGGAGGGCATTGCAGTAGTCCAATCTAGAAGTTATAAAGGCATGTATTAGTTTTTCTGCATCTTGAAAGGACAGCAACTTCCGAAGCTTGGCTATGTTCCGTAGATGATAAAATGCCGTACTGGTAATGCTATTTATGTGAGCACTGAAGCAGAGGTCAGAGTCTACCAGGACACCAAGATTTCTGACCACTGTTTTAAATTGAGTAGGGAGGCCGCTAGGGTTGGGGTTTACAAACTTATTGCGGGCCTCCTTAGGACCGATTAAAAGAACCTCAGTTTTTTCAGTATTTAACATGAGGAAATTCCTTGCCATCCAACAACGGATGTCTAGCAGACAGTCGGCTAAAGAAGAGAGCTGGGATGCGTCACTAGGTTTAACAGATATATACAATTGTGTATCATCAGCATAACAATGAAAATTAACACTGTAATTTCTAATTATGTTACCAAGCGGTAGCATATATAGATTGAACAGTAGGGGGCCCAGCACTGATCCCTGCGGGACACCATATCTTACTTTAGTGGCTATGGATGACTCATTGTTTACATGGACAAACTGGTAACGATCAGTTAAATACGAACGAAACCACAGTAGTGCTGTCCCTTTAATGCCAATCAATGTTTCCAACCGGTCCAAAAGAATATTATGGTCTACAGTATCAAATGCTGCAGTTAGATCCAGTAAGAATAATAGCGAAATACAGCCACGGTCGGAAGCCATAAGCAAGTCGTTTATCACTTTGACTAAGGCCGTTTCTGTGCTATGATTGGGTTTGAAACCAGACTGATATAGCTCGTTAGCATTATTATCTTGAAGAAAGGAGGACAGCTGGTGAGCAACAACTTTCTCAAGAATTTTAGAAATGAAGGGAAGATTTGAGATGGGTCTATAGTTTCCTAAGTCACTAGGTTCAAGATTTGGTTTCTTTAGGATAGGTCTAATAACAGCCATTTTAAAAGATTTAGGAACATATCCAAGACTAAGAGATGAGTTTAACAAGTTTAACAATGTAGTGCTAATCAGTGGTGCAATTTCCTTAAGTAGATTGGTGGGTATTGGGTCAACAAGGCTAGTAGTGGGTTTGCAAGAGGAAATTAACTGAAGGAGTTCTGTCTGCACTACTGGAGTGAAACATTCAAAGATGTTATCATTAGTACTAATAACACTAGCACTAGCAGAGGATTGGTGGTTGTGTGCAACCGTGGGCGTGCTCGTGATGGTATGTCTAATCGTGGTTATTTTATTATTAAAAAACGCAATAAAGGCATCACTACCAAGAGCTTCTGGGACTTGTGAGTTTAACATTGAACGATTCTTTGTTAACCTAGATACAGTTTCAAATAGGAATTTAGGATTGGTTTTGTTATTTTCTATTAGTTTAGAGAGATACATAGACCTAGCAGTCATTAGTGCATGTCTATACTTAGACAGGCTCTCTTTCCAGGCAAATCTAAAAACTTCTAATTTTGTTGACCGCCATTTGCGTTCTAGCTTTCGTGAAGCTTGTTTAAGTTCACGTGTACGGTTAGAGTACCAGGGGGCAGGTTTCTTATCTCTATGTTTTATTTTCTTGAGTGGTGCTACATGATCAAGAGTGGTACGAAATGATTCTACCATGTTCACGGTTACCTGTTCAAGTTCATTTACACATGACACTTCAGAGGTTAGGTTAAAGGACTGTGGGAGCTGTTCCAGAAAAGTTGCAGCGGATAATGAGGCTATGGAACGTCTAGTATCGTACCTCTGGTCTGGGGCCTTAGGGGAGTTATGTTGTATTTGAAATGTTAAAAGGTAATGATCTGAAAGTAGAGGATTCTGAGGGATAATTGATATGTGTTCTACCAGGACACCATGACTAAGAATCAGGTCTAGGGTGTGGTTACAGGCATGAGTTGGCCCAGTTACATTCTGATGTACACCGACAGAGTCAAGAATGGCAGTAAATGCTTTTGTTACTGGATCACTTTCATTTTCCATATGAATATTAAAATCACCAACAATCAAGGCCTTGTCGGTAGTAACCACCAAGCTTGTTAAGAAATCTGCAAATTCCTTAAGGAAATTGCTATAGGGGCCTGGCGGTCTATACACAATGGCAATGGTGATTGGAGGTGTAGAACTACACTTAGATGTGCTTGCAAGATTTAGAATAATAAATTCAAACGTACTAAAGCTATAACCAGTATTTTCACGCACTCCTAGGTCGGTCTTAAATATTGCAGCAACTCCGCCACCTTTGCAATCGGGTCCAGGAGTATGCTTATAGCTATACTCAGCTGGAGTGGATTCATTTAGTGCCAAGAACTCATTCGGTTTTAGCCAAGTCTCAGTAAGACATAGGGCACTAAGATTAGAATCAGTAATGATTTCATTTACGAGCAATGTCTTAGGAGCCAGCGATCTAATGTTCAGGAGTCCAAGTTTTAGGTTTGCATTACACCTACTATCCAGAGTTGAAATAGGTCTAATTTCTCTAAGGTTTGCAAGACACGAACTACGATGGAATGACCCCCCACGATTAAAACTGCGGGGAACAGACACAGTCTCAATAATATGAAGCCTGGGTGACGACTCTAAGCGACTAGCAGGCGGTCGGTTAAGCCGTTTTGCCTGCCGCCTTGGCTTGGCTCTGGTTAGTCAGCAATCTGCCCTAAGACTGTGAGCTATGCTTTTTGACAGGAGATCGGCACCAGCCCACGTGGGGTGAATACCGTCCCTCTTCAAAAGCCAAGACCTACCCCAGAATGTCCGCCAATGGTCTATATAACCCACACCATTTATCGGGCACCATTCCGACACCCAGCGATGCAGCGACGATAATCTGCTGTACATTTCGTCGCCACGTCTAGCAGGGATAGGGCCAGAGCATGTTACTGACGCGGACATCTTCCTCGCAAGGCTGCACACCGCTATGAAATTTGCTTTAGTGATCTCCGATTGCCTCAATCGGACATCATTTGTGCCGACGTGGATAACAATATGCGAATACTTACGTTTACTCTTAGCCAGCACTTTTAAGTTTGATAAGATGTCGGTCGCTCTGGCACCAGGGAGACAATTAACTACGGCCGCTGGAGTCGCTACTCTCACGTTTCTTAGCATAGAATCGCCGATTACCAGAGCGCTTTCAACAGGCGGCTCAGTGGGTGTTTCACTGAGTGGGGAGAACCTGTTGGAAACGCAAATGGGTGAATGGTGCCGGTGTGAGTCCTGTTTGGACTTACGGCTATGCCGCCGGGTCGTCACCCACTCGCCTTGCTGCGAAGGCCCTGCTGCCGGAGCGGGGAGAGACTGGCTCACTATAGCAGACATATCCGGAGCCGCTAACACTGCGTCAATAAAATATGAACACTATACAATATATATGAACACACAATATATATAAACACACAATAAAATTGTTCTTGCTCCCATGAACTGTATCTGCTAGACAGACAGGCAGCACTCATGCAAGACTGGAGGAGGAACATGATGTTCAAGTAATATTTATGCATCCTCATGGTCCCTCTGATGCTTAGTTGCCCCAGGAGAGAGGATATCTGTTCGGTCTGTCTTGTGCATATCGTGGCAGGCAGTAAACACTTGCACCAGATGTGGAAAGGGACATCAGTGAATTGTTCAAACTCTTATAATAGACACTTGAAACTTATAATTTACTTCATAGAATTAATCATAGAATGGGTTTTCCAGAATGTCTGTTTGTAGTAAAACATAGCTGGTTTGTCACCTTAATTATAGATGCACCCATCAACCAGCCAGGGACTAATTATCAGCGTGCTTTGCTCAGAACATGAGATGAACAGGGAAGTTTTTCCAATACCAAACCAGTCAGTTTTAAGCATGTGCCACACATCATACACACAGTGGCACAGGCAATAACCTCACAGTCGCATGCACACTCACAGCCACAAGCTGACATTTCATTAGTGTATAAGTCCTTCACTGTCAGTGAAGACAACACAAAGCTTTTAATTTGTCATACATGTAAAGCCAAAGTACACTGTGGGGGAACCACTTTAAAAATGTGGTGAAACATCAGAGGTAAACAATAAACCAATTATTAAACAAATACTAGATAATCTTGAAAAGAAATAATCATTAAAATTACAAAGCTAGCTAAGGTTTTTTCCTATGACAGTAAAAATGTTTGAAACTTTAAGCCCCTGTGCTATAATGTCCGTACAGTGTGAAGGTATGAAGAAGCTTATTAGCGGTGTAAGAATTGTATGTGCATGACATGCGATGTTGGTATTAATAATACTACCGTGCACCTATTATTTTTGGAAGAGTATACTACACTTCAGTTTGTAATCTATGGTACTTTTTTAAGACGAGTAAAAAAAGAGAAAAAGGTTGATGTCTTGTTAATTGGTGAATTTAAACATACTGGAAAATTATTTAAGTGACTGACATTTGTTTTGTTATTTAAATCTGTTGCACCTGCTCTTGTTTGGTAAAGTAAAATATGTCAGCTAAAGTTGGGTATACAGCAAATCATTTTTAGTTAATTATTTGTAGCTTTTTCCCGTCACAGAGCACTTTATTTTGAGACTTAAGTGAGAGAAGATCCTGTAACTCAATGCAGTTTGGGGGAAATTGTAAAGTTTAAGAATTTCTTTTATTATGAAAAGAAATTTTTGCATTGAAGAAAAGTTGATTTTTGCATATTTTCTGCATTTGCTGGCTAAAACTTGCTCCTTCCAGTAGAATGATAATTTTTATGGTATACTATCATACAGGAGCATTATTGATTTAAAATTTACAGTGCCCTCCACACTTATTGGCACTCCTTGTAAATATTTGTAAAAAGGGTTAGAAAAAAATCCACCTTTTGGTGAAGCAGCTTCATCTCTGGGAAAAAAATTTGAAAAATCCAACCTTTCACTGAAATAAATTTAATCAAAGACATACATTTAAATAGCAAATGTACTTGCGGCCATCTCAGTGCCCATGGGCATGTCAGTATTAAAATGACGTGGAGTCAGGTACATTGTTTGTGCATTGCTATTTTGAGGCAAATGGAAGCAATTGCACAATTGATCGACAAAAACCTGGCCTTTAGTTAATGGCGCAGTATGTCACTGTCAATTTAACGGTGTGTTATCAAGACAGTAAGATGCCCCTACATAGGCGCATGTGCAGTGTTTGTGCACTGCTTGTAATGCACACACAGATATGCAGCAGCACACAAATGGGCAAAATATTACTATGTGAAAGATGATTATTGCGTACATCAGGATATTTTTAAGAAATATATATCATAATGGTTAGTTTGTCTGAATTAGGTAATCGGAGTAAATGAAATTGGGTAGTTGTTGAAATGGGACCCCCGAATCCATGGTTTTAGTACCCACAGTTTCTGTTACCCTTGGTTTTCTGCGGTCCAAAAAATTCCAGAAATGGTTTCAAACACATGCCAAGCAAGTACAGGCTTTAAGCCGGAGAGTTTAAGATAAAAACAATAAATATTTTTTCTCAGTACAGTGAAACATACAGGTACATGGTACAATAAAGATGCTTTAATGTCATTGTAAGTACAATGAGATTTAGTTCGGAACGCGCCAGCAGATGCATAGTAAAACTTAGAATTAAATAGAATCCGAGGCATAAAATAGAATTCGAGAATAAAATATGTACACACACACTCTATATAATATAGACATACACACTATAAGGTGCTGGTAAGTTGGTTGGGTATGTTAGTAAGTATGTTAGGGTATTGCATCAGAATGTTCGAGATCAGTGCTGTGACTTCAGAAGTGTGATGGATGTGGGGTAAAAACTGTTCCTCAGCTGGGTTGTGCGAGCATACAGGATTCTGTAGCGTCTACCAGATGGCAGAGGTATAAAATTTTGTGTCCAGGGTGGGTTGGGTCCTTATTTTTTCAGCTCTGCGGCCGCACCGAGTGTGATGGATTTGTTTCAGTGATGGAAGCTGGGTGTCAGTGATCCGCTCGGCTGTCATGATGATGCAGGGTCTTCCTGTTCTCCAAGGTGCATCCAGAGTACCATGCAGTGATGCAGTATGTGAACGCTGACTCTATGGTGCACCTATAAAGATTCTAACAGGTTTGGATGCTGTTCAACCGAATAGTTACTTCAGCATTAGTTCAAATACAAGAACTCGTGGCCATAGGTGGAAATTAGCAGGAGAACATTTCAAACTGGATTTAAGGAAGCACTTCTTTACACATCGTGTAGTCAGAGTATGGAATAGTCTTCTTGATAACGTAGTGCAAGCTGAATCCTTGGGTTCCTTTAAATCAGAGCTAGATAAGATTTTAACAACTCTGAGCTATTAGTTAAGTTCTCCCCAAGCGAGCTCGATGGGCCGAATGGCCTCCTCTCGTTTGTATAGTACTTATGTTCTTATGTTCTATAGAAGTTAACCAGGAGCTGCTGTGGAAGTTATGCTTTCTTCAGGCTCCGCAGGAAGTGGAGCCCCTGAAGTCCGTTTTTTGCTATGACTGATGTGTTTGTGGTCCATGTTATGATAGAGGTGGAGGTGTGGTGACCCATATGCACTGTCTAGTCTGTTGGTCAGAAAGTCCTAGAACCAGTTGCAGAGGTGTGTGTTCAGTCCAAAGTTGTACAGTTTGATGGCCAGCTTGATGGAGGGAATAGTGTTAAAGGCGGAGCTGTAGTCAATAAACAGCATCCGCATGTAGCTGTCCCGCTGCTCCAGTGGTGATAGGGCGGTATGGCCAATGTAATGGCATCCTAAGCTGACCTGTTTGACCTGTAAACAAACTGGTGTTGGTCCAGGGAGGGAGGAATGTTATTCTTGATGTGTGCTAAGACTAGCTGCTCAAAGCACTTCATATCAATGAGGGTCAGGGCGACTGGACGGTAGTCATTCAGGGTCCTTACCACTGCCTCTCCTCAGGTTGGACCTGGCTGTTGAGTAGACTTCTCGGTCACCGGTGCAGAAAGCCTCATCACATGACTTCAGCAGCTTTTGAACTTCCCTGTTCATCCATGGTTTGCAGTTGGGGAAAGTGCAAATGACCTTGAAAGTGGTAACAGTGTCCATGCCGAAGTTTATGTAGGAAACAATAGAGGATGCATATTTATTCAGGTCGGTGTAGCTGTCCTGTGTGGATTCCAGTTTGAACAAATCCCAGTCTGTCGTCAGTTCAAGGCTCCTTCAGGCCAGACTCTGATGGTCTGTGCATTGGGCTTTGTACGGGCAATGAGGGGTTTGTACGGGGGGGTCAGGAACAAAGAGATGTGATCGGACTGATCGTGATGTGGGGGGAGGGGATGCTTTGTAAGTATTTGCTATGTTACAGTATACGTGATCCAGCATGTTATTTCCTTTGGTTGGAAAAACAATAAACTGGTAGAATCTGGGTAGCACAGTTTTGAGGTTGATGTGATTAAAGTCTGCACAATAAACACAGTGTCTGGGTGTTTTGCAGTCTGTTTGTAGCATCATGCAGGTTAGCGAGTACTAGCTTAGCATAAGCTTGAGGGGGGATGTAAATGGCGGTGAGAAACAGGTGCAGTGAATTCCCTTGGTAAATAAAATGGTCTGGATTTCAGCATAATAAATTCCAGGTCTGGTGAACAGTATTGTTCTGTAATGTCCGTGGAAGTACACCACACCAGGAGTTACTCACATAGATGCACACGCTGCCGCCTTTGTCTTTTCCAGATTCAGTAGTCCGATCCGCTCGGTGAACAGTCCGCCCAGCTATCTCAATAGTGGTGTCAGGGATGTTACTATTCAGCCAGGTTTCCATGAAAACTGAAACGCAACTGTTCAACTTTTGCGATGAAATTCTCAGCCTGTCTATCTTGTTAACTATAGACTGGGTGCTCACAACGAACAGCCTGGGTAGAGGAACTTTGTTCGGGGAGTCCTTTAGCCTAGCATGAATGCTGGCTCTCTTATCCCACTTCTGCTTTCTTTCCCATCTCTGCCTGTGTCGTCTGTTTGTCCGGGTGGTCCAGGCAGGCACTGATGTAGAGTAGGTCCTCCTGGATGTTGGGAGGTGGAATAAAACCTTTTAAGCCAATATTTTGAATTTCCTCTGGACTGTATGCTGCGTGGTCCTGTCTTAACTGTAAACTGTGACTAAAAATAAAGTAAGAAACACAAAATAAGTGAAAAAGTGGCATCTACATGGGGAGCTCCGGGCCGCAGCATCCATGCGCGCCACCATCTTGACTCATAGATCATAGTATTTTTTAATCTAATATTTTTCATTGTAAATTGCATAATAGTATCCTATGTTTTGTTCCTTTGTCCTGTGAGAGTTATAAGAAAGCATGATTTTCTTTGCTCCATCATCTCTTGTTATATTTTTTCACTGCTATATCATCTCTTAGGGGATTAGAGTCTCTGCCATGGCTCCATGTGTGTGGAGTTTGCATGTTCTCCCCATGTTGTTATGGAGATCTCTCTGGGTACTCCAGTTTCCCCCTCACAATCCAAAAACTTGCTAAGGTTAATTGGAGTTACCAAATTGTTCTTAGGTGTGAATGGTGTGTGAGTGTGCCGTGTGTTGGGTTGGAACCCCATCCTCTTCCTTTCACCTGTAGACTCCAGGAAAGGCTCTGGACTCCCCACGACCCTGGTTAGGACAATTGGGTACTGAAAATGGATGGGTGGATGGATATTGTCTCTTGAAAATTAAGCTAAAACGTCAGAATCCCCTTCATTTGAGAAAGTACTATATGATAATGAACAATATACTTTATTATTACTGTGTTTAATGTTGCTAATGTCTTACTGTGTGCATTTATCAATTAAATGATTAGCTGTCAACGGTAGGTAATCAAGTTTAATTAATAAACAATTTTCTTCTACCGAACTCTATACACCAATCATATTGCTGCACAGAAGTTATCGCCAGGGTGCTTATGTCCATTTCTTTTGCACAGTGATTGTCACGAACGTCGGGGCACAAACCAGGGAAACAGGAGTAGGAGTTGGGATTTAATGAGGAGAACAGCAAGGCACATGGGGCAAAACAGGGAGCAACATCACGAAACTTCAATGACAGGACTGGGGAAATACTAACTGGGAAGCACTTAAATAAAGAAACTTAATCAGAGAGGACTAGGAATAGCTGGTAACACAGGGATTCCACACGTGGTTAACGAGGGGCCGTGGCACACAGGAGGATAAGATGAGCAGGGCATGACAGTGATATTAGTGTGTGAAGTTCGTTAGAAAATATTAGGTCCTACATTATACTGCTCACTACAAAGTCTGTGGATTACCAGGTCATAATTTCTGGTAAGAAACATTGCTGTTGAATTTTTCAAATGTATTTTTTTGGCACTTTAATCACCACCATTCAGTACCATTATATTCGAGAGAATCGTGACATTCTGTGGCCGATATCTCCAAACTAGTAAACTCCCAGCTGAGCAACCTAGATGAATAGACAGAACTAAAGCCCCTCTAAAACATACACTATCTTCTTTCGTTTTTTTTGGGTGAACTACCCCTTTAAAAAATTCTTGCCAACATAGCTCATAACTTTGCTGATGCATGTAACTCTCCTTGCCCTGACAAGGCACCATACCACTGGGAGGAAAAAACATTAGTGACATACACTGTTGGCTCATGTTCTTTACAAAGGAACATTGTCTCTCTTGGGGCAAAGAATATTTTTAGACTAAAACTGATAAAGGACTCATGTAAGTGAAATTCAGCTTGTGTTTGAGATAACCTGGGAGAGAGGATGTTTAAAGATGGCCTTGGATCACTGTGGAAAACAGTTTTCCTGATGTCGCTTAGCTCTCAGTGCCAAAACACTCCAGCACATTGGGGAGTCCTTAGACAACTTAGCTGTTCCACTTGAGGTGGAAACATTTTGCTCTGATTAATGTCAGCTCCTAGTAAAAGAAGAATGTTTACACTGACATTTTCTTTCCAGGCTTCTCTCAAAACCTGTAGTCTAATGAATAAGTGTGAAACCTGACTGGAGATATGCAGATATGCACCCTTAGACATTTAATCTGAAAAACATAAAAATGTAGCAGTAAGCAGTGGAAACTCTGAAATGTGTTGGAGTTTTAAACGAGGCATGGCACATGTCTCTCCACCTTCTTCAGGTTATAAATTCTCATGGGAATAATTTTAAATGCTTCTTAATTTTGTGTAGTAGATGGCTTTCTTTGTCCAAGAGCACTCTCTTTAAGTAGGCTCTGTTTAAGTACACTCAAAATGTTACAGGAAGAACCACAAAGGGATTTGTGGCAGGCTGCAGCCAACAAGTGCGTATGGGTTTTTATAAGCATAGCAGTTAATAATTGATTTATACTTGTGATTTTAGCTTCTGTCCAAATAGGGACCTCGATTCAAAAGTTAACAGGCAAGTTACAATGACAGTATCTACACCATTTCATGCAACTGGAATAGTTTTAACACTAAATTAAAATACAGTGGTACCTCAGAACTCGAATTTAATCCGTGCAGAACTCGGGATCGAATCCTAAAAAGTTTGAGTTGTGATCGAATTTTCCCTATAAGAAATAATGAAAAACCAATTTATTGGTTCCCGGCCCCAAAAAATTACACCTAAATATGTTTTTTCAGCATTTAAACACAAAATCTACCGGATAAAACAAGAAGAGCATATACTGTACTAAACACATCTAAGCACATTTATCAAAACAGTCATTTGTAAAGTAAGAAAATAAATGTATCCAAACAATGTGTAAAGTTAAAAAAAAAACATGTGTCCTGCCCCTATCGGCCGCTCCTTCCGTGTGTCACGCCCCCTCGTTAACCCCATGTGGAATCCCCGTGTGATCAGCTGTTTCTGGTTGTTAAAGTGTGACATAATTCAAATGCAATTGCAAATTTTGCATTACCGTTTGCTTTTTTGCTTTTGCGAACGAACACTGACTGCCACATTTCAAATGAAAAAGCCATTTACAATTGCATTTCCCATGTCTTACAAGGGAAATCCCGGACATGCAATTTGCAATTCCTTTTGAAAAATGTCTGGGATTTCCCTCCATACACTCACTCATTCATGCAACAAAAGTAAAATCCAAGCACTGTTTTGCAAGGTCGCATCACACATTATCAAAAGCGTTATCAGATAACGAAAAACACAATAGGATTCTGGGGATGCATGACTTTCCCGTCCCTTAGTCACCAGTTAGTGCTCATAGTGGCGGTGTTAGGCACTGCCCATTAAAACATATAGGGAGGGGAAACGTTGCCCCAGCACGTAAAAAAAGCCGAAAATGTGATCACAGCACATTTAAATAGATTTTATGTCGTGATGGCTGCACAAAAATTCGTGAGACCGGGTTGGATATTCATTTCCCCAGTTGTAATATCTTTCAACCAAAGGAGTTTTTAATCACAGACATGTCAAAAGGCAGAGATGCACACTGATCATTTGTATTTCAAACTGTCGCTATGTGTGCTAAATTGTGTTATCATCACAAGAGGTGATCTATGCTCTAATGAGATATTGGTTCAGCATTTTGAGTTGAACACAATGTCCCCATAATGTGATAAATATCCATTTTTTCCGTTATGGGGACTGGTTTCCTGATTCCCATTAGGGAAAACTCTATTTAACAAAAATCGATGACTGCTATGAAAAAACTAAAAATGTGAAAACTCTTGTATTTAGTTTGGTTACTTATGGTTATGGTTAGGGATTGGTGGGGGTTAAGGTTGTCATAGTTAGCGTTAGCATTTTTCCCATAGAAGTGAATGAGCGGTCCTCATAAGGATAGGTATACCCAACATGTGCGTGTGTGTGTGTGTGTGTGTGTATGATGGATAAAGGAATATTGAATGAGCTTTCAAGGGTGACAGTTTAATACTGAATAGTAAGAAAGGAAATGAATAGAACTAAAAAGACAAAATAATAAATAAATAAATAAAACCACAAACTACGTGTCTGGAAGTTAAGACGAGTATTAATATTTTCTGAAAGACAATCAGACTGTTCATATGTATTTATGCTCTCAGCCATCCACAGCCAGCATGGCTTTATTTCTAGCTTTGGCAGCAGCCATGGTGTTGCTCTTCACTGTTATCGTTCTTTAAAATTCTTCATACAGACACTTCTCTACTTATGAATGTGATATGTTCCAAATGGCCATTCATAAATTGAAATGTTCGTAAGTTGTTATTCAACATCATTTTAAGGGTATAAGCAAGTACAAAGAACTAGGATGCTGGAAGTACGCACGTTACGCTGTTGTGTGGCAGGAGTAGTGACCAGAATTCGTACTACCCGGAATTGCCGCACAGAAAAAAAAAATAGATGTTGCGGGCAGGAAACGGGAGCCCAATGAACACAATTTGGATTTACGGTCCCCTTCGTTCGTATGTCTGAAAGTTCGTAACTTGAAAGTTCGTAAGTAGAGGAGCGTCTGTATTTTACCATAATTCTCTGTTTTGTTGCATTGAATTACATAGCCCTGTTTCAATTCATGCTTACGTGATTGGCTGATTGTTTTATGTGCAGGTGTTTGGGAAGTAATCATGGTTTCAGCAAGGAAACCTGGCACTGCATATGGAGTGGGGCGGTGGGCAGCGCTACTGATCACTGCTGCGCTTCTCAGTGCGTTTGCCAATTCTTTTCTCCTTGTGTTTCTTGCCCATGGTCGCCCGTGTCGCCCAAACTAATAGCAAAGTCACACGCGGCTTAAGTTAGCTACTTATTTGCAGCTTCCGATTCATCTAGGTTCGTATTCGTGGTGTCTTATTTCGGGACTTAAGTTAGCTTCTTATTCGCAGCACCGCTAAAAAGGAATGTTTGCGCATGATGCAGTTTTTACAAGACATTTTGGAAATACAAAATAATGTATGAATAAAATGTGTGAGCTATAGAACATATATTTATTTCGCATAAGAAAGTCTTCCTGTATTGAAAATGGTGGAATTACCTGGGCATAATGTGATTTTTCATTTGTAACAGTAAACTGTCGCATGACACTTTGATCAATTGATCACACTCATTTGAATAAGAAGCCATATTTCCAAATGGAATGCGGAGGTCTTATTCATCTTGGGTAAGGTAAATATGAAATGCATAGTACACAGCAGGCATGCCACTCTAATGACACTGAAATTAGCCTTGGCCAGATAGCTACCCTAGCTGAAAACATGGCAGTCTGGCCCAGGCTAATTTCAGTGTTTCCTTACAATGGCATACCTGCCATTATATCGCACAACATAATATTTAATTTTGTATATTCAAAATGTCTTAACTAAAAACTGTACAGCATGTGCAGCTATGAACACTCCCCTATAAGGAAGCTGGAAGTAACTTAAGCCGTGAAATAAGACGCTACGAATAAGAAGCTAAACGAGTCGGAAGCTGCACATAAGTAGCTAACGTAAGCCGTGTGTGACTTTGCCATTAGTTTGGATGACACGGGCGACCATGGGCAAAAAACACGAAGTCAACGGAATCCGTAAACGCACTGAGAAGCGCAGCAGTGATCAGTAGCTCTGCCCACCACGCTGCTCCGATTAACATATATTTGCATGTAGTGAACTTGAAAATGAAAAGCCAAAGTAGGAAATGAAAAGTCAAATTGGAAAATGAAAAGATTTTATTTTTAGTTTCTCACATCTGACTCATACATGAGTGGAAAACTAAAATGCAAATGGTGCTATTTCATTTTAATTTTCATTTTTGCAGGATTTTTGCGCACAGACTTTGGAAACTAAATGGCAGATTGTATTTTTTCATTTTCATTTAATTTTTTGCAGAAAACACCTCCCATACACTGCATAGAAAAAAACATTTTAGCAAAATTTTAATTGAATCGAAATTGAATGAAATCAGAAATGCATAGTATTGAAACAGGATCTTGTGAATCGATAACAGATCGAATTGTTAGGTTAGGGGGGTATTCCACGAAGCAGGATTAAGGGAAAGTCTGACTTATTTTGACTCTGGCTTATTTAATTGGAAATTCCGTTCCATGAACGTGTCTTAAATGAATCTATGCTGAGCTTAGGCGAGTGAACAAGTCTGTTCCAGACCAGGTTAACTGTCTCGCTTCATTAAGCGTTGTCTCAAACAATGTCCGACGTGTGGGAACAGATTCCCAAAAGATCGTTCCGTTGGACACAAGGCAAGCTAGCAAAGAGAAGCTGGTTGGTAAATAATATATGCCAGTAGTTTATTTTTGAGACATTTTTTTCATGTACATTCATAAAGTGTTAAAAATCTGTTAATAAAATTGCCTGTGTGGCATTGGGGACACTTGACTCTGTCAAAAAAAATAAAATAAATAAATATATATATATATATATATATATAATTATATAATATATATATAATAGCCTTTCAGCTAAAAAAAATATCAAGATATGATTTTTGGTCCATATCACCCAGCACTACAACTTTGCCACCTTGAGTGCACTGATGACACTCTACCCCCTCCTGTGCTCTTGTGATGCATTTTTTCCTTCCATAAAATGTTGTCATTTATTTTTAGCAGATGCTACAGTTGCATGATATTTCACCTAACATATTGGTATTAGCTTATATTTGTTAAAATTCAAGATATCGGCATTGGTACAGGTGATATTTAAACTTTGTCAAAACTCAAAGTTAGCGGCACTAGAGCTGAAGACATAACAGTACCACTTAAAGCTGTCATCATAATGCATTACAGAGACCTTCATGATACATTATAATGCATTCATATAGTATTATAAACACGGCTATAACTATTTATGAGGGCATAACACATTATAGCCATGTTTGTTATGCATTATGAATGTTCTATGAAACTCATATATAATGCACTATAGAAACCTTCATAATGCATTATAATGGTCAGTATACTCCATTATAATGCATTATGAAACTATTTATAGTGCATCATAGATGAAAGCTTCATAAAGCATTTAAGACGAGAAAGCAGAAAATAAAAAACATGTTTTCTGAAGTAATCCTCTGCGCAATATTTCCATAATATGGAGAACAGAGCTGAGATTGCAACATAATCAATATAATAAAGCCTATAAAGATCGCGTCTCAGCATTCCAATTAACTCCAAAATAATTACAGTAAAATCCCGTTATAGCGGACTCGCTTATAACAGAATATCATCTATAATGGACGAGGTCCGCTGGTCCCGGCTGTGCACCTTTACAAACATGCAGAAAAGCACTGGATATAGCGGACTCGCATATAACAGAATTTCACTTATAACGGACAAACAATTTTGTCTCCAGGGCCGCTTTTAGCTATAGATTTGTTCGGCTATAACAGACATGCAGGCTCCACTTAAAAAAAAGGCGCATGGTGTGCTGGTGATATCCAGTGCAGATACGTAGTCGGGATTATTAATAGTCATGCATCTGGTCAGGGAAAGTTGGATTACTACATGTACAATATAATAATCTATACCACAAGTGTATCTGCTGGGGCGTGGCATGAGTAAATGGTGTCCTGTAGTTGTGCTCTCGGCATACAGCAACTCTGGATATAATGTAATGTTTTGCCAGGTCCCTTGAAGTCCGTTATAACGGTATTTTACTGTAAAATAAAAGCGTGCGCATATTACAAAGGTCAAACATGAAATGCAATGACTGAAACTGAAAAAAAAAATCCATTCAAATAATATGAACAGATAAGATAGATCTTTATTGTCACTATTACAGAAATAGTGAAAAACAGTTTAGCAGCTCTCTGTTTAGCAGCATAGAAGTAATAAATAGCAGTATAAATGTAATAAATAAGAGAATAAAACACACAAAAAGAGACAGCCATCCTATTATGCAATGAGCGCAGTATTTTAGTCCGTATAGAAGACAGTCATTGAGGGCGGTGGATACTGTTTCCCAGAAACAGTCATTCAGGGGGTGAGGGGTGGGCGCATTTGACTGCCTGTGGGTAAAAGCTTCTGTTAAGTCTCTTTGTTCTTGCTCTGATTGACCTGTAGCGTCTGCCAGAGGGGAGGGGGGAGAAAAGATAGTATCCAGGGTGTGAGGAATCTTTAATGATTTTACTGGCTCTTCGCTGGAGTCTGCCAGTGTAAATGTCCTTGAGGGGGGGTAGTGCTGTTCCGATTACCCGCTCTGCCGCCCTTACCACCCGTTGCAGGTTCTTCCTGTCTTCCTCAGTGCAGCTACTGAACCACACTGTGCAGCAGTAGGTCAGGAGGCTCTTGATGGTCGAGCGGATGGTCGAACAGGAAGATATTTTTATATTTTGTTTAGTCACTGTCTACTTTGAAAGTTTATTAGTAAAATAGCAAAGACAAGATACGGTTATTTGTGCAGAACATTTCACACAGATGCGATTGTAAGTATTTTATGGAGATCAAATAATACAGAATAACATTACAGAGTAAGAATGACCCCTGAACTCAACCCAGAAGGTTCCCCGTTGGCTATGGGGATCGAACCAGCAACTTTTGCGATGTACGGTGACAGCATAAACCACTGCACCACCGTGCCACTGTACTAGGTCCTTGTAACATTTATGTAACTTATGCATTTAGTCTGTCTGCAATTCATTGCCAAGCCAACTCCCTGGCTGGATTTATGGCCACAGTATTGCCTTTTTTTTAACAATTACATCTTTGTATTTTTCATACAGCTCCATCAGCAGCGTTTATTCTGTAGCGGAAAAAAACACCGCTCTCGTTTTACACGCTTTGCGACTCATTCGGTTGATCTATCGTTCATCCATTCATTTGGGCTTCTTAAATATTGTGCGTGTGCGCACTAAGTGAGACTATGCAAGTCTGTCTTGAACGAACCTTGATTAGTTAAAGCTGAACTGCGTTTGTGGAACGACATGAGGCTAAGTTTAGAGATGGCAGTAGTTTAAGTCTGACTTTTTCGGGAAAGTCTGCCTTTTTAGCTACTTTCATGGAATACCCCCCAGGACTGATTGCTAGCCCTTCTTAAAGTGTTGTGTGTTTCTTGTGAATATTGTCTTTAGAATTGCATCAGCTCTATTGTTAGTTTACTTTAAACTGGCACTTGGAGTCACTATAAGTATGTAAACATAAAACGTGACAGCAGTTAATACGTAGCTCTGGATAAACTGGGTGTGTGATTAAAACAATGGCCTCAATGACAAATAAAATAACCCATTCAGTTTCGTCATGTTTTGGGAATGCTTGCCTTTGTAATCTAACTTTTCTCATCTTTTGTGTGTGTTGTGTTTCTTCTATAGCATGTCTTTGTAAGATAATCCATTTGACATGTGTATGTTCTTTTTAGCTGACATTACTGAAGATGACACAGCCAACCCAAATGTTTCTGCCAAGACGGCTGTGTTTCAGGTAAGTTCTTCAGTACTGGGACAGTGGAATGGGAGACTGCTGCTGAATTTTCTGAAATTTTATGTTTTTTTTCCATTCCGTTGCTTATGTGTTACACGCAACTTGTTAGGGCTGGGCGATGTATCAAGTTTCTAAGATATATCGATATATTTTCATATGAGATACAGGATATAGAATAGTATTTATATTGATACAGTTTATGTTGCTTTAAAATTATACTTGTAGAGCTACCAGTTCGCCTGTTTCTCCTCTCCCTGTCTGTCTCTCACACAACTCTGCCCTGCCTCACCCCTCTCCCTCTCCGAACACAACCCTCCCACTCACTCTCAAGTCCTGCATGTAGTGACAACATGGATATAGACACAGACACAAGTCAAGCTAGCAAAGAGGAGCTGGTTGGTAAATAATACATGCCAGTAGTTTATTTTTGAGACATTTTTTTTCATGTACATGTACATTCATAAAGTGTTATAAATTTGTTAATAAAAGTGCCTGTGTGGTATTAGGGACACTTGACTTTGACTTGAAACTGTCTTTCTGTTATTATTCTAAGGGGGATATATATATATATATATATATATATATATATATATATATATATATATATATATATATATATATAAGGGCTGTGCATCGATAATTTTTTTTTTAACTAATTAAGTTTCCTGTATTTAATCGTGATTAATCGCACAAAATTCTTAACATTCACAAATGTAAAGTTACACAATAACAATTGAATAATATAAATTTTCTGTAACATAAACCCAGGAGCATCATATTTTAGATTTTACATTTTAATGAATTGACCTGTGAAAAAACTAAAATTCTTTACTTACATTTGTTGCAAACAAGTATCAAGCTGAGTTATAACTAGATAAACAGACTTCACTGAGAAGAGATGCCATTGTATTACCCATCAAAACACACAATTAATTTCGTTTCCATAAACATAGCAGTTGAAACTTAAAACTAATCTATCATCAGATCAGCTATTGTAATTCTGAACAGTCACCATTTTACTTTTACGTACAGTAGTTTTGCTCACAGTTTATGCAAATAACAATAGATTCCACTCTTCATCAATAAATTGTACGGTGACACCAAGGTAGTTGTCATTACTTACAGATGCCCTATGATACCCAGTTAGGGCAACGTACTGAGCTCTCTCTAACATGCTCATTTTCAGTGCCCTATCGTTCTCATATACAGTGATTATTCTAGACATAGGGTAAAATCCTGTTATAACGGACTTCAAGGGACCTTGCAAAACAGTCCGTTATATCCAGAGTCCGTTATATGCAGAGTTGCTGTATGCCATTTACTCATGCCACACCGCAGGAGACACACTTGTGGTATATATTATCATATTGTACATGTAGTAATCCAACTTTACCTGAACAGATGCGTGACTATTAATAATCCCGACTCCGTATCTGCTCTGCATGGATATCACAGACATGCCAGACGCCTTATAGGCGGAGCTGCATGTCAGTTATAGCCGAACAAAACTACAGCTAAAAGCGGCCATGGGGACCCTTATAAGTGAAATTCCATTATATGCGATTCCGCTATATCAGTCCGCTATATCCGCTTTTTCTGCATGTTCTTAAAGGCGCACGGCCGATGCCCGGAACACCGGGACCAGCGGACCTCGTCTGTTATAGACGATATTCCGTTATAAGCGAGTCCACTATAACGGGATTTTAGTTCTTCTGTATGGCAGATTATAAAATGAATCTCCTGACGCAATTCAAAAGACTTCTTTCAGTCCCTCGTCTTCATTTTTTTTACGCGTCAAGATGTCAAAATTAATCACAAAAATTAACGCGTTTATTTCCCCAGCACAGATATGATTTTTGGTCCATATCACACAGCACTACAACTTTGCCACCTTGAGTGCACTGATGGCACTCTACCCCATCCTGTGCTCTTGTGATGCATTTTTTCCTTCCATAAAATGTTGTCGTTTATTTTTAGCAGATGCTACAGTTGCATGATATTTCACCTAACATATTGATATTAGCTTATATTTGTTAAAATTCAAGATATCGGCATTGGTACAATGGCATTGGTACAGGTGATATTTAAACTTTGTCAAAACTCAAAGTTAGCGGCACTAGAGCTGAAGACATAACAGTACCACTTAAAGCTGTCATCATAATGCATTACAGAGACCTTCATGATACATTATAATGCATTCATATAGTATTATAAACACGGCTATAACTATTTATGAGGTCATAACACATTATAGCCATGTTTGTTATGCATTATGAATGTTCTATGAAACTCATATATAATGCACTATAGAAACCTTCATGATGCATTATAATGGTCAGTATACTCCATTATAATGCATTATGAAACTATTTATAGTGCATCATAGATGAAAGCTTCATAAAGGCATTTATAATGCAGAATAAACATGGCATAACATGTTATGCCTTTTTATAAATAGTTATAGCCATGTGTATAATAGTTTATTAATGTATTTTAATGCATTATGAAGGTATTTATGATGCATTATACATAGGTGCTTTAATTAAAGTGTCACAGACATAACTAGTGCAATAATAACTAGTGCTCCTTCTCCACTTAGAAGTGGTCTCAAAGTGCCTATGCAACTGTTTTTTTATGGCTTGCGGGTACATATTTTGTTTTCCCTGCATTAAAAAGACAATGTAATGTCAGCTAATCTGTGCTGACAAATTCGGCAGTTTCACTGCCGGCAATCAACCCCCCGCAAGCGTCTAAGAGGTTAGCAGATTATCGAAATCGGCAATGTTACACAAAGAAATATATCAGTAATCAGTCAACATTTTAACAGTGGTGCATCACCAGCATATGCCATTATCAGGGTCACACAGGCCCTGTCGCTGCTGGGGTTAAGAGATTGACTATGTTGGGGCACCTACTTCGTAGACATAATTCATTCTCTCTTCCCTTTTGCTCATGCGTGCAGGGTGTGGTTGACGCATGCCCAAGCGGTAACGCGGGTTCTTTTTGGGGTGTTTAGGCACGCTGAAATAAACATGCTTGTTTTTGGCGCTCTGCTTGTCTTGACTGCCTCTTTCCCATTTTCTGCTGCACCCCAGCTCCACAACAGTTGCTAATGCACCAGGACCTAACAACATCAGCAAGAGGTTCTAATCCAACAGCAAAGCAGGTTGATGTAAATCCTCTCCTCTGGTTATAGTGCCCAGGTTATTGTCATGCTTTGACAGCAAGATATCATTTAAAAGATATCTTAAATTTTTTTATAAAACTTCCTGCCCTTGACCAGAGGATTATAGAGCATGTTTGCTTTTATTCGAGAGGTTTTCTATACCTTAGTCTGCTCCACAAAGGCATTTATGTTAGTGATATCTTTTGTTTTCTGTTCCTTTACATATATTTTTTAGCCAACCCTTTTGCCCTGAACAATATTCTGCAGACTACTAGTGTAAAAGTATATGTGTTTCAAATATGGCCTTTGGCTGAGTGAATCATTCTTTGAAACAAACCTTCTTATCGGCCCTTTGGGGCTATGAAGTCATTACTATCTGCACAGAAGGTCTTGTAAAGGTCAATAAGGGAATCTATGGAAGTGAATCTGTCTCATCGCAATTTGAATTTTATATGCCACTAAAATTCTATCATTGAATATTTATGCATTGGAAATATGCATCAGATTTTTTTGCCTCTGAATTATTCAAGTAAGAATTGCATTGTACTCAGTACATGACAATAAAAACTTTGATTCCTTAAAATACATGTTTCCTTAAAATACATGTTTCCTTAAAATACATTTTTTTCCTGGCAGCTATCTTTTTACACAGGGCCATTATTCACAATAGTTTTTTTTTCACTGCTAACAGTTTGGATCAGGAGTTGGTTATTGTAAAAGAAGTAATGTGCATGCAAGTGATACAGTGGTATGCAAAAGTTTGGGCACCCCTCAATAAATAACATATTTTGGTCATTTTATAATTGAAATGATGTAAAGACAGCCTCTGTAGGAAATGGAAAAAATTGCACAATATTTTCAGCAAACATTGATGCATAGTTACTTTTTATGTCATAAATTGAACAAAGATAAAAATAATGTTTTTATTTTTTATATTTTTTTAATTTATGACATAAAAATAAATGCAATACAGTACAATGCAATTCTTACTTGAATGCCTTCTTCACAGACTGGAGGATTAAACTAATAAAGCAGCGCAACATTACAGTAACTAACATAAAATAAACCACTAACTTACATCTACTATTAGAGCATTTATGTCATTTATTTAAACTTTATTTTACCAGGTAAATTAAATGAAAACCAGTTCTCACTGCTTTACGTGATATTCAGGAGAAAAAGCAGATAAAGCCTCAGAACTTCCTGGGATACAAACGTCAGGACCAGAATGCATTGCATCAAGACCAGAATTAATTGCTTTAAGCCAGCGTTGAAAGCGGCTGCATGAATTCGAACGCACTCACAGATTCTAATTGCTTAACATTGGTATCCCGGATGTATAACTCGTATTTTTAACCACGTATTTTTGCATGTAAATTCAGACGATCGAATTGGAGCAACTTTGAAATGTTCTCTTTGCATTTTTGAAGCTTGAATTTTTTGTAAGTTGTATCTTTAAACCATGAATTTGTTTTATCATGAATTTGTGAACATGGAAAAATAGTAGTGAAACTGCATTATAGAAAATTTGAAGACTGTAATTCAGAGGCAAAAAAAATCTGATGCATATTTCCAATGCGTAAATATTCAATGCTAGAATTTCAGTGGCATATAAAATTCAAATTGTGATGAGACAGATTTATTTCCATAGAATGTCTCATTAACAGCCCTGACCTTTGGCTTAAGGACACAAATAAAAACTCCAGGGATTTCAGCTGACTTAAAAAGGACTTTCTGATACACAGTTACATATTGCCTGGACACACTTTTTTCCACCATGTCAGATGTTTTAGTAGATCAACTCACAATTCATCACAACTATCAGGTGGGCATTATGTTTTTCTTAGGAAAGAAATTGAAGCCCCTCATCTGAAAATCCTGATGTGGCTCCAGATTCATTGCACTGGAATACTACTATTAATCTTCCTGATGATAATTAAAATATACTAAATAAATGACTATATCTGCTGCTAGGGAACACTAACTGTATTTCTTATAATGTCACTATATTTGAATATCAATCTGCTTGTAGTCGTATTGTTTTATTTTTTGTTTTTGGCAGGCTTTCTTCACCAATCCAGGAGCCTTAATACCAGATAAAAACAATGCACAAAACAATGCACAGTTCTCAGGCAGCGATATAATACAGCCTTTAAGGACCCCCATAAATGCTTAGAGGATTCAGACTGGATTTGCTGCTTTGTTAATACATAGCACATATGTATGTGATACATAGACTAAACACAAAAGAATCTTTGCAACTTCTTTGCAAGATTTTTCACAATTGCTAGTTTTCAAAAATTTATGACGTTGTATATGATTTGCTGAGGTACACCTGGTAAATTCAAGAAAATGTTAGTTGTTGGTGAACTTCTGTTAAATAGATATGGCTACACACCTACCTAAAAATTTGGCTGAAGGTGCTGTGTAACTGTATATGGCATGGTATAACGTCAGATAAGACGGGGGTGACAGTTATCAAGTGTCAGTCTGTTTGATTTATTTAGAGGTTTCGCAGCTTGTTTGCCTGTAGTGAGATCCAGTTATTCGCTCCAACCTGATCATGAAAGCTGAGCTGAATACAAGCTAAGAAGGAGCAGAGCCTTTTCTGTAAAACTGGGCTGTGTTTGGTGACCTTGAGAAGGTCTTGTGCTTTTCTTGCCTGTTCAGAGCAACATGTATGTTTTCCTCTGAAGAACGATTATTTGCTCTGTTGATAAAAGCTGCTCATTAACAAACTGTACTGAAAGCATGGGCATATATAGATTGAGGAACGGATGTGAATTAAGAGAATGTTTGTGTTTGGGACGGAATATCAATTTTGGTGTTCATGTTTCCTAGGAACTGGAGCAACCCCATCTTTCAATCGACAGTCACAAACAGAAAATTTACCAAGCCAATGAGGTCCAAGCTCAAACTCAGCCAATTACTAATAAGGATAGAACCACTGTGTGCAGGTAGGCAAGATGAATTAAGTACTGAACATCATAACTCAATAATGCATTTGTTTTCATAACAACAGTACTGTTTAAATGGTTCGATAAACATCCTTCACAGTTCCCCTTCAATGTCTTTTGTCATAATACAAATGCAAGTAATCATCTTGGTTTGTTCAGTCTAAGCGCTGGAGATGAAGTACTGTTGGCTCAGCTTACAAAAATTTGATAATAAATGCTGTACTGGTAAAAGCTGTAATTTCCTATTGTCTTTAAGTTGTGCTCCGAACACCAACAGGTCAATGGGTTTAACTATAGTGTTTTTGGTCCCTGGTCCTGGGGCAGTGTGGTTAAACCTGCAATGAGGTGCAAAATAAGGAGGAACTTTCTGACAGATATGCATACACATGGATGACCACCCAATTAACCCCAACTGGAATGGATGGTTTAAAGCTATCTAGGTGTGACTTGGCATTTATCCACTATTTGCTCTGTCTTGGAAGAGGGCAAGATTAAAAGGCAGATTTCCTGACAGTGCTGATTGGGGTGTCTGCCTGTCAGTGGTCTTCATCTTCCTCTCTTTCCCATCTGTGCAGGAAATGGGCTTTCACTCTGTCCACAGGAAGGCAGTGTTTCCAGGGGTAGTGAATCATTAAAAAAAGCAGAACAGAAATGATCTGTGTGGAGGTCTGAGACAATGGTGCTGAACCTGGCTGTGAAGAATGTGCTGTGGGGATGCCCTTAACTGTGCAGCAGTTAATGGTGATTGAGCCCTCGCTTCACAGAATCAGTTGTAGGTCTTTGTAACTTAAAGTAGCATTTTGTTGCATTCTGAGCATGATTTAAATTCACAAAATGAGCTCACAGGCTTCTCTAGATATGCTATGTAGGCTGTAGATTGCCTTTATACCGTGTGTATTCCTGATGATGTTATTGAACTGCTGCCTTTTACTTTCAGTATATTTTACCTTTCTTTTCTCCCTGGGCACTGCAAGGTGTCTGCCCCTTCACTGTGACCCCCAATCATGCTTGCCTTGCCCTTGCAAGGCTGAAGGATTGAATCATGCCTCTCCTCTGAGCGTGTAGAGTTTACATGTTCTCCCTGTGTTTAGCGGATTTCCTCTGGGTGCTGCAGTTTCCTCATGTAGGCCAGAGACTAATTAAAGCTAATTGACATCTCTGGGTTGTCCTTGGTGTATGTGAGCCTTATTCCCTGTGCTCCCAGGGTTGTAGCTCCATAACCCCGACCCCCCCCCCCCTCCCTGACTCTAAGCTTTATAGCCAGTAAGCAGATCGGTGGACTAGACACTGTAGCTTGTCAGCCCAAGGTAACCTGTGTCATATATTCTCTCATTCGGGTGTGATTTGCAGCCTCCCCAAGGTTGGAGTGACAGGCGAGTTCAATGAGGGGCGTCTAGAGAGAGGAAGCACCGGCTCCAGTGTGTCTGAGACTGGAGGGAAGGAGCCCAATAACCGGACTTTCCAGGAGGAGAGCAAGGCAGATGTCGGAGATGTTGTCGAGAAGCAGAGGCCAAAGGGAGCACTGCCCATCAGCCAGCCGACTGCTGCGTGTGAGGCAGTGGTGGGAAAAGTACTCAATTTTCATACTCCAAAATGTTACTCAAGTAAAAGTCATCCAATAAATTATTACTCAAGTAAAAGAAAAAAAAACTAGTTTTGAAAGTATTTAATTATCAAAAGTAAAAAGTGCTACATATTTAAATCTACTGATCTTACAAAAATTAACCTATCCTTTTAAATTCACTCAAGACAGGTCACAATAAGGAAATCTGAATTGCAGGAGGATAAGCAGATATTCTCTTTTTATTCAGAAAATGGGCTGTTTGTGCAAAAGATTGATCTACAGGCCAGATTTAAGTATAAATACATCATGGGCAAGTTCTTTTAGACCTCTTATAAGTAGCGCATGAGTGACAAAATCCCTTGTCATTCACTACAGAAAAAAAATTATTTATATTTTACCTAGCCCTACTCATATTGTACAGCCCTATACTCAGGCATCATATTTCTGTTTTTAATTCGGTAAATAATGATGTTCATGCAGATTGTATCGAAGTAAAAAATATATTTGGCTCAGAAATGTAGCAAAGTGAAAGTAAAAGTTGTTACAACTTAAAATACTTGAGTAAAGTACAATATTTGTACTTCGTCACTTTACGCCTTAGGTGTGCGGTGGGTGATGTTTCATACTGTTTCTTTTTAAAAATCTGTTGATTGTATTAGTTTGGGGTACATATTCAGACAGTGAAAACACCATGTATATGTTTTACAGTAAAGTCCTCCATCACTTTGTATACACACTGCCTATGCTGAGGTGTCGAAATAGGCTATTGACTCTAAAATTGGACTAGTTTCATTTATAACACCAACAGCTTTTTCGCCCAACAATTAGGCCTCTGTTTCAGTGAGACATTAGTGCTGGAAAACCCTCAGTTACTGGGCAAGAACATCTCAATGGAAATCACCACACTGTTTTAATTTAATTACACTACTAGTGATAAGAATTCAATTTAAATTCTTTCCTGCTTTATGAATGCTCTAACCAGACTGACGGGGGTTGAGTGATTGTATCACGGGAATGATGTCTGACTGAGCTGACTGTCTTAAATCTGTAATCATTCTTATTGGTGTCTGTTTGTTTCCACAGGGTCATGAAGATGATGAGCTGCCTCACCTACTTCTGATGACTCAGCATGCTGAAAGCCAGGACATGCAAACCAGTCTGAAAGCAGAGGCCCAGTCAGGGAGCCAGCCCACCACGGAGCAGCAGGACTCAGACATCAAGAGTCCTAGCTTTGAGAAGAACCTGGATGAGGTTGACACCAAGATTGAGGAAGAGGCCCCACCCTCCACAGCCCCTCCTCCTCAAAAGGGGAGGAGTAGCTCCTCCAGCTCCAGAGACTCCATGGCCACAAGCTCGTCCATGGGTACCTGCGAGCCCCCCCGCACTCCCTCCCCAAATGAGTGCATCTTCCTGGAGAAGGCTTCCTGTTTCTCTGAGGAGGGGGAAGAGCTGGACAGCAGCCTGGACAGCAGCATGAGCTCCTCTCTGAGGGACAGGTACAGGTGCCCCGCAGTGAAGTCACCAGAATGCAACATGCCATCCAAGAAAATGTTTATAGGCATTTATCTGGGTAGTAAGTGTGTTTTGCTCAGAAAAACACTACCTTTAAAATATATGCAAATGAACACTAACAAAACAAAAAATAAGAATTTCTTCTGTTTCTTCTCCATGTTTTAGTTCAATTTCACCACCAGGTCAATTAATTACTTAATTAGTTGAACGATTTGATGAGTAATTGATTAGCCAAACATGATATGCTAGTCATTGAGTCAATAAATGCTAAATGGTTTCTGTAAATACTGGGGTGATGGTTTTACACCAAAGTAAGGATCATTTAAACAGAAATTTCTTTGGAACGCTACTGTATATATAAATATATAGATACAGAAAATGATGTTGAGCAACCTGGTGGCTCAGTACCACCATAAAAATGTGGTCACTAATTCTGCATTAATGGACCATACAGTATGGCAGGATCTTTGGGTATCAGACCCCTTTCAGTATGGCTTCTTTCTGCTGGACAGGCTTGCAGACTTGAGCAGTGGTGACGAGGAGTGGAGAAGCAGGAAGAAGAAGACCAATACCGGCGACTTGATGCACATGTCTCTGACTGAGCGCTGTAACCAGCTGCAGGATGCTGAGAATGCTTGGAAGAAGAAGGTGGGGGCTACAGAATGCACACCACATGGAAAGCATCTGCCAAGTACAGGACACACCAGAGAGGTCACGCTGATTTTAGTTTGAAGGCTTGTTTGCATTTTGTCTCATTGCCAGAACATTGTAAAGTCATTGCCTTTGTATTTTCTGTGCCTTCTGTACTTAATAATAATGGAGTACCTCAGTATTTGATGTTTAATGGAAGTGGAAGCAAAGTATGATGAGGCAGGAGTAGGGCATCCTAACTGCAGATTGGAAGCCTTAGTCTTCATGTTGAATGTGCTGTAGCAGAGCTTCAGGAGTGCCAGGCTGTCTGTGGGGCAGGGGTGTGTTATCCCTGCCTGCACTCACTCCTTCTTTCCTGAAAATTCAGCCCTGGCTGCTCTGCTCTCAGGACTTATCCGGCATCCTGTTCTTCACATGCCATTATCAGGAGCCTGGCTCTCTCTCCTGTTTTTATGGCTCAGACTTTGAGTGCTGCATCTCCATGTCTTGCTGTCTGCTGGTCTATCTTGTACTTAAGTTATACTCCTTATGGAACCATGATTTATAGCCTGTGGGATTGGTGTTTATTTTTGGTGTTTATTTTACAGTTGTGAGCTCATTATTGTTTTTGAAAAGCAGGAATGGGATAATTTGCCTTTTTTGGGAGGCACAGATTCTGGTTCACATCATGTCTGTATGGAAAGATCCTGCAGAAAGATCCTGAAGGACTCATCCACAATTTTCTTGCTTCAGTCATTTTTGGCTAATTTCAGCTGAACTTGTCAGTGGTCCACTGAAAGTGGAGGGTTCACAAAGAGGGCAGCCTTCACCCACAGGCTCTACTTTTGGGGTGATGGTGGTTTCTGAAATCAGTATTTGCGGCTGACCGAAAGAGCAAGTGAAATTTTGGTGAATCGAAATGGTTTGCTACTGCTGCCATCAGGGGCGGATTAACGCACAGGCAAGATATGGCTTAAGCCTAGGGGCCCCACGTGTGCCAGCCTGCAAGGGGGGCCCCATTGGCGCAGAGGGGGGCGGGGTTGGGGGGCCCACAGACTACTGTAGCCTAGGGGCCTCTGTGCACCTTAATCCGCCCCTGGCTGCCATACAGACAATCTTGTGCCGGGTGCATTTTTGAAGGAAGGCTCTGTCTGTTTTCCCAGAGCACAGAGTAGACAGAGGGGGAAAAAATCCTTCACGGTTCCCCTTCAGTCATTTCCTGAAACTGAAGGAATGAGATACATGAACAATGATAAATATAACTACATCAGTGCCATGTCTGTAACCCTTTTACTCATCACCAGCATGCGGTGGTGGATTCGGCAAACCTTCTAGCAGAGACAGGGATGGCTGCATTTAAATTACCTGAACTGAAGCAGCTTTCCCAGATACCATGCTGCTGTCTTCAGGGTGGGATACACTCTGACTTGCACAGCTCCAGCTTGCACAGATGGAAGCATTTCCCAGGAGCACTGGGAACACAGACCAGTCGAGGCGTGCGTGGAATGGGAAGTGCTTCCATCTGGAGGGCTTTGGCTGCTTGACTGCTCCGCGCCGACGTGGCCTGCCCTTGGGGAAGATCTTGCGGTTTTCCAGGGGAAAACCAAAAAGTAATACAGGGCTTGTGCTGGGAAAATGAAGCTGTGGACACCTGGCCTGAAGCTGGGGGGGTGCTCCCTCTGCTGCTAAATAAGACCTGTAACAGATGTCCTTTCTCAGGTCACAGGTCTATACAGAGATACATGGCACAGATGTTCACCATTAGCAAAGCCTCTTCCTACCTTACTGCAGGGTATGGCTTTGCATTCATGATGGCACCATAAGGCCCTGCCCTATTTCCACAGTGCTGCGATGCTATAACTCTGTAACAGTGCTGCTCTGTAACCCCTGTAACCCTCTGTAACAATGCCGCTATGTATCTTCTGTATTTAAGGTGAGTCTCAAAAATCTTGAGACTGCAGTGTTGAAATAGGATCATCTGGTGAAGCATTTTAGAAAAGTTAAATCAACAAAATAAATTGATCTAACTGAGAAGTGAAAGCCATGTTTTGTTGTAGCCCGTAAAGCGGATTAGACATGGAGAGGTCTGGCGTTGAAATCTCACTTGCTTAAGAACATAAGAACATAAGAACTATACAAACGAGAGGAGGCCATTCGGCCCATCGAGCTCGCTTGGGGAGAACTTAACTAATAGCTCAGAGTTGTTAAAATCTTATCTAGCTCTGATTTAAAGGAACCCAAGGATTCAGCTTGCACTACGTTATCAGGAAGACTATTCCATACTCTGACTACACGCTGTGTAAAGAAGTGCTTCCTTAAATCCAGTTTGAAATGTTCTCCCGCTAATTTCCACCTATGGCCACGAGTTCTTGTATTTGAACTAATGCTGAAGTAACTATTCGGTTGAACAGCATCCAAACCTGTTAGAATCTTATAGACCTGGATCATGTCCCCCCTCAGTCTCCTTTGCTTGAGGCTGAACAGATTTAGCTCAAATAACCTTTCCTCGTATGACATTCCTCTAAGACCAGGAATCATTCTTGTGGCCCTACGCTGCACCTTTTCTAAGGCCGCTATGTCCTTTTTAAGATATGGTGACCAAACCTGTACACAATATTCTAGGTGAGGTCTCACCAAGGAATTGTATAATCTTAGCATTACCTCCCTTGACTTAAACTCCACACACCTGGAGATGTACCCCAACATCCTATTGGCCTTTTTTATTGCTTCCCCACACTGGCGAGAATGAGACATGGAAGCATCAACATACACACCAAGGTCTTTCTCATAATCAGCTACCTTTATTTCAGTAGGTCCCATAAAATACCTGTACTTTATATTTCTGCTCCCTACATGGAGTACCTTACATTTGTCTATGTTAAATTTCATCTGCCAGGTGTCAGCCCAGTCACTAATTAAATTAAGATCCCGCTGTAGCTGCTGAGCCGCTAGTTCAGTATCTGCTACACCACCCACCTTGGTGTCATCTGCAAATTTCACCAGTTTACTGTATATATTGGTGTCTATATCATTTATGTAAATTAGGAACAAAAGTGGTCCTAAAATTGAACCCTGCGGTACCCCACTATGAACGCAGGCCCACTGTGACATCGAGCCTCTTATAACTACTCGCTGCTTCCTATCCGTTAACCAGTTATCAATCCAAGTCGCTACAGTTCCTAAAATACCTGTCGCTTTGAGTTTAAGTGAGAGCCTCTTGTGGGGAACAACATCAAAAGCCTTTTGGAAATCTAAATAGATGACATCATAGGCCTTCTTATCATCAACTTCCTGAGTAGCTTCCTCAAAAAACTCCAACAGATTTGTTAAACAGGATCTACCTCTCCTAAATCCATGCTGGCTATCCCTCAAAATGTTATTTGAGTCCAGGTAATCTACCATTTTCTCTTTGATTATAGCCTCCATAACTTTACCAGTTATACAAGTTATACAAGCTTGTTTTTGAATGACTCGCTTGACCCACACTTTCAGCCTCTACCTCACTTTGGAATCAAACAGCCATAGAAAACTGTGATGTAAGTGCTCCATATTTAAGTGGTGTAGCAGAGAAATACAGTAATGACATTATGAGTAAGGTAAGGGTATAATAACAATAAGCTCAGCATAGCTGCTTTTCCCACCTCTGCAGAGCCCACACCTCAGCTTTGTCATTTCTAGGGCAATAACAATGTGCTCATTCATTACTACCTTTCAGGCTATTTATATATTCTGGCTTTTCAGCTCTTGGATACATAATGATTTTCACAATATCATTATACTGTGGGCAAGACAGAAGAATAGCTATAAAACAGCTGTACCAGTTTCTCGCAGTACAGATAGAGGGAAATGTACAAGGTATCAGTTTGAGGGGTGATTCCGAAAGTCCATGATTCTAAGAAATCGATATTTTAAAGTTAAAACTACGGTACCATTATCCATGTCTTTCACCTTTTATCATCAATTGACACTTTTCTTTGTAAGATGACAGCAAGATTTCCCACAATTCCACCTTCATGTAGGTAAAATAGGGAGAATGTGTTTTAGAGAAACATGCATGCTTTAAATTGACCATATGTTTGACCCTGCAATGGTTGGTTGGTTCCTGCTTTTATACCAACTGCACGGTACCATATTATATTATAAATGATTACTTGATGAATTGTCAGATTAATTGGTTAATTACTTGATTATTGATATAATCGATAGTGACAGCAATAATATGTTGCTAAACACCCATACAGAAACATTCTGTGATTAGCTGACCAGCAAGTATGACTACTTGTCAGCTCAGATATATCTGCATTTAAAGTACCTGATTTACAATGCTTCAGGTGAATATGTTGTCTCCAGTATGCTGAATATTTCGATGTTTAAACCCTGGATCTCCATGAAGCACCATAGTCTGAATATTTATTTTCATAATAAATGTTTTTGAAAGACTCACTTGACCCACACTTTCAGCCTCTACCTCACCTTGGAATCAAACAGCCATAGAAAACTGTGATGTAAGTGCTCTGTATTTAAATGGTGTAGCAGAGAAATACAGTAATGACATTATGGGTAAGGAAAGGGTATAATAACAATAAGCTCAGCATAGCTGCTTTCCCACCTGCAGACACAGAACTCCCCATTTGGCTAAGATCTTAGGTGTAGTCTGTCAGATAAAGGGATGACCTGAAATACAGGATCATAGGGTACATAGTGACCTAGTCCCTGCTTTTGTCCACCCCAGGAACTTTTTTTTATACTTACTGTGAGCACAGACCAGTATGTGCTCTGTTACAGCCAGGTGAGTGCGGCCGTGTTTGTGTACCCGAGTGTGCTGTTTGTGTACGAGCTTGTGTTATGCCAGAATGTTATCCTAGTACACCTTTATTTGGCATGTGTGTGCTTTTCTATTATTTAGTTTGATTTATTATGAAGTATTCTCATTTTAACGGCTGTGTTGGATTTCTACATACAGCATTAAAACATCTCCTTCACTTCTCAAACACTCATCTTAAAGAGTGAATATTATGCTCCCCTAAATCAGGGGAATATGGCTCCCTCTCAGGGTGTGGTTTCAGCTGCCTTTTCTCAGGTTTCTGTCGACTCGAGGCATTTCCTCCCTCTGATGAGCTCCAGTGTTGGTTCACAATGGTCCCAGTATGTGTGTGCAGCGTTTTAATGCCACCACCCCCCAGGAGTCCCCAGTTTGGCTTCCCAGTAGAGAGGCCCAGGCCAGTGCTTTTATTATGTTCTCAGGTAGAGAAAAATGGAGAGTGTGTGGAATTTATGAGCCTCTTTGCATTTCAGTGAAGCTGGAGCACCTGCGCATATTGAATCCATAAAACCAAATGGCGCAAACACAGGAGAACTGCCAGTATTTCTGTACTTCATCACTGATCACGGCTAACACTGCTACATGATAGCTTTGTGTTTGTGTTCATTTCACTTATTCAGTGTTATTTATGGTTTCTCTAAATATAAACTCTTTAGGTTTCAGTTTGAATCTATATACAGTAGTTCCATAGAACTACAGGACAGCAAAAGCAGTTTTGTTATTTTGCTTTTGGTTAATTAAATCCAGGAGACTATATCATTGTTTAAGTAAAAGATTGTTTTAATTGGACAGCAGTCACCTCTCAGTGAGTGTATTGAGAATGCAGTGTTGAAATAGGATCATCTGGTGAACCCTTTTTAGAAAAGTTAAATCAACAAAATAAAGAATAAACAGAGGTAAGAACCTCTGCAAATTTATCCTACACAATAAAACACATTTTAAAGGAGTAGTAGCATGTCATTAATTACTATTAAATAAATATTTGGGTCATTGGAAATTATTTAAATTTTTGGTCATTAAGTATAGTAGGCCATCTTCAGATGGAGATGAAGGGGCTTCTACAAATCTTTTTCCAAACCACAGCGAAATTTCATGATGACGTGTAATTTTTTAAATGACCCTTTGTTTAATGCTGAACCAGTAAACATTAACAGCCTGGGCCACCAAGTGTGTTCTGATTTGCTGCCTGTGGTGGGATTACAAAGAATATCTCCTTTTTAATTCTGCAGGCAGAGGCTAGATACTGAAGCTGTCCTCTCAAAAAAGGGGGAAGCGTGAATCCTAGTGGGTATATGGGCAGGCATGGGGTGTGAAACCCGAAATTAAAATGTCATAAAACAGGTGTGCAGATGTGCATGGCACTATGAATGGGACACCTTCACACAATTAGGGAAGCAGTGCTGATACATAGAAGATACACAGCAGCATTGTTACAGGGGGTTTCAGAGCAGCGATGTTATAGAGAGTTACAGGGATTTGTAATTACATATGCCAATGTCTAAACATGTTGCATTTTTCTTCCTGTCTTTTTAAAATCTGCCTATTCTCAATATAAAAGGGAATATCAATTCAAGTGCTAATTCTGGAGAGGTATTTTCCAGTTTGGGTGGATAGATTTGCTGAATGCATCTGTTGCTTTACCCATTGATGGTTCAGAAGGCCTCAGCCGAAGTGGAAACGAAGATGTCGCTGGCGGAACGGATGCGGATCCTGCAGGAGAAGGAGGACCAGTGGAAGAGCAAGGGGAAGGGAGCCTCCAATGACTCCACACAGTTCACAGTCGCTGGGCGCATGGCGAAGAGAGGTTAGCCAACTGAATCACATGTCCATATCTGGTCATATCTCATTTGGAAATGCTGTCGACTGACAGTAGTGAATGTTTACTTAGTGTTGAGAAAATAAAAGAGCAGTATATTTTTATAATTTTGGCATTGATGTCTTGATATTTATGTTTTTCTTGAGAACATTTACATTAAAATATATTTTGATAAATTCCAATCATTGATTAAGAACAAATCAGACACTTATGACCACTTATTTTTGTTTTATTTTTCTAATACACTCCTTTTCCAATAACATGCACACAGCACAATGGTCAGGATTCAGCTTCTGAACCACTATATTCTGTGGTTTCCATGTCAGGTACTAAACCATCAAATGAATGTCTCCGTATCTAAGGCACTTTGAGTCATGCTGTTATTTCTTTGTCTCTTCTCCTTAGAAGTAATGAGAATCATCGTCATTGTATAAGGTTTACTTCATGCTGAGTCCTAGTTGAATGAAAACACTTCACTGTGGTTCATTTCTAAAACTACAATAACAGAAAAGATTATTGATATAGCTACCAGTGGAATACTACAAAAATGCTGAAAAGTTGCAATTAATTCAGGTCACAAATTTGCAAAAAAAAACAACTTTTTTAATATGCTTTTAACTGAAAGACAAAGGTAATAGATAATATGGAGGAAAATGCATAAAGTTTCCCTGGTTGGGTTTGCCTGTGAAAGCCTTTGTTACAGTCACAAGATAACTCTTGTTGGAGAGGTTTCATCTACCAACTAGCTAGCTCAATGTTACTATACTGACCCACTTATAACTATGGAACCACAAGACTGCACACACCATATTTAAAAGAAAACATTAGGATTCATGTATATTAATGCACTTCTGGGGAATATACATATACTACTTGTGTTTGGGAAAATTATGTTCTGTGGTCTGTGATTGACTCTACTCAGAGCCAATGAAAATGTGTGGTACCCGGGGGCAAATCCGATTTTAGTTGGCTCCACCACTGGCTGAGAAGTGCCTCCCCCTTCAGCTGTGTAGAATCTGTGTCATTAGTAGACTCAAAGTAGACTTTTTTAAAACTGTCTGTGCTGTGGATGTCATAATGGATGAAGAGGAATGGAAACTGAAGGAGTGTATTTTTTCATGTTAGGCCTTGTGTCCCCTGTATCGGGGAAAGAAGAATCATCTCCTTTCCAGAGCAAAAAATCCACCACCAGTACCCCAGCCAGACCCCTAGAAGGTTTGCCCATATCCTCTCTGATATCAGCACCCTGACAGATTCATTTATTTAACTGCGGTACCTTTTGAAGTACTGCTGTATTCTCTGGCAACGGCACAGGGGTTGTGTTAATTTCACCTTCACAGAGATCTCCTCGCGCCCTGATGTGGAAGTTGAGGGGGACAAGAAGCTGGACAAGCTGGAGTCCTTTCTGGACAAGCTGCATAAAAAAGGCATGCACCCCAAGGAGCAGTAATCCTGGGAATACTGTGTTCTTTTGATTGACATGCCACTGTCCACAGGAAAGCCCCCTTGCACATACGTATTAATCGATTTATTTTGTCACATTAAAGGCTTTGGTCACCAAGAGACCTCCATTAAGGTGACAGAGGAGACAGTGAAGGAAGTAATGACGCTGGATGATGAAGATACATTTGGCCGTTTTTACAGGACAGTCACACCCTCTGCTCTCAGCTCCAGCAGCCCCATCGACACAGAGCAGGACCTCAGTGTCGTCGAGTCTGAATCACCAAAGTACACCATGTTTGTTTGATTCTGAGCCATCATTTTCGGAAGTTTTGGCCTTTTACCATTAACTCTCTACTGGCTGTGTATTCATCTTTTGACTGTTGTAATCAGACCTTGGAGTTTGCTTCCTGTGCTCTTGGCATTCTTGTTTGTGCACTTTCTTCTCTTTTTTTGTCTGTGGTCTGTTAGCTGGAGCCTGTGAGTAACACCACTCTAACCTCCTTGTTACATATAACCAGGTTGACGTCTGTGGTAGCAGCCCACAGGCGCTCAATCCGCCCGGTCCGCAAGACCCAAGCCTCGCGAAATCCCCTGCGGGTGCTGGCAGGACGAGACGACATTCGCCAGGAGTACATGGAGCAGAGGCTCAATGTTGCCAGCGTTGAGACCAAACGGATTCAAGTTGAGAAGAGTGGGTCTTTTTAACAGAGCTCTTACATTATTCATTTGATCTTATTTCTCTTTGGTTCCCTGGGCTATAAATCATTAAGGCAAACTACGTACATGTCAAGCAACTGCAGGATGTGTATGTTTGCAAATGAGTACTTTTCACAAAGTAATTAACTTTGAGAAATTCCATCCTTCATATTTCCTCAGTCCATCAGTTACATTGATGAATTTGATAGCAGTAGGATATTATTTACCTAGTAAAGACTAGGGTGGGCTAATTGTGCATAACAGCTGCAGTATTTTTGTGGTATTTATTTGTAAATGAATTTTACAGATATAAACAAAGACTGTCTGCTAAATAAACATGAAGCATACACATCAAGCCTTGTCTGAGTGCAGTGATGTAAGCAGAGAAATGTACCTTGTGTGGTCTCGGCACCCTTGGACTTTCTGTCTGCTGCTACATATATTGCCTAGTTAGATGCCCTTTGATTTCACACCTGACCCTGCTGCTTTCATGCTTGAATGGTTCTGGCTGTGATCTCCAGGACCTTCCCACTAAGACATCTTTTTTCTTAAAAAATATTTTTTTTTATCTGTATGGTTTAATGTTGAGTTGAGTGCCCTTTGGCAGATGGTGTTTTTATTCTTTTCTATGTTATTTATATATTGAAATGGCCTTATTCTTAAGTGTTTTGGAAATAAGAAATTCATTTCTTTTGTCAGACAACAGTTGTTTCTAACATAATATGTGAAGCCACATGCCTAGAGATAGATTTTAACTGGGTCTCAGAGAAGAATTACCGCTATATACCCCTACTGCATTGTGTCCATTGCCTTGAACTCCTTAAGAACAGAGTAGGCCAATGATTATACAACTGAAGGCCTCCATGTTTTTCTCTTCAGTGGCAAAATTCTCCAATCTTTCGGATGCAGCTCTAGCTGGGCTGGCTAGCAAGGAAAACTTTCGTAAAGTCAGTCTGCGCAATGTGAAGTCTACGGAGGTGGTGACCAACAACAGCACAGTGCCCTTTAACAAGCTCATGCTCATCCAAATCAAAGGTGACGTGTCATTTTTACTCAGAATGGAGAACAACAGCAAATTCATCTGCAATGGTCTTGGATGGTTCGATAAACATTGGAATGTCTTTACTGTTGGCAGACACAGAAGATCTTTAATGTGTATCCTTTGGGTGCTGTGCTGAAAGGCGGGTATGTGGGGGGCTGTTTTCCCCTGATAGGGCGGCGGCACATTCAGGTGCGCTTGGTGGAGCCTGTGGCCCGCTCCCTGAACAGTGGCGACTGCTTTCTGCTCATCACGCCCAAGCAGTGCTACATGTGGAGTGGGGAGTTTGCAAACGTCATCGAAAAAGCCAAGGTATTTCTACTGACCACATGAAGAGCAGTGTCTCTGTGGTGACATCATCATTTCACATTACTCCTGGAAGGCTGAAACTAGTCATTTATCATTACTCCACAGCTATAGTACGTGCATAATTTTTCTCTTCTGATGTATTTTTACAGTCGGTACATAGCTCTTCTTTAAGCAGAATTCACTATGCCAGATGTCTTAGTAAGGGCTGTAGTAATCCTTTAAGGATTTTATGGCCTGTATCCACCATAAATATGTGCTGAAATTTCACATTCTTGGCCTATTGGATCAAGGAGGATTGCCTCCCTGTCATGTATTCTGAAGATATTGCCATAAGGTTGTTTTTTTATTATTATGTCTAAAAATTTCTTCACTTATGATTTTTGTTGATGAGAAGTTTGATAAATGTTCTGTTCAGTCAGTTCTATGAGTTTGGCCACCTTTATGCTCATTGAACAATTTGTTGTGTTTCCAGGCTTCAGAGATGGCATCCTTTGTTCAGGCCAAAAGGGATCTGGGCTGCAAGGCCCCACAGGTCACCATCCTCGAGGAGGGTGTCAACACAGAGAACAGCCGAGCCAAGGAATTCTGGACCCTGTTGGGGGGCAAGGCTGAATACAAAGGTGCAGGCTCTGAAGGCACTGCTTCTGTGCATCGTGGAGTGTAAATCATCAGCTGGGCATATGCAGGGCTTAACTGAATGATTCCGATCTCCGTTACCCAAAATTACACTTAAATTTTTACATTTATGAGTAAAATAGTACTTTGCCATAAAACTTATTTGAGCAGTAAATTAGAAGCCTCCTTCCATGTCTTTGTTTACATACTCCCATGCACGTTTGTTTCTGTTCTGTGCTGTCTATAGAAGCTGGGGACCCGGAAGAAGATGAGCTGTATGAGAGCGCGGTGGTGGAGTCTAACTGTGTGTACCGCCTGGTGGAGGATAAGCTGGTTCCTCACGAGAAGGCCTGGGCCTGCATCCCCAGCGTGTCCCTGCTGAGTTCCAAGGAGGTCTGTTTTTTTGTTTTTGTGCCTTTGTTATTCTAAGGGATCACCACATTATTATAGCGTGTCCTATTTGTTTTGCATCATTCTTCTGTGTGTAGGTAGATTACCTCATTTCCTTATTTGTATGTGCACATGTCCTGTCCCGAATACACCATGCCTCTTTTTGTGATGATGTGCGTCTGCTCCAGGTGTTAGTGTTTGACTTTGGCAGTGAAGTGTACGTGTGGCATGGCAAGGATGTGCCCCTGAGTGACAGAAAGGTGGCAGTACAGTTGGCCAAGCAGCTCTGGTTGGGCTCCTATGACTACAGCAACTACAGGGTCAACCCGCTAGACCCTTTCTCCTGTAATCCAAAGATCCAACTGTGAGTCACACCTCAGAAAATGTTTTATTAACAGTTACTGGACTAATAACATTAATGTATGCATGGTTCAGTAACAAGCTATAACACTGCTGTAATACTACAACACTACTATAAAAACTGGGCAAAAGCCCACTTCAACTTAATTTATTAATAACAGCGCTTTTGTACTGAGCAGCTAAAAAGAGAAGCACAATTTTTATAAAGTGTGTGCTTCTCACATTGGCACTTTTATGAGCCTGTTGCTACGCGTTATGTTGCAAAACAGTGTTTCTTTGTGTTTGATGTGAATGTGTGCAACTTCTGTAATTCTCCAACTGTAAAAAAATGTTGAAACTTGTATTTCAGACTAATTTGTTTTCTGTGGGCTTTCAGAGTTGTAGTGCCACCATAAGGAAAAAATAAGCATAACAGCATAAACAGTGTTGGCCCTTTAAGAGTGTGGGTCTTTGCTTATCCACACCATAGGTTGTTAATGAGCTTGCTGTTTGTGCGCAGGCAGGGTGAGGGTCGCCCCAGCTGGGCCCTTTTTGGGCGGCTGTCAGAGCACAATGAGACGTCACTCTTTAGAGAGAAGTTCTTGGACTGGGCTGAGAAGCCCTGTACCAAGGAGGAGCCTGTTGTGGAGGAGGTAAAGGTGAGGCAGGCTGCCCTTTTTTAGCTACATTTTCAACAGATTTTCAAGGAAAATAAAAATCCAGTGTTACAGTGCAGTACAGTTATATGTGAAAATTGGCCCATTGTTAATAACTTTTACACAGGAAACAAATATTAATTGACAAAATTGTAAGTATACCAAGAAAATTTCATAATGTCCCATAAGGTCAGCATTGTTTTTACTTGGTTGTACTTGTGTGTTGTTATTCATATATGAATATGAATGTGCTGTGTTCCTCACTGCATGGCACTGTATCTAGTGTTAGGCTCAGCTGTTCATGTTTCCCCCCTCTTTTCAGAGTCCAGTGTCTCTCATGTTCCACGAGTCAGAGCTACGGCCCTGTGATGCCAAGGCCATGCTAGCTGGTGGGGGGGACGCGGTGCACTGTACCATCCTGGAGGGGCTGGACGTTCAGCGAGGCTACGGTCTGGTGCGCACCGAGGATGGCAGGCAGGCCCAGCTGGCCACTGTCGTTGTGGATGCTTGGCACATCCGTGAGTTTGATGATTATGAGATCCCACAGGAGAGCGTTGGGCAGCTGCACGAGGGTGACACCTACATCATCCGCTGGAAGTACTCTGTCACCACTGTCGGTGAGCATTCAGGCATCTGCCTGCAGGGTTCATACCTTTATTAACCAATCAATTCACTGCTGGGGATAAACATGAAGTTGTGTCTCTAAATTGCAAATGTCAAAGTCAAAGGCCGCGGACCACATCAGGCTTGCAGTACAATTGTTGAAATCATTTTGATATTCTGTTAAAAATGGCCCAGGAATAGAGGTATAACAGTACACAATATTCATAGTTTGATACAAATGTCTGTTTTGGGTTCACGGTTCGGTGCAATTCCGATACAGTAGCGAAAACTTATTTTGCTTTGAAATTATGTATTCCTAAAATTAAAAACACAACCAGTAACAATTGTAAACCAAAGACAACATGTCTCCTCCCATGTCAGTAAATGTATTCATTCATTACATTGTGTTTCCCTAGCTGAAAATGATGCAATCAAACAGCACACAGTGAATATGTGTACCCTTATAGCCCTACCTGGGAAGCAGAGGTCCTGTGAACCTGCACTACACCTTTATTCATCCCATCTCACCCACTACTGACAAGCTCAGCAGCAGCAAGTTAAAATACAGCAAAACATTCCAGTTGTAATCTGGTTGTTTTTCTTTGGGCTAAACTTAGCCTCAAAAGAAGGATCCAGTGGACAATGTCAGATAAAAGCAGATGAATAATGATTCATCAGCTCAGTGGACGCATTTCATTTAATTCTATATCTTCAGAGAGATTTTTGTGCATCATTGTTCACTTTTTTATAAAAAAGACAATTTTCAGCAATAGTATTTATTACAAGTCTATTACATTTTTAAATGATATTTACATATAGTAAAGATATCAACCAAAAAGCCACAAAGTTTGGGTCATACTGTTATTAAATAAATAAGCTTAGATTGGTGGTTTTCAATATGACCCGTTCAGTGACTGAGTTTGACACACCTGCATTAAATGGAGCACAGACTGTGCCCGGCGATGGACCGGCTCTCGATCCAAGTTGGGTAGGTGAGGTTCCAGGACCTCTTATGACCCAGGACTGGACAAGTGCTTTCGCAAAATGGACAGATAGTAGAATTTTGATAGTCTCCATTCATTATTCTTATTCATGCCTGTGGGAAAATTGGGTAGTTTTCATACATTCCTATATTGCTATCCTTGAGACGCCAGACATTTAAACAGGTGTGGGCAAACAGGGTTCAGGGCCAGCCAGCATGCAGCCCTGGAGCAGTTGGGGTTAAGGACCTCGATGCAGCATCACTCTGACAGCCACAGTATTTGATCCAGCAACCTCCAGAAATGAAAGAACTTAAAGTGTCACATTTATTGTCAGTATACATCCTTTATCGGGAATTGAAATATGAGACACTATAGTCCTGATTTGATATGTGTCGGGTGTGCGCCTCTGTGTCTGTACAGTAGGGAAGCGGCAGAACCCCGGAGAGCTAAGCAGTGGCGGCGCAGGTAGGGAGCGCTCTGCCTGTTTCTTCTGGCAGGGTCGGCACTCCAGCGCCAGCGGCAAGGGCACGTCTGCACTCATGACTGTGGAACTGGGTAACCACAGGGGGGCGCAGGTGAGCGGTTCACGTCACAGCACCTTCACCCTGCAAATCTGAAACTGCATGCTTACGACAGACATGGGGGGTGGGTGTGACTCATTTATGTCTCTGTGGGACCAGGTGCTCGTAGCTCAGGGGAAGGAGCGTCCCTCCTTTCTCCAGCTCTTCCAGGGTGGCTTGGTCATCCACCTGGGAAGTCGGGAAGACACTGCCTCCAATTTAGGTATCATTTGCACTTTCATTTTCATCTCTCTCAATCTAATGGCCCTACTGCAAAATGGGGCTTGTTCTAAGAGAGTTCAGATAACATTTAACTAACTGGTAATCTTCTAGCATTATACATTCCTCTCGTTTGTATAGTTCTTATGTTCTTATGTTCTACTGATGTGGATTTCACAGTTTTTTGGCAGTTCTCTGCATAGATGCTAATTATGCTAATATATGCTCCTAAAGTTACTATTAATTCAGTTTTCTCATTACTCCTCCCTTAAGGTCATTACCAGCAAGATAATTGTTCATCAGTTTTATCAGAGTAATTACTTATACTAATTATGTGTTGAAAGGTAAATAATTGTTGAAGATCAGTTATTTTTTGTTGCATTATCTGAATCTGTTAGACAAGTACTGGGCATATCAGCTACAATTCAGTATTATACTAACACCTCCTCCTGCGGCAGGCGGCTGGCGACTCTTCTGTGTGCAGGGTGAAACAGCAATGGAGGCCTCCCTGGTAGAAGTCGAGTGTTGCTGTGCCAGCCTGCGTTCTCGTGGTTCCCTGGTCCTCCTCAGTGCCCACCAGGGGGTGCTCTTCCTGTGGCATGGCTGTAAGGCCCATGCGCACAAGTGCGAGGTGGCCAAGAAGGCTGTTGAGCATGTTGTACAGAAGTAGGTACTGCCCACTGGGGCTGTATTCTGTGTAGTGATCAATAGCTGGCAACACTAACGCCACTTTCCCACCCCTACCCTTTGGCCCATATGTTTCCTTCAGCTACACTGTTTTGCTTTCATGAAACAATGGAAACTATGTAAAATGACACTACATGGAAACTGGACTTGAATTATTTATCATGCATTTGAGGTATTCTTTGGCAAATGTGGATCCTGATTCCATTTTGTGCTGTCTTTGTTTTCCCCCATAACAATACAGGTGCCCAACTGAACTTGAGCTGAACAGTAACAGCGAAATTAAGGTGCAGGAAATGGAGGAGGGAGCGGAGCCAGCGGCATTCTGGAATGCACTGGGCCAGCGAAACAGGAAGGCCTACGACTGCATGCTGCAAGGTGCTGGTCTCGGAGTCTGGTAGCTCTTAACCATGAAGCGTCCTTCACGTTCGGAGCAATAGTAATGTGTTGAGCAACACAGCCACAGTAGTTCTGGTGTTAGTAAAAATCTTCAGGTGTGGTAGAAATCAATGCAGAGGGATGAGAAGGTGTCATATGTTGCCAGCACAGGTAAACAAACTGATTTCTCTTGGCATGTGGTATCATTGACAGACCCAGGCAAGTACAACTTCACGCCGCGGCTCTTCCGCTTGACGGCTTGCTCTGGGACCTTCCAGGCAGAGGAGCAGCTGAGTCCTGCCCGTCTTCCAGGGGCCATGATGGCTATGCCCTTCCTGCAGGAGCAGCTCTACTCTGTGCCCCAGCCAGGTGGGCAGCTGTCGCTTTTACACCAGAGGCATTTGCAGGCCCACAGACCTGAGCTCTTAAGTGAGATAATAGTAGTGGTTCCAGGTCCCCAGTCCCAACCTTCTTTGGGTCCTTAGTGAGGAGACATTTGATTGAAACCTAGCTCGTCAGAAGAACAGATAAAACAAAATCAGCTTGGCATGAAAAGAAATAAAGTATTTTGTATAATATACCCAGCATGGTATTATTTTGTTGTAGTAAATATTGGGGTATTTATAAAGCAGAAAAGGAGTTCAACATAAATTTCTCACAAACTTGTCTAGGAGTGTTTTAGCAAGAATGAAAATGATTATGATTGTCTCAGAAAATGCATGCAGTGCTTATGCAAAATCAGCAAAGGTAAACTTTAAACTGATTTTTAAACATATAGTACATAATCTTGAAATGGAGTAATCATTATATTTGCAATTTTATTTCCATTATATTTTCCTATGACAGAGTAAAAGTGTTTTAGCGAAACTTAAACCCCATATAGGGCTGGGTGATTCAATTAATGATTTATTTTCTTTGTCTCAGGCAGATTACAATCTAATTGACATTTCTATATTTATTACTTGAATATAAGGTAATAAAACAGTTGCTATTTACTGAATTTTTTGATGATTTCAAAATACAGTACAGCCGTTTCAAACACTTTTCAAATTATGATACTTCACAAATTACATTACTGAACTGTGCATAATTCAAATACGCTGTAATACAGAACAATACTTTACATAAAATACAGCTTATTGATGTTTCACCACTGCATCTCGGAGGCTTGATTTTGACAGTTTATCATAAACTTTGATGAGTCTATATTTGTCATTGACAGAAAATGACTTTCTTTTTTCTGTCATGTTTTCTGTGCAGCATAAGCCTCAGGTAGCTAGCTGGAAGCAAACAGTTTACCACAAGACAAAGTAAGCAAGTAAAAAAAAAAAATTACGATAGTTTTAATTTTCCAAATATTATGTGTAAAAAGACCACTAAGTTGACTACTTGATTATATGGTGGCCATTTTACCAGGGAACGAGTAAATAATAGCAGCAAGAAAAACCTGAATCTAAGTTTCTTGTGTATACCTTCGGTTCGTAAAAAACAAGGCAAAGAAACCAAAGAACTAATGGAAAGGTGACGAAAAGCTTGGCTAAAAGCTATCAATCAAAAGGAATTGAACAACGGTACTGTCAAGAGTACCGTTCGACCGCATTCTTAGCATTTCGTTAGAGCACAAGCTCGGCAATATTTCAGGTAAATACTGTATATTTCAAATAAACGGGGCAGTGGTGGCTTGATGGTTAGGGTAGCGCACTTGTAATTGAAAGATTGCAGGTTCGAATCCCCCACCAGCAAGTCACCACTGAGGTACCCTGAGCAAGGTACCGTCCCCAAGCACTGCTCCCCGGGCGCTGAATTAGCTGCCCCCTGCTATGTCACGAAAGTCACATATGGGTCAAATGCAGAGGACACATTTCGTTGTTGCGCACTGTGTGCGGTGGTGTGTTGACAATGACCACTGATCACTAAATTCTTCTTAAAAAAATTCTTAAAATATGTATTTATTCACTTCCGAGTGCTTTGTCATTTGTATTTTGCTGGATGGAAACAAATGAGATAGAGAGATTGTATTTTATATATTTAAAATGTTTAAAATACTTAATAAAATGTCATTTTAAGAACCTTCATCACCAGGCTTACAGTGTTTTAAATATAACCAGTGTTTTAAATATCACCATCATTGGCAGTAATCTAAGGAACAAAGGTGTTTTGGAGATCGGTGCATATTGCCTTAACGTAAAGTATGTAGCAAAATAGGCATATATTGCTTGACTGAATGTTAGTATGACAGAAAAATACAATGTTTAGCAAACTGCCGTGCTGTGCTCTAGAACTTTTTTAACGTTTATGCTTGGCACTCTACTGTAAGATAAAGTGGAAAGTTTGTGCATTATGATAATTAATTTAAGAAAGCCTTATTGTGCCTCATTGTGCCTTGCATGTATCTAGACTACAGTCAGCTGTGGTGGTAGATTATTTCCTTCAAATATTATGAAGAAATGGCTCAGCCCTTTTTGCCTAAAGAAAATACAGTTTTTTATGGTCATGCGCACTTGCTATGAAGTTTATTTTTATTACTTTTTCATTAACACTTAAAAGAAACATTGAACTTTCTGCATCTGAGCGACATACAACAACTTCGGCATTCTCTGGTAAAATGGCCACTATGCGCAAATTGTGATGTTATACGCATGTAGCTTAATACAACCCATGCAATGTTGGTATTAATATTGCACATCGTCCGGCCCTATAAAATACAGACACTCCTCTGCTTATTAACAAGTTACGTTCTGAACGGCCGTTCGTAACTTGAAATGTTCATAAGTTGTTATTCAACATCATTTTATTGGTACTCTAATCTGCATGCATAAGTAAGTATTATAAAAAGTAAATACATGTTTTCTTGTCATTAGTAATGATACATAAAACAAAAATGGATAATGGATGCACAGAATGTTTTGGAATAAAAACAAAGTAAACTTTGATCTCAAGAGAGCACGTCTTTGTACGCAAGTACAAAGAACTGGGATGCTGGGAGTACGCACGCTATGCTGCTGTGGGGTGGGAGAAGTGGTCAGAATTTGTACTAGGCGGAATTGACGCGCAGAACAAAATTCGATGTTGCAGACAGGAAACGGGAGCCCAACAAACACAATTTGGACTTACAGTCTTCTTCATTCGTGTATTTGCGTCATGTGCTGCTCGTCTGATCCTCCTGTGTGCCACACCCCCCCTCATTTACCTCATGTGGAATCCCGATGTCTCCAGCTTCTTGATAATTAGTCCGGTTATTAACATCTGTCCTTGTGTGGTGTACCGTGTTCCTTGCAGGCTTCCAATTCAATCCTTCGTTCACCCGATCTCCCCGGCTCATCTGCTGTTTCCCTGCTCCTTGCCCGACCCAGTGCATAACAGTCTGAAAGTTCATAAGTTGAAAGTTCGTAAGAAGAGGAGTACTATGTTTTTCAAATTCAGTACAAAATACCCCACCTCACGTTGTGATGGCTTTCAGTGCTAGTACCAGTTCTTACGGCAGTGAAGAATCAACACCTTGAAGTACCATACTTTTGGTATTTTGGTACTACTTGAAGTACCAAAAGTATGGTACCTGGTGCAATGGGAAAGCATCCCTAGAAATACAATATGTATTCCTTGCACAAATTTTTATCAAGACATACTAGACCCTAAATCAGATTAACATGGTCAGAAGCCCTTGGGTTATTTAAGTTGTTAAAGGGCCCCTTAAGTTATACCGGGGTTTATTGAACCAGTATCAGAATGTATTCACCGATGAGACTTCTAAGCACTTATGTTAGTCATTCTGGCTAAGGACATCTGCCAAATGCCATAAATGTAAATGCAGGGCTCTCATGCAGTTCAACCAGTTCACACGTTTACATGACAGACCTTGTGTTTCTCACGCTGAAAAGTAAGGGATAATTACCGCTAAGGTGTCCCATCCATCCATCCATTAACTTCCGCTTATCCGAGGTCGGGTCGCGGGGGCAGCAGTCTCAGCAGGGAAACCCAGACTTCCTTCTCCCCGGCTACTTCCTTCAGCTCCTCTGGGGGAATCCCGAGGCATTCCCAGGCCAGCCGAGAGACATAGTCCCTCCAGCGTGTCCTGGGTCTTCCCCGGGGCCTCCTCCCAGTGGGACATGCCCGGAACACCTCACCAGGGAGGCGTCCAGGAGGCATCCTAAGCAGATGCCCGAGCCACCTCATCTGGCTCCTCTCAATGCGGAGGAGCAGCGGCTCTACTCTGAGTCCCTCCCGAATGACCGAGCTCCTCACCCTATCTCTAAGGGAGAGCCCAGCCACTCTGCAGAGAAAACTCATTTCGGCCACTTGCACTCGCAATCTTGTTCTTTCGGTCACTACCCACAGCTCGTGACCATAGGTGAGGCTAGGAACGTAGATTGATTGGTAAATTGAGAGCTTTGCCTTTTGGCTCAGCTCTTTCTTCACCATGACAGACCGATGCAGCGCCTGCATCACTGCTAACGCCGCACCGATCCGCCTGTCAATCTCCCGCTCCATCCTTCCCTCACTCATGAACAAGACCCGAGATACTTAAACTCCTCCACTTGGGGAAGGACCTCCTCCCCGACCCAGAGAGAGCACTCCACCCTTTTCCGGCTGAGAACCATGGTCTTGGATTTGGAGGTGCTGATTTTCATTCCAGCTGTTTCACACTCAGCTGCAAACTGTTCCAGTGAGAGCCGAAGGTCACGGTCTGATGAGGTCAACAGCACCATATCATCTGCAAGAAGCAGAGACCTAATCTTGAGGTCACCAAACCGGACACCCTCAACGCCCTGGCTGCACCTAGAAATTCTGTCCATAAAGGTTATGAACAGAATCGGTGATAAAGGGCAGCCCTGGCGGAGTCCAACTCTCACTGGGAACGAGTCCGACAATGCGGACCAAGCTCTGACACCGGTCGTACAGGGACCGGACAGCCCTTATAAGGCAGTCCGGCACCCCATACTCCCGGAGTACTCCCCACAGGACTCCCCAAGGGACGCGGTCGAATGCCTTCTCCAAGTCCACAAAGCACATGTAGACTGGTTGGGCAAACTCCCATGCACCCTCCAGGACCCTGCCGAGAGTATAGAGCTGATCCACTGTTCCACAGCTAGGGCGAAAACCACACTGCTCCTCCTGAATCCGAGGTTTGACTATCCGACGGACCCTCCTCTCCAGCACCCCCGAATAGACCTTACCAGGGAGGCTGAGGAGTGTGATCCCCCTATAGTTGGAACATACCCTCCGGTCTCTTGAAGATGGGGACCACCACCCCGGTCTGCCAATCCAGAGGCCCCGCCCCCGATGTCCACGCGATGCCGCAGATGCGTGTCAACCGAGACAGCCCCGCAACATCCAGTGCCTTGAGGAACTCCGGGCAGATCTCATCCACCCCCGGGGCCCAGCCACCGAGGAGCTTTTTAACCACCTCAGCAACCTCTGCCCCAGAGATAGACTCCACCCCCAAGTCCCCAGACTCTGCTTCCTCATTGGAAGACGTGTCGGTGGGATTGAGGAGGTCTTCGAAGTATTCCCTCCACCGACCCACAACGTCCTGAGCTGAGGTCAGCAGCGCACCATGCCCACCATAAACAGTGTTGATGCTTTACCGCTTTCCCGCCCTGAGACGCAGGATGGTGGACCAGAATCTCCCCGAAGCCATCTGGAAGTCATTCTCCATAGCCTCGCGCAAACTACTCCCATAGCAAAGTTTTTGCCTCAGCGACCGCCGAAGCCGCTTTCCGCTTGGCCTGCCGGTACTCATCAGCTGCTTCCAGAGTCCCACAGGCCAAAAAGGCCCAATAGGACTCCTCCTTCAGCTTGATGGCATCCCTCACCGCCGGTGTCCACCAGCGGGTTTGGGGATTGCCACCGCGACAAGCACCGACCACCTTACAGCCACAGCTCCAGTCAGCCGGCTCCACAATGGAGGTGCGGAACATGGCCCATCTGCCTCCCCCGGGACATGGGCGAAGTTCTGCCGGAGGTAGGAGTTGAAACTCCCTCTGACAGGGGATTCCACCAGACGTTCCCAGCAGACCCGCACTATACACTATACGGTCTACCAGGTCTGACCGGCTTCCTCCCCCACCAGCGGAGCCAACTCACCACCAGGTGGTGATTGGTTGACAGCTCCACCCCTCTCCTCACCTGAGTCCAATACATGCAGCCGCAAGTCCGATGACACGACCACAAAGTCGATCATCGAACTGCGGCCTAGGGTGTCCTGGTGCCAAGTGCACATATGGACACCCTTATGCTTGAACATGGTGTTCATTATGGACAATCCAGAAATCCAACAACAAAACACCACTCGTGTTCAGATCGGGGGGCCGTTCCTCCCAATCACGCCCCTCCAGGTCTCACTGTCATTGCCCACATGAGCATAGAAGTCCCCCAACAGAACAAGAGAGTCCCCGGGAGGAGCGCTCTCCAACACCCCTTCCAAGGACTCCAAAAAGGGTGGGTATTCTGAACTGCTGTTTGGTGCATAAGCGCAAACAACAGTCAGGACCCGTCGAAAGGAGGCTACCCTCTCATCCACCGCGGTAAACCCCAAAGTACAGGCGCCCAGCCAGGGGGCAATAAGTATGCCCACCTCAACTCGGCGCCTCTCCCCGTGAGCAACTCCAGAGTGGAAGAGGGTCCAACCCCGTTTGAGGAGACTGGTTCCAGAGCCCGAGCCATGTGTCGAGGTGAGCCCGACCACATCTAGTCGAAACCTCACAGCCTCACGCACCAGCTCAGGCTCCTTCCCCACCAGAGAGGTGACATTCCATGCCCCTAGAGCTAGCTTCTGCAGCCGAGGATCGGATCACCAAGCTCTCCGCCTTCGGCCACTGCCCAACTCACACTGCACCGGACCCCTATGGCCCCTCCTACAGGTGGTGAGCCCATTGGAGGGGGGACCCACGTGCCTTCTTCGGGCTGTGCCCGACCAGGCCCCATGGGTGCAGGCCTGGCCACCAGGTGCTCGCCATCGAGCCCCACCACCAGGCTTGGCTTCAGGGGGGGGCCCCGGTGACCCGCGTCCGGGCAAGGGAAATCGTGGATCAATGTTTTTACTCATCATTAGGGGTCTTGTGAGCCACACTTCGTCTGGTTCCTCACCCAGGACCTGTTTGCCTTGGGTGACCCTACCAGGGGCATAAAGCCCCGGGCAACTTAGCTCCTGGGATCATTGGAACACGCAAACCTCTCCACCACGATCAGGTGTCAGCTCCAGGAGAGGCTATGGTGTCCCATAATACAGAATTAATGTACAATGCACAGGCATATGAAGTAGAGTTTTCCACCAAGCTCATTGCTGTCCCAAGTTACACAGCTGCTGGTATGCGGGTAATATAGCCAATAGAATATAGTAATATAGCCAATTAGAAAATAACATTTATTGTTTCCGGGTTAATTCCAAATGAAGTTACACGTAATCCGGCTGCAAGCAGGTTATTACATGGATTTCCACACACACGGAGTGCAGACAAGGTGGAAGCAGAAGAGCAAGGTTCAATGAGGCAGGACTCTCAAGTCTTACGCACTTACCGTGAGACACATGCTCCGTCCGTAACAGATCTCATTCCACACTTTTGATGAAACTTGAGAACCCTGTAAATGTAAATGTTATGGGGAGTCCCAACAATAAATTGCACAGTATTGCACAGTTTGGATTAAATTGTGTCCTATATTGGTTCAAAGCAGGACACAGCACATAGCATTTTATTTTTAAATATGGAATGGATTCTGTAAAATGTAGGATGGGTGGCAAATCTTTAATGTTTATTACGCAAGGCTTAGCTGAGGCTCCATTTTAGTGGAGGCCTCTGGACTTCAAGCCATATAAGCCATTGCACTAAAACACCACTGGTAACACGCTTTTTGTGTGAATTGTAATGGCAAGTGGAAAAGAGAAGTATGAATTGGGTTTTATGTATGAATACCCACCATAAGGCCTGTCTGTTCTGGGAACATCCCTTCTAGCCCTGCTCTTGTTGCTGCTCCTGTAAAATCCCTGAATACTGGAGGGACTATGTCTCTCGGCTGGCCTGGGAATGCCTCGGGATTCCCCCAGAGGAGCTGAAGGAAGTAGCCGGGGAGAAGGAAGTCTGGGTTTCCCTGCTGAGACTGCTGCCCCCGCGACCCGACCTCGGATAAGCGGAAGGGGTCTTTAGGCTCTTGGCCTGTTTGTAAGATGTTGTGTACCTCTTGTTCTGATGTTACTTGCACTTGTATTCATTTGAAGCTCAGCCTAGCAGCACTTACAGTAAAATGAAAAAGTTTGGGAACCCCTCTCAGCCTGCATAATAATTTACTCTACTTTCACCAAGAAAGATAACAGTGATATGCCTTTCATTTCCTAGGAACATCTGAGTACTAGAGTGCTTTCCGAACAAAGATTTTTAGTGAAGCAATATTTAGTTGTATGAAATTAAATCAAATGTGAAAAAGTTGCTGTGCAAAAATTTGGGTACCCTTGTAATTTTGCTAATTTGAATGCATGTAACTGCTCAATACTGATCACATGCACATGACTGATGAGACAAGAATTGAGTTTTTTGGTCATAACAAAAAGCGCTTTACTGTACATGGCGGAAAAAGAACACCATATTCCAAGAAAAACACCTGCTACCTATTGTCAAATTTGGTGGAGGTTCCATCATGCAGTGGGGTTGTGTGGCTAGTTCAGGGACTGGGGCCCTTGTTAAAGTTGAGGGTCGGATGAATTCAACCCAATATCAACAAATTCTTCAGGATAATGTTCAAGCATCAGTCACAAAGTTGAAGTTACGCAGGGGTTGGATATTCCAACAAGATGACCCAAAACAGTTTGAAATCTACGAAGGCATTCATGCAGAGGGAGAATTACCAAGCGAGCTCGATGGGCCGAATGGCCTCCTCTCGTTTGTATAGTTCTTATGTTCTTATGTTCTAAGTACAATATTCTGGAATGGCAGTCACAGTCCCCTGACTTGAATATCATCGAAAATCTATGGGATGATTTGAAGCAGGCTGTCTATGCTTGGCAGCTATCAAATTTAACTGAACTGGAGAGATTTTTTATGGATGAATGGTCAAACATACCTCCATCCAGAATCCAGACACTCATGAAAGGCTATAGGAGGCATCTAGTGGCTGCTATATTTGTTAAACGAGGCTCAACTAAGTTTTATGTAATATCTCTGTTGGGGTGCCCAAATTTATGCACCTGTCTAATTTGGTTATGATGCATATTGCATATTTTCTTTTAATCAAATAAACTTAATGTCACTCCTGAAATGCTACTGTTTCCATAAGGCATGACATATATTAAAAGAAAGTTGCTACTTTGAAAGCTCAGCCAATGATAAACAAAAATCCAAAAAATTAAAAGGGGTTCCCAAACTTTTTCATATGACTGTATGTCTAGTCAGCTCCTTGACAGCTATGTGCTTGTACTGCACTACCTTGTTATGCACTGCCTTGACTGTATGCCACCTAGATAGATGGATAGAAGGATAGATGGAAGGATGTCGCTTTGGCATAAATGTGACTTGCTTGTCTTTTCCCAGCGCTGTTCCTGCTCGACAACCGCATGGAGGTGTACCTGTGGCAGGGACTGTGGCCAGATGACACGGAGTGCACCGGATCCGCCAAGATCCGCTGGGATGCTGAGAGGAAGTGCGCCATGGAGACTGTGCTGGAATACTGCAAAGGTTGGCAGGCAGGGCTGAATGGGGCTTCTTAGCCACCTCTATTAGCCGTTCAGAGATTGGTTGTAGACTTTACTGCAACTGTACACAGCAGTTGAGGAAGATGACTAAGATTCAATTTTTGATGTGAGTTGTGATATTGCCATTATTTGCCTGTTTATTTCCAATGAGTTTCTGTCCAGTGGCTATGGAATTCCCCAGTTTCTGTGGCGGCTGGATGGGTTACTAACTGCGTGTTATGGGAATCTTTCAGAGAAGAACCCAAAGCACACCCCACAGGCATACCTTACCCTTGCCGGGGCAGAACCTCTCACCTTCACCAACATCTTCCCCCGCTGGGAGATGGACCCCAGCATTAAGCTCCAGGTATGGTATGAACCCAGGCCAATGCTTCACCAACATGCAGGTCATGCGCCAGATGCCTGTCCAGAAGTGGACTTAGTGGTCTCACCTAGACTTAGGACTAGGCCTAAACAACATACTAGAGGCCAAATACGTGTAAACCCCACAACTCTTGGAAAAATGAGTTAATTGTATTATTATTCAGAGTTTCCAATACAAAATTTTCATCTTTATAGTGCTTTGGAAAAAGCACATCCTGTCTGCCAATACTTTATAGACAATAGGTATCTGCTGGAAAATCCAAAGTGTTAAATCGGTGGGTGCTTTTCTGGTAAGTGCAGACGGAAGCCCCAAGGAACAAGGTGATTCTAGTGAAGGATGCCCTCTCAAGGCTCAGTAAGAACCAGTACTCTGTGGAGGAGCTGCTGGCCAAGCCCCTGCCTGAGGGAGTGGACCCCCTGCGCTTAGAGATCTACCTCTCAGATGAAGACTTTCAGGTAATACCAACCCTCTCTGGCACTTACCCTGACATGTGCTCCTGTTGTCATCTCTAAGCTAAAGATGGATTGAGTTGAACAATCAAGATGCGCTTGAAATGTTTGATGCCATGTTCTTTATAGATAATTCAATACCTTTCTGAAAATGGAGTTCTATTGCATTTATGATTAGACCTGGGATGCTGCATAGGTTATGGGGGAGCTTCTGAGCATGCCTGGGAGAGCAGCAGAAACTTAACTCCTTTCATCTCATCATCAAAAATCTATGGGATGATTTGAAGCAGGATGTCTATGCTTGGCAGCCATCAAATTTAACTGAACTGGAGAGATTTTTTTATGGAAGAATGGTCAAACATACCACTTGACAAATAAACATAGTTCAATTCATTGTAAAGATGAGTCAACTTTGTACATGTTTTTCAGAGGGTTTTGGAGATGACACGAGATGAATTCAACTCACTCCCTAACTGGAAACAAATCAACCTGAAAAAAAGCAAAAGACTTTTTTAAAGAAGAAAGAAATATGCCTTTTATGTCATTAAGTGTAAACAAGTATTTCATATTTTTGCACTTTTGTATTTCTTAATTTTGCTCTTGTAAAGTGACAAATTTCAAATGTACAGTGTATGTCTGGTAACTGCCTGTATAAACACTTTTATATTTCTGTACTGCATTTTATCAGTGGATTTCAGTAAACAGTAAAAAAAGGAAAGAAAAAAAAACAAAGGGAATGATAATATTGCCCCCTACTGGTACACCACTATAACTTACAACAACAACAAATTTATGTTTCCTTGTGGTCTTCTGTATACAAATATAAACCTATATCCATGCAAATGCAAAACTATAAAACCATGTAATATAAATATGTATCATACTTTTCTGTTTTTTTATACATATAACATTTGACAATGCCGCATAACCAAAAACACGGCATGTGCAGTAAATGCAATGGGAGAGAATCCCTTATCTGCTTTGTTGACCATGTGCTGGGTGACTGCTTGAATGATGAACTGCCTTTAATGCCACAAATTTACAAATAATATTGTGGGAGTAGTTTTTTTCTGAAATAAATACATTTTACCACTTTTTGTATTTTCTCAAAAGTGACCATTAATATACACTCACCTAAAGGATTATTAGGAACACCTGTTCAATTTCTCTTTCATGCAATTATCTAATCAACCAATCACATGGCAGTTGCTTCAATGCATTTAGGGGTGTGGTCCTGGTCAAGACAATCTCCTGAACTCCAAACTGAATGTCAGAATGGGAAAGAATTTCAATATTAGTCTAAATACTAGAACTCGTGGCCATAAGTGGAAATTAGCGGGAGAACATTTTAAAACAAATTTGAGGAAGCACTTCTTTACACAGCGTGTAGTTAGAGTATGGAATAGTCTTCCTGCTAGTGTAGTGGAAGCTAAAACCATGGGTTCCTTTAAATGAGAGCTAGATAAGATTTTAACAACTCTGAGCTATTAGTTAAGTTCTCCCCAAACGAGCTTGATGGGCCGAATGGCCTCCTCTCGTTTGTAAATTTCTTATGTTCTTATATTCTTAAAGGTGATTTAAGCAATTCTGAGCGTGGCATGGTTTTTGGTGCCAGACGGGCCGGTCTGAGTATTTCACAATCTGCTCAGTTACTGGGATTTTCACGCACAACCATTTCTAGGGTTTACAAACAATGGTGTGCCAAGGGAAAAACATCCAGTATGCGGCAGTCCTGTGGGCGAAAATGTCTTGTTGATGCTAGAGGTCAGAGGAGAATGGGCCGACTGATTCAAGCTGATAGAAGAGCGACTGAAATAACCACTCGTTACAACCGAGGTATGCAGCAAAGCATTTGTGAAGCCACAACACGCACAACCTTTAGGCGGATGGGCTACAAAAGCAGAAGACCCCACCGGATAATTAATAATTAATAATAATTTTTAATAATAATTAATAATTTACACTTTATTATTCCCCGTGGGGAAATTGTTTTTACGCCTCCCTCAACTTGCTCTTTGTAGAGCAAGTTGTCCGCGAAGGGCAGCCACCCGTAGCGGCGCCCACTCATCTCCACTACAAATAGGAAAAAGAGGCTACAATTTGCACGAGCTCACCAAAATTGGACAGTTGAAGACTGGAAAAATGTTGCCTGGTCTGATGAGTCTCGATTTCTGTTGAGACATTCAAATGGTAGAGTCAGAATTTGGCATAAACAGAATGAGAACATGGATCCATCATGCCTTGTTACCACTGTGCAGGCTGGTGGTGGTGGTGTAATGGTGTGGGGGATGTTTTCTTGGCACACTTTAGGCCCCTTAGTGCCAATTGGGCATCGTTTAAATGCCACAGCCTACCTGAGCATTGTTTCTGACCATGTCCATCCCTTTATGACCACCATGTAGCCATCCTCTGATGGCTACTTCCAGCAGGATAATGCACCATGTCACAAAGCTCGAATCATTTCAAATTGGTTTCTTGGACATGACAATGAGTTCACTGTACTAAAATGGCCCCCACAGTCACCAGATCTCAACCCAATAGAGCATCTTTGAGATGTGGTGGAACGGGAGCTTTGTGCCCTGGATGTGCATCCCACAAATTTCCATCAACTGCAAGATGCTATCCTATCAATATGGGCCAACATTTCTAAAGAATGCTTTCAGCACCTTGTTGAATCAATGCCACGTAGAATTAAGGCAGTTCTGAAGGCGAAAGGGGGTCAAACACCGTATTAGTATGGTGTTCCTAATAATCCTTAAGGTGAGTGTAGTTTTCTATGTGATTCAATGCAGATTTTATAGTAACTGTCAGATGCTCCTGGCATTACACCAGAAGAGTACACTGTCTACATATATTTTATGTTGTGTTTTTTTCGCTCAAAGATTAAATAGCTTTTCTTAAAGAAATGGAAGTGAATACGAAAGTTCAAACAAGGAGACCTAATGAACGCCAGCGTGTCCAATCACAGCGGTCCAGGTTTTATATAAAGATTACATCTAACCCACTTCTTTGCCGTTACAGCTATTCGTTCTCCCGCCTCGTTCCTTTCCCGCTCTCTGGGCTCCGTCGTGTCCGGCTTGTGTCTGTCTCCGGCGTGCCGCCTCCTCTTGGGGATTTCGTCTATCCTTCACCCGCTTTCGGTGAAGGTTTTGGCGCTCCACGTCCCTTGCGACGGGAGACGCGTCGTTCTCGGCTGTCTCCAGACCGGGACATGCGACGGTGATCTGATCGGCGATTCCGGGGTTTTGTGGAGAAGGCGGCTGTCCTTGTTGATCCCGATCTCTCGTGCTTGGGAATCCCGCAAGTTGCACTACACCTCATCGGAGTACACGGATCGCCATCGTTAAGCGCCCACCGGCCGCCTTTCTCCGATGGCTGCGCCCTCTTTGCCCGCCGGGCTGCTTGCATCTCAGATTCCCCCGCTCATCCGTCCCTCTGGTTCGTCCTCTGCTAAATCGCCTGCGCGTCTGTGGGTCCTCGGCGCGTCTTCCGGCTCACTCGGAGCCCATTCCGGCCGACAGGCTCGTCATGCTGGATGCAGGACCGGCGTCTCCGCTGTTCCGGCAGCGCTATCTTGGGACTTTTCGTGTCTCCCTCCACCGCGGTCCATTCTCATGATCAATCTCGCATCCTCCAGAGTAAGGACATTGGTCTGGTTTCGTTGCTTTTGCCAAGTGCAACAGGCGCGTTGTGATTGCGGCGGCGTTTCCGTTTGGGGCTTCGGATCCCCAATTTCAGTTTGGCCTGTATCTCCGTGTTCGTCGTCGTGTTTGGCGTTTATAGAGTCGTTGTTCGCTCTGTGTCCGGAGTGGTGTGGGGAGCTGGACGCCCATTTGTCCTTGATTTATGGTAAGGTGGGTCTCTGTTTTGTGAATGCCATGGATCGTTCTCGGCTGGAGCTGCCTTGTTGGTTCAGGTGACAAACACCCGTGTTTGTTGACCGTGTCTGATCTCCGGTTTTCTAGTTCAGCCCTTCTGTGATCGCTTTGCCCTAGTCACTCATCGCGTTTCCATCCTGCTAGAAGAGGGACGGGCGGTTCAAGTTTGCGGACCTTTTTGGAAATCCATCCTTCTGCTTCTGTCTGCGTCCGTGCTCTTTCTTCGGCGCTTTCTTCTCACCATGATTCCAATGTCGTTGATTGTTTGCTAACTGGTTTGACTGAAGGCTTTGTGGTGGGTGTTGTTGCGAGGGGTCTTAGGTCTGTCGTGCGGGAACCTGTGGTATTTCTCTTGTTTATGGTGTAAGTGTATGATGTGTCGAGTACGTGTCTGGTACGGTAAAGGTGTATGCATGGTAAATTAATTTGTGAGACTTACTTTACAACTTTCAGTCGATGACGCAAACTTAATTATCATTATGTTGCTGAATAAAGGCAACGCCGATATTACAAATGTCTTTCAAATTCTCATACATCCTTCCCAATGGCCCTTCTTTGGCGTTAAATTGCGAATCTGTTTTATTTTCCAGTCAGGCTCTTTTTGGTTGTCAAAGCAGTCCGTCTGTATTGAATTGTCTGGCTTCCGCTCAGTCATGAATACTGCTGTACAACTCACGGATTCATTTTGTCTCACACTTGTTGGATCTCGTGATCCACCCTCCTCACAGCCTGACTCCTCGCTATCTTAATTAAAAGTATGTTTAGGGAATTTGGCATCCCCTTCCCGGGGACGAAAACAATCGGTCTGCTCACTTCTGAGGCATTGTGGGTATCGTGTTAGGCTTGCATCTTATTGTTATCCATCTGCCGTTGGAGGAATCGAATTGCATTCGCGGAATTTGCTCCACGTTCATGCATTCGTCCTCGGTTTCTAAATGCAAACGAGTGACCCTGCGGGATATCATTTTACTTCGAGATCATTTTCAGGGGTAAATGTCCTGGTTATTTTAGGATTACGTTTCTCATTCATTGGCATGCATTTCATTTTATTACTGATACGTCCCATTCGCTATGCTTCTATACAGACTCCGCTCCATCTACAGGTTTCGGCGGGTGTTATCAAGGCTTCTGATTCGCAGCGTGTTGGCCCTCGGATTTCACGGGTTTGCACTCCTTGCGGAGTATTTAGCTGTCCGTGAACTTTTCCTATTGTTGCTTGTACTGTATGGGATAAAGAATGGTTTTGTAAAAGGAAGTTTTCTGTGATTTTGGTAATATAGATTAGGGAAGTGCATTTGTAATTGCAGATTTGACTCACTGACCAGCGGGGCACTGCTGGGGTGCCCTGATCAGGGCGCTGCTCCCCAGGCGCTGAATTGGCTGCCCCCTGCTACAGTATGTTACATTGTTGCGTGTGGGTGTGGTGCATAGCGCATGATTTGTTGTGCACTGTGTGCTATGGTGTGTTACTGATCATTAAATTTTTATTCTAATTCTGAAGCTGTTTCCATAAGTACTATAGGTCGCTCCAAAGCCAATTGGATTGGAGCTGCATCCACAGCATCTCAACAAGGAATCCCGCTGTCAGTGTTAACTCCTCGGACGATGGTCCTCTGCTTTTGCCACATACGTCTGAGCCTCCAGGATAACCTCTTATGCTGGAGGCACAACATGTTATTACTTCATCTAATATAAGTAACATTATTAGTAACAACAGATAGCCGTTGGTGGTGGTTTCCAGTTACTTTAGCGACTGCTTACATCTCTAGAAGCAGCTGGCGTCTCCATAACACCCCTGCATTAATATGGTGGCTCCATACCACTGGCAAAGCGCTTAGCGTTTCCATAACGCTTCGTCGTATCAACTGCGTACCCCTATAGAAGCGCTTGGCGTCTCCATAACGCTCCCTGCATTAACATAGCGGCTCCATACCGCTGGCAAAGCGCTCGGTGTTTCCATAACACTTCGTCGTATCAACTACTTACCCCTATAGCAGCGCTTGGCGTCTCCATAACGCCCTCTGCATTAACATAGCGGCTCCATACCGCTGGCAAAGCGCTCAGCGTTTCCATAACGCTTCGTCGTATCAACTACTCACCCCTATAGCAGCGCTTGGCGTCTCCATAACGCCCTCTGCATTAACATAGCGGCTCCATACCGCTGGCAAAGCGCTCAGCGTTTCCATAACGCTTCGTCGTATCAACTACTCACCCCTATAGCAGCGCTTGGCGTCTCCATAACGCCCTCTGCATTAACATAGCGGCTCCATACCGCTGGCAAAGCGCTCAGCGTTTCCATAACGCTTCGTCGTATCAACTACTCACCCCTATAGCAGCGCTTGGCGTCTGCATAATGCCATCTGCATTAACAGAGCGGCTCCATACCGCTGGCAAAGCGCTTGGCATCTCCATAATGCCTTCTCATTACATTAGTGGCTCCATACCACTCGCAAAATCGTTCAGCATCCCCATACAGTCTTGCATTAAATTAGCAGCTCCATACCACTCAAGACGTTGACAAGAAGTTATTTCTATAGTCCTTCAGCAGCTATACAAGATAAAGGTCAATTTCCTCACATTCCTCTAGTCAAGTTGTCATTAACTAAACATTGTTGTGTTTCCTTCCTACAGGTCTAGAGCTTCACCTGATAGCCCAAGTGGAACAGTTTTCTTACTTCGCACCCTCTTCATATCATTAACTTTTGGGGTTGGCTCCTTCGCCTCCTGCCTGGTCGCCCAGCCAGATCTGTCAGCTTCAGAGTCGATGGAACCAACGACCAAGAGGGGCTTTGCCAAATCACTGTTCACATACTCATTTAAATTTGTTCAACAAATAAACACTTGTCAACTATCTATTGAGGTCTCCTTGGTTGAAATGGAAGTGAATACGAAAGTTCAAACAAGGAGACCTAATGAACGCCAGCGTGTCCAATCACAGCGGTCCAGGTTTTATATAAAGATTACATCTAACCCACTTCTTTGCCGTTACAGCTATTCGTTCTCCCACCTCCTCCCCACCACCACCTTCGGCTCCCCGTCCTGGTCCGGGATTGGCTCCTTCGCCTCCTGCCTGGTCCGGGGGTTGGCTCCTTCGCCTCCTGCCTGGTCGCCCAGCCAGATCTGTCAGCTTCAGAGTCGATGGAACCAACGACCAAGAGGGGCTTTGCCAAATCACTGTTCACATACTCATTTAAATTTGTTCAACAAATAAACACTTGTCAACTATCTATTGAGGTCTCCTTGGTTGAACTTTACATGTCAGGGAAAAGTTCAGATGAGAGGGACAATAAAAATGCATTAAATGGTTTATAAAATTCTGAATGAGAAAGCATACAAGCCAAGAACACAAACAGATAGTGTCAATCAGAATTATCTTTACAAAAAGCATGAAAATCACAGTTCTATTTTAATTTACTAATTTAACTGAAGATTTTAGCTCTATGATTTCCTGGTGCTGGCTTGCATATTTCTGACAATGTAATCATTATAGTATTCTTTCAGAGTATAATGACTATATAATATGAAAAAAGACACAATCAATACATGCATGCATAATATAAATAACTATTAAACATTAAAGATAAGATAAGGCTATATCTGAAAACGTTACACATCTCATCTGCCGGCCCCTGGAGGATGGGCTCCCCCTTTGGGTCTGGTTCCTCTCTAGGTTTCTTCCTCTTAGGGAGTTTTTCCTTGCCACCGTTGCCTTTGGCTTACTCAATGGGGGGTCCTTACGAGGCAGAAATGTAAAGCGCATTGAGACAATGTAATGTTGTGATAATGCGCTATATAAATAAAATTGAATTGAAAAAATTGAATTGAACATCTGCTCAGTATAGTCATCACTCTGCACTCCAATTCATTCATCTGTATAAAAGGCCTTATGAGTCATGACATATTCCCCAGTAACATTCTCTAACTGTTTTCAGATCAGATTATGTTTAGCTTTGCCTATATTTCATATCTCCAGCAAATATCAGAGAGTATGGAAAGTAATTTCTCAAATCTGAGTGTCATACTCTGTTTAAGGCTAAGTATAAAGTATAAAAAGACTAGCTGATAAAGTGCAGAAAAAAGTGCAGACATTTTTCACCAAATGTACACTAGATGACACTTGTCCACTTGTAACACAACTTCAAGCAGGGATAGGGTGGTGAAGAAATAGATATTTTTTATCAATCAATATCAAGTCAAGTCAATTTGAGTTAGCTAGTAATGTATTGAACAAAACTAGCTACTGAGATTATAATATCATACAATACTCCAGTAAAAATGGTTTATTGGTTGCAAATGAGTATAAAGAAAAACAAAATTAGATTTTTCAAACAAAATGATATAAATAAAATTTAATTCAATTAAACTGAATTTAAGACCATAGTGCATAAATGAGTACAGGAATGTCATTTCTTTACACAGAAAAGGTCAATGTTACAAGAAAATCCATAATGCATTGCTAATCAATTGGAATACAGTAGTGAAAGTGATTTATAAATTCAAAAAAATGATGGACTTGTTTCAAACTCTATCAGACGGCCAGGCCATCCATAGAAGCCAACACCTTGAGTGTTTTGTGATGAGTTCAGGGAAATCACCTTGCAAGTTCATCAGTTAGCTAAAGCAGTAGAAAGCCAAACTGGGTTGACCATGACACAATACGACATACACTGCTGAAGAGTGGCACGCAAGGGTGTCATCCACATGGAAGCCACTGCTCAAGCCCATGCACAAAAAAAGCCTGTTTCGCATTTGCCAGGGCTCATGCTGACAAATATGAAGACTATTCGGACAATACACATTGGAGTGATGAGACACAACTAAATATGTTTGGCACTGTTGACATCCAAACTGTATGGCCTTGCAAGGGCGAGAAGTACAATTAAAAATATACGGTACCCACAGTAAAGCATGGTGGTGGCAGTGTTCTTCCGTGGGGTTCTACGAGTGCTGCAGATGTTGGGGAATCGCAGTTCACTGATGGCGTCATGAATTCACAGATGTACTGTGAAATACTGAAAGAGAAGATGCTACCATCTCTCCACGCCCTGGGTCACTGGGCACTCTTTCAACATGACATTCACCCAAAACATACATCCAAGGCCACTGCTGCATTTCAGAAAGTGATTCAATGGCCAAGTGCCCAGAAGAGTTGGTGCTTTTCTTAAAAATCATGGAGGCCATATGAAATATTAGATTTGGTGGAATTTGTTGTAGGGTGTATTCATTTTTTAATACCTTATTTGAATAAAATATATTGTTTTCTTATCCTAATGATGTTGGTTACCAAGGTTTTATGTAAACGAAACAAATGTTTAATGAAACTGAGTTTTGTCAAAATTTTACTAATTGTTCCGGTGTTTACAGTGAAATCGTTAAAAATATTAATTTTCAAAGTGTACTCATTTATGCTGAGCACTGTATATAATGTCAATTTTGTCAACAGTGAAACATACTTGTAAACTTTTTGTTTTTGTATTTTATTGCAAATATTCAAACATTGTTGTACTGTGATAACATAGGAAACATTTTCTAGGAGTGTAAAATGATTATGCAGTTAAGGAAAAAGATTTATACAGCTTAAGGCATAAGTAAATAAAATAAGTATGGGACTGCGGGAATTTGTAAATCAGTGTCTATGATTAAGGCACTAACGTTGCCGTATAACAGCAGAGAAGACCTAGATAGTTGACTGTTCCTGGTGAAGTGTGTGCCCTCCTGCCAGGGTGAGGTCTGGTTCTGAAGCAAGGGCTGCTTCTCTCAGCACGACCATGTGATCCTCCACAGCATTCAGCGATTGGTCAATCCAGTCCATGCTGCTAGACATGTGACAGGCGCTGCGGGTCACGAGCACTAGGTGGCTGACTGACAGTAGTAGGGCAGTGGCCCTGCAGGAAAATAATTTTCACACATTAAATATTTTTTAAAACAAAATTAGAGATTGACAGCAGACTGATGTCCATTGTTACCCCCACAGAATAGGGAAATACCGTGCATCAAGGAGTTTTGGGTCCAGAGGGGGGTACATCGATTGCACCACGTCGTCCACCCTGCCAAAAAAAACACCATAAAGTGTGCCTCAGGAAAATATTGCCATACTGATGTTAATTATCATTCGATATCTGCTTTTGATGAGATCTACCTTGGGCTAATCCTTTTCGCAACGGTGATGATGTCATTGAGACTGGCAGGTGCCCTGACCTTTGCCCCTGAGCCCATCGTCATGGCAACTAGCTTTTCTGTCAGGGTATGGCAGATCTGCAAATCATGTTTCACTATCAGGAAAAAAAATACTAAACTACTAATACTATAAACATTCTTCAGTAACATGAAAAATACAACATGAAAACAGGTTTACCTTTAGGATTGAGATACAATGTGACACAAGACCACTGAAAGAAATAACAGAAAATGTATTTTAATTGCTATATATTATTGTCACTGTGTGACAATTAGTTGATAGATGACCAAAGACAAAAAACAAAATATTGGGGAAACAGATTAACTTTCTGCTGCTTGATAACAGAGAAACAATGTAGCAGCTCTGCTTTGTGGGACTAGCATCCCACTCAGGGTGTTTTCCTGCCTTGCACCCTGCATATGCTGCTCGGTTCAGTCTCCATGATCCCCAGGTGCCTGCACTGAATAAATGGTTAGCATATATATAGATGGGTGTAGCATCTAACAATGCTTTTATGCAGTCAAATGATTTGAATTATAGTGATCAAATAATTTGACTATATAGAGCAGATACACAATCTGCCAGGAGACATACGAGGCATCCTCGATCCAATCCTCGTTCTCCAGGATGGCTTCTATATGAGGGTTGGTGATGACCACATCATCCAGCTCCAGCTCTGAAGGCTCGCTCTGAGTCTCCATGGAGCTTATGAGGTCCAGTGTGGGCCTGTTTATTCCAAAATGACAGTGAAGCACAAGAATATGGACATTATAACTCTTGAAAAACAGACTGCACCCAGCATTATATCCCAGTGTGTTAGGGGAGGAATTGTGTTTTTAAAATTTCCCTTTGTCGTCTGAGCATTTCCATTAGGCAGAAACCCCACTTAACAGTGAGAACAAATGAAATGCATTTGCCTGGGTGATGATGGCAGCAGCTGTTCTAGAGTTTTGCCAAGGGAAAAAAATGAGGATCCCTTTCATTAGCCACTTATTTAAGTCGTTACCAGTGTTCTGCTGCGCAAACCTATGGTCACAAGGGATTTCCCATGTTTATTCAGAGAAAGCCTGGCCAGTTTCCCTGAAAGCACCCACAGGTGTCCACAATTAATGGAGCACAATTGTCATACTGCATCCTAAATATTTCCCTGTGAATGGTAGCACATCAAAACCTTCAGATTAAAGGTAGTTTTTCTCAATGGATTTACAGAGATTTAGAAACTGAATATAGAATTTCAGTATAAGTATGAATATTGAGATGAATATAAATTTGAAAAGTTTGGTGTCATGCAAGATTCAGCCAACAATATTTGGCCATCCAATTTCTGTCACCACTTAACAACAGATCTAAGCTGTTGCTCATAAATCTTTTACTCTATGAGAAGCATAAGCACATTACTAACTGAGGATTTCACTGTCACTTAAAAATGTGCTTTTTTTGGTCTCCTACTTCCCCATACTCCTTAACAAAAGCCCAGTGTCAGATTCATCTGTTGTGGAAGTGAAATTGGACATTAGTAGGCCCGGGAGGGGATGAATATTGGGTCTATTATGTCTTAGGCCTTAGGCAAGAAGAGATTTTTTGAATACAGTGTGACCTCGCTTTGTGACAGCTGCCTGCAGTTAGTTCCGCAGACCCTGAAGAAAGCTCGGACCTTGGAGAGGCAGACAGCGGAGCAAAGCGGGGCAGAAACCACCTGCAGAAAGAGGTTCGAAGCCGCCCCAACTGGTGCACAAAGAGTTATAGCTTAATAAAATAGTTGCAGTAGACAATATACACTCACCTAAAGGATTATTAGGAACACCTGTTCAATTTTCTCATTAATGCAATTATCAAATCAACCAATCACATGGCAGTTGCTTCAATGCATTTAGGGGTGTGGTCCTGGTCAAGACAATGTCCTGAACTCCAAACTGAATGTCAGAATGGGAAATAAAGGTGATTTAAGCAATTTTGAGCGTGGCATGGTTGTTGGTGCCAGATGGGCCGGTCTGAGTATTTCACAATCTGCTCAGTTACTGGGATTTTCACGCACAACCATTTCTAGGGTTTACAAAGAATGGTGTGCAAAGAGAAAAACATCCAGTATGCGGCACTCCTGTGGGCGAAAATGCCTTGTTGATGCTAGAAGTTAGAGGAGAATGGGCCGACTGATTCAAGCTGATAGAAGAGCAACTTTGACTGAAATAACCACTCGTTACAACCGAGGTATGCAGCAAAGCATTTGTGAAGCCACAACATGCATAACCTTGAGGCGGATGGGCTACAACAGCAGAAGACCCCACCGGGTACCACTCATCTCCACTACAAATAGGAAAAAGAGGCTACAGTTTGCACAAGCTCACCAAAATTGGACAGTTGAAGACTGGAAAAATGTTGCCTCAAATTGGTTTCTTGAACATGACAATGAGTTCACTGTACGAAAATGGCCCCCACAGTCACCAGATCTCAACCCAATAGAGCATCTTTGGGATGTGTTGGAACGGGAGCTTCGTGCCCTGGATGTGCATCCCACAAATCTCCATCAACTGCAAGATGCTATCCTATCAATATGGGCCAACATTTCTAAAGAATGCTTTCAGCACCTTGTTGAATCAATGCCACGTAGAATTAAGGCAGTTCTGAAGGCGAAAGCGGGTCAAACACCGTATTAGTATGGTGTTCCTAATAATCCTTTAGGTGAGTGTATAATATGTTACGCAATTGAAAATGTATAAGTAATCATGTTAATCATACTAATGTTAATCATACTAATCATACGTTATCCATGTATTTGCAGTGATTCAGTGACAATACGTTAATGTGTTAATCATTACTAAATGGAACACCCAAACATTAACAGTGATTGAATGTCATATAATCAATATCTATATACATATCTCAAGTAGAGTCAAGAAGCCGAGACAGATTCCAGTAAATTAAGCAAGATGGGTGGATTTTACCTTGCTACCATGGTGAACCAACGGAGCAGGAGAATTGTGTTTGTTAAACGTTTGAGCTTGGTTTGTTGATGTTTTGTGACCAATCAGGACTTAGAAGTCCTTATTGGGAATTGGAAGTTATGGGTTATCAACTGGTTGCTCTGTGTGCTGGGTGTGACTTGGTACCGAGTGCCAGAGTGTGATGGGAGCGTTTTGCTGGAATTGCTGGAATAAAAGAGATTTTCTTTACTCACCAAACTGAGAGGACCTGAACATTCATTCTGACTCTCTGTGTTATCAGAGAGGTTGATTTATAATTTTTCTGCCACACTGTAATCTAATTCTGTTTATCCTTTACATTTTTAGCACCTCTCGGTGAATGTAACACAAAAACGGCGTATCCCTATAAAAATGAGATGAGTCTCTCCAAACCCCTGCTGAAGGACAGGAACACATAAAATAAGCCTCTTCAGTTATGGGTGCTTTTGGGAGCCTCGGGAGATACTGACTTGGAGTCGAAGTGCTGCAGCAGATCGGCTGGGCGACAATATCTCTGCCGGCAGAGAAGCACCAGGGCCACAAAAGAGGCCAGGAAGATGGTGGCCAGCAGCCCGATGGCCACAATCACCACCGTCTCCATGTCCGCTCTGATCTCTGTCTGTGTGGCACGGGATCTAGACTGGCCAGCTGTGTTAGTGTGTCAGGCATCTGCAATCATCTGTGGAGGTAAAGTGAGTTTGAGTGGACACCTCTGATTTCACTACAAGGGCCATCTGGGTTGTAAGACCAATCATATCTCTCTTCAAGCACCTCTCCTAAATTCAAGCCATCAAACGTCTTTTATGAAATAAATAAATAAATAAATAAAAACATTACTATTCACTTTATCAACACGAGATGAGTACAAATTCTGTTTTTGGCTATCCATGTTATATATACAAAACTTGTCATTAATTCACTGTAACTACAGACAAATAGCACACTTAAAAAGTTGTTTTTAAATTATGGCACAAGTCTTTAGTGTTGTTACAGTGGCTGATATTGGGTGGTTTTGCCCAGGGGAATGCATAAATGGGCATCAGCGTATCCTTGCTATTAAATACAACCTTATACATGTGTTTCACCAGAAACAAACAAAACATAAATTACTTTTTTTTCCTTGTTACAGTGGTTTACTGAACAAAGTATGACTGTCTTTCTTAAATAAAAGATCTCTCATTACTGCTGCAACTTACTACTAAAAACAAAAACTAAAATTTACTTAAAAGTAAATGATGAGTGCACTTTTTCCAACAAGGCATCATTTTCACAGCAACACAGCTAAGTAATTGCATAGATTGCAAAGATTTTTAAGAAGAACACCTATAATAGTGTAAATCTGTGTTAGACTAAAAGTAGCAGAGAAAATAACAATACAGTTCTATCTAAACTATATAGAGTGTACATGAAGCTTTTATGCTTCAGTAATGACTCATGAAATTCCTCCCTATACAGGGCACCAGATTATACTGAGTCGTGGTGGAGAAAACATGCCTGAAAAGACCGTGTGGAATGTCTTAATGCTTTAATAGGATTTCAGCGGCAGAAAGGGATCTGGAGAGTAAGCAGTACCGCCTTTACTGCCGCCGAACAGCGTGCGACCATTACAATCCTTCACAAGCAGTGCAAACTACAGGTAGGTAAATGGTCAACAGTACTTAGACCTCTTCTTAATGTGCGTGTGCACCTTACTACGCTTACAAATGCAAATCAATGTAAAAATCTTGTATTTGGAAGCATCAACAGACTAACTATATATACGTCAGTAAATGACAGACGTAACTAGTCAGTAAATTTACGAGTTTGAATCCCCCTCGAAATTTGCTTCACCGCCCCGGTCGGCAAAATATATCAAGGGGGACTCGCTTCAGTAAGCATATTTATGTAAAAAAATTAAGTAATTCAAATAAGGCCCACGATAAAGGCGCTTATACGACTGATAAAAACTAGGGTGACCATATGTTGCTTTGAAAAAAGGATGACACGCGGTACAGAAAGCAAAGAGAGGCGTCAACGCAACGCAAGTGTACATAGAGAAAGAATACTTACTGTAGAAAGCAAATGATAGCATGAAACAAAGCGTAATCCTGGGCATTTTAAGTTCACAAAAGAGTTCCAGTGGTCACCTTATAAAAACAGAACCAAAAGATCGAAATTTCATGTTCAAGATAAGCAGAATCGTCTCCAGAAGTAATGATCCATACAAATAAAATGATTGCGTTAGAATGGAGGCCGGCAGGCCTATACAAGCTCTCTTGAATTCAGATGGAAGATATTAACATATGCATAGCGTTAGTAAATTTAAGCAAACACGTTATGGTTTACCAACTACGTATGTTAAAAAATACATAGTGCACATTTATGAAGTAATTGAACTTAAAATATCGCTTAACTTGAAATGTGTTGCAAAATATCTTAACTGTTGTTTGTATAATTTTATTTAAGCTATATTTTTGTCACCCAAGACAGAAGTATACAAAATCATACGCCATGATAATAACCAAACTATGGCAACACAATAACTCCTTGTCGTTTAGATCTGAGATGATTTTGCATTGAAACCAAACCGTTGATAAAACTAGTAAGTCCTATCAATTTTAAAAGCAGATTTTTCTTAAAACGTTTTCTGACATGCTTATCAAATAACAACGAAAGTTGAAATATTCCGGGCTCACCTAGTCATTTTGTCCGCTTTCTTTCTTTGTCTGCTGCTTCTAACACTCCGGGGGGGCTTTGTCCAGCATATGAACTCCAGCATTTGGTCACTGTTTAACGTCGAGCATGATTGATTCCATGATCTGCATTTCCCGAGGGGCCCCATTTATAGGGTGACTCTCGCTTTTTAGGTCGGGCTGTTTACAAATCGTCGAGGTGCACACATATGAGAGATTTACTAGATTCGAACCCCATATTTGATATACTACTTTCTTAAATAGAAACATATACCTCCTTCAAAATACGTAAGGTGTTTTCTGTAAATCGGTATGTATTTTCTGTATTAAAATTATATCTGTATTAAAGTTTATATTAAATATTATAGTATATATTAAAAGTAAGTTAAAAGCTCCCATGAATAATGTCCAAACGAATAATTTTTTTTCTCCTTTTCAGTGCTTTAATGCCATGTAAAATCCACTTCTGCAGAAATGATACATCCTTTGATACATGCATGGACGTTGTTAGTTCTTATTACTTTTAAGTCTAGACCCGAGTATTTCAGCCTTGATGCCAATCTTCCTTTAAAAAAACCAGAAAGTCAAGCTCCAGGTAAACCTGACTTAGCCCCGGATCTTTTCAATAGCTAGAAACTCCGCTGCTTACGTAACATTTGCGATGCGTTTTGAGACGGCTACTGAAAAGTTTACATTTGTACACTCGATTTTTACGTTTTGACCACTAGATAGCAGATTTTAACCACGACATCCTGGCACTGTCTATATCCATCAGTCCGTCCGCCTATTTCCCAAACGCTTACCCTACTCAGAGACACAGGGAAACTACAGTGGTACCTCAGAACGCGAACTTAATCCGTTCAGAACTCTGGATCGAATCCTAAAAAGTTCAAGTTCTGATTGAATTTTCCCCATAAGAAATAATGGAAAACCAATTAATTGGTTCCCTCCCCCAAAACATTACACCTAAATATGTTTTTTTTTTTTTTTTTTTTTTTAGCATTTCAACACGAAATGAACCGGATAAAACAAGAAGAACATATACTTACTAAACACATCTGTTACGTGCCGTAGTTCTACTTACTAATGCTCGTGTTGCCACCAGAAATGTACAACTCGCTGCTAGTGTTGACCAGGCTGTTCCGCCAGCCCTTTCGGTTGAATCCACCTTTCAGCCCTTTGTGTTCCCTGGCACGGTCTCGCTCGGAGAAACCCATGTACAGCATCCTGTAACTATCCTACGGGATACGGGTGCTGCGCAGTCTTTCTTGGTTGAAGGCATTGTTCCTTTAGACGAGACTACGTACTGTGGTACGGATGTATTAGTGCAAGGCATCGCCCTATGTGTGACCGCGGTTCCTCTGCACACCGTATACCTAAGGACCCCTGACTTTTCGGGATATGTGCGTGTTGCGGTACAAAAACAGTTAGGCCTACCTGTGTCCGGTGTCACGCTTGTATTAGGGAATGACATCGCAGGTGGGAGGCTTGTTCCTCTTCCTGAGGTCATCCCAGACCCCGTCGTATGTGAAAATGATGTTGCGGTGGAGCTCCCGACTGTGTTTCCTGCCTGTGTACATACTCGCGCCCAGCGGCGCCAGCTCGCGGACATTGATTTAGCCGATACATTTATGTCCGGCCCCGCTTTGCCAACTCCCTCGTCAGATATTGATCCTTATGTCCCGATTCCTGTGAAACTTGCTGTGTCCCCTGAGGTTCCATCCACTACTGATGCTTTGATCGCGGCACAGGCGGATGATCCCTCCTTGGAGGCTTGTCGTGCTTCCGCTGTAGACAAAGGCGAGTTAAAGGACCACCTCACCGCATATTATCATCGCAACCGAGTGCTGATGCGGAAGTGGACCCCTCCAGACTCACCTTTCGAGTGGGCTACGGTATTTCAGGTGGTAGTCCCCGGGTTATATCGGGAGTATGTGTTATCTCTCGCTCACGATCACCCGTGTTCGGGTCATCTAGAGGTTAGGAAAACGTTAACTCGGCTTCTGGCATACTTTTTTTGGCCTGGAGTGAACGCTGATGTGAAAAGATACTGTAGGTCTTGTCATGCTTGCCAGGTGGTGGGCAAGCCAAACCAGACCATCGCCCCAGCTCCTCTACGTCCGATTCCTGCAATAGGAGAACCTTTTCAGCATGTTCTCATCGACTGTGTAGGCCCCTTACCAAAGACTCGCTCAGGGAATTGTTATCTGTTTACCCTTATGTGTACCGCTACTCGGTTTCCGGAAGCCATCCCCATACGTAGTCTTCGGACTCCTGTGATTGTGAAGAGCCTAATTAAATTCTTCACCACGTTCGTGCTCTGTTTGTTTTCTTGTGTTTATTATGTGGGTTTTGTTTTGGGGTCTGTGTCTGTTAGTGAACCGTGTGGGTTCACTCTTGTGTGGGGGGGTGTTAAGCACATTTATCAAAACAGCAATTTGTAAAGTAAGAAAATAAATGTATCCAAACAATGTGTAAAGTTAAAAAAAAAAACAATGTGTCTTGCCCCGATTGTCTGCTCCTTCCGTGTGCCATGCCCCCTTGTTAACCTCATGTGGGATCCCCGTGTGATCAGCTGTTTCTGGTTGTTGTCATTAGCCCTCTGTATTTAGTCCGCGTTTCAGTTTGTTTCCCCAGTCCGGTCATTGTATTGTCCGTCTGCGTTTTGCCTGCCTTACCTGTAATAAAACTTCGTATTCCCCGATACACTGACGTCTGCGCCTTTGTCTCTGTTCTGTCCCCAATCGGCACAACAATATTATTATAATTAAATGTATTAATGGTTTATTATTAATATAATTAATAAGGAAACTTTATTTTTAAATGTATTTTATTATATAATGATATTACTGTTACTGTCTATCATTGTCTAAATGTATTTTTACTGTCTAAATGTATGTATTCAGCTAGTGTACATGCACGATGCTATCACAGCGAATGCGAGGCTGAGACTGAGCCGTTACCCTTTGTTTCCGCTGAGAGTCGTGCCGCGTGACTCATTTCCCCGCGGGTACAAGTTATCTTAGGTCGGCGTTCATGGTTTGAATTCTGAGATTCAGATCGAGCTCTAGGTAATTTTTTTTCCTAAGTGGTTGGTTCGACTTTTAAGAAATTCGAGTTCTAATGAGTTTGTGAACTGAGGTACCACTGTATATCGTATATCGCGGTTCGCCTAAAAATATCGAGATTTTTGATCCATATCTCCCAGCCCTAGTTTGTGGTTAAGAAACTGGTCAGCTTTGGCAGATTTTCTATTCTATTTCCCGTCTTTGATTTTGTTTCTTTTCATGGCACTGCCTAGTTATGATTGCTTAATGGCTGCATATAACGTGAATGTTATTTAGCGAGTAGAGTCAGAGAGTCAGAGCTAGTTAGTTGCTTAGCATAACATGCTGCTTCTTAAATAAGGAAGACGTTCTTTTAATATTTAGCATAGTGTCTGTTTGTGGCCAACTTGGGTGCCTGTGCAAATGTGTTGTTTTAGTGGTGGTAATCACAATTGCTATATGTAAGGTAAAATGTTAAAATGAGTTATTACTGTTGTATATAAACATAAAAACTACTTAACCTATGCATACTGTATATTTCCTGACATGGAGATTTTTAATAGCCTGGAGCTGAGAATGCAAGATGCAGTCGACTCATAGTCATTGTTGTAATAACTATGACCAGGTGCTCTGTCTTTCTCGATTCCTCCTTGCGTGGTTGTCCTTCACTCTCCATACGTTATGTGACTTTTCCAGCAGGGTGTTCAAGTATCTGCTTGTGGAAAGCCTGTGTTGATTTCTCAGGTGGGTGGTTCTTCCATAATTTGAATTTCTTTTCTAGGGTGTTTCTTGTAGTAAGTGTAGGAGCTTTTTGTAATTGCTGGAACATCACAGTTGCAAAGATCATCATTTTTAGTAAGCAAATTTTTTAACATCTGCATCTCTCTTCTTAAAAAAAGATTGCTTTTGACTGGCATTAAGGTAAATACTATCTGTGTTGTACATGATTGCAAGGCAAGAAGTCATTCCAGTCAACATACACGTACTCCCTTTATTTGTAGGGGCATAACCTTAATGCCAACTATCCATCCCTTTTTCAGAGACATTTCACACCTCTGGGCAATAAGGCAACTCCAATTAACCTCAACATGTTTTTGGACTGTAGAGGGGAAACTGGCGTACCCAGATGAAACAGGGAGAACAGGCAAATTCCATACAGAGCCATGGCAGAGACTCAAACCCTGATCCCAGAGGTGTGAGGCAACAGGGCTAACCACTGGGCCACCATGCTACCCCCTTAACCCCAACTCAACCCCTTAACCCTTCCCAGCCCTAACCTTAACCAAAAGTAACCAAACAAAATACATGACCTTTGACTAATTTTTTGTGGGGACCGAAAAAAATGTTCCTGCAAGGTCAATGTCACGCCCAGCTCCGTACGATCCTTGTGTGTGCCACGCCCACCTCGTTACCTTGTGTTTATGCCTGATTGTTCTGAACTGTTGCTCGTTAAACTCAGTTTGTCTTGTGTATTTAGTCCTCCTCTGAGTCAGTCTTCCCCAGACTTGTCATTCATGTTTGTAGTCGTGCTTCCCTCTGTCCTTTTGCTAATAAACCCCGTGTTACCCAACTTCCTGGCTCCTTTTCCCTGCTTTCCCTGCAAGCCGTTGCGTGACAGTCAAAATAACAGGTTTTTATCACATTGTGGAGACATTTGATCTCCACAATGTCATATATATCTGTCACCTACAGAGAGCAAGCTGGGGGAGGCATAAAGAGAATTTCCCCATGGGGATCAATAAAATATCAAGTCTTCTTCTGCTTCTTCTTCTTCTTTATTATTATTATTATTATTATTATTATTATTATTATTATTCTACACTATATGTACAAAAGTATTGGAACACCTGGGGGGTATTCCAGAAAGCAGGTTATGTGACATACCCGGGTAAGTTTAAGGGTAAGTTAGTGGATAACCTCAACTTTCGGTTCCAAAAACGGAGGTTAACTTTCTGGGTATGTACGTAACCATAGCAGCTTACTCTCTGAAGATAACCTGCTACTGAGCAGGTTATGTTCCAGGGTCATTTTGTTGCAGAAGGTTACTGAGCATGGCGTGCCCTTTTGATGACGATCCTGTGGACGTGGAGGCACAAATTATACAAGGTTTTTTTCGCCGGGAGAGAGTTATAAGACCGCGTATTGATGTCTTTTCATTTCCTAATGATTATTTGAAAAAGCGTTATCAGTTTTCAAAAGAATCGTTAATTTACTTAACATCCACATATTGCAAATGTCACAAACCCAAACCGCGGGTCTGCGCTTAACACAGAAAACATTCTGTACATAGCACTTCGGTTTTTTGCGTCAGGGCATTTTTTGTACAATATGGGCAACGCAGAGCATGTAGGAAAGGCAACTGTGTGTAGAGCTGTTCGCACAGTATGTCTGATACTTAACGCTTCTTACACACGTTTGTACAGTTCCCTGTCCATAAAGCTCTGCGTGTTATTAAAGAGGAATTCCACAGAGTGGTAGGTTTGTCCTTTGTAGTAAAATCTATGATGCATATTTAATATGTAGTCATACTATTTATATCTATAGCCTACATGTATTCATCCTGCACACACACACACACTTGATACTTCCATATATGACTTTCTCTTTCAGGGTTTCCAAATGTAATTTGGAATACAGTACATGTAATACATGTATAGTGACAATAAAAGGCATTCATTCATTCATTCATAATTGGGTGCATTGATGGCACCTACATTCCTACCCCCTGGGGTCTGAGGCCTCTTTTCCACTTTCGGGGTAGTCTGACATGCCTTGACATTTTAAAATATTTCACCTATCTAAAAAACATTTATCCAAAAGTGTTACATTTGCTTTTATAAAGCACAAACTCAGCACCAATAATCTGAGACCTCTTATAATGTTAATATTCTATTTTTTGTTAAAGTCAACTTTAAACATATACTTTTTTTTTTTGTCCCCTTGTCGTGCCCGGCAGTTTAGCAAGCAGGATTTCAGTCTGGGTGCCTTATTGTGCCAACACTTTTATTTTAACAAGTGGAGCTTCGGATTTAAGCTCCTCTTGTTACTTGAGGTATACTCTTTATTAATCATTTTTATGTCAATGTGCCACAAAGCCGGAGCTGACAGGGGGTGTTAGTGGGAAAGAGATAGAGAGAGACAGTGAGAAAGGAGAGAAAGGGGTGAGAGACAGAGGAAGTAGAAAAATAAATAAATACATAATAAAAATAAAATAAGGAGGAGGGTCAGAGAGAGAGACAGGGAAAGAGAAATAATACATAAACAGTTGAACAAAAAGGAAAGAGTAATAAGAGAACAGCTTCTGCATCTTGCTGCTTTACACCGTATCATCACACCAACTGCTGTATCTGAAAGATAAGATCCCGGGACACACACAAACAGTGTACACACAAAGAAACCAGTGGTACCATTATGACATGGGAATGTGCTTGTGCCAGTATCTGCTTCTGGAATTAAATACGTTAATACCAACGAAAGAAAATAAATATATATGCATAAGCAGACCACCAGGAACACTGTCTAAATATTGTCATACCCATATCTGCATCTGAGAGGAGGGAGTGGAAGCCACACACCAACTTTCACACACACTCTCACACACACACACACCCAGACAAGGGGAAAGAGGGATAAAATAGGGGAAGAGAGCCCTAGGCTCTCTTGTGTGTGTGTGTGTGTGTGTGCGCGCATGTCTGTGTGTGTGTGCATTCTAAGTGTATGTGTGTTGATATGAAAGTGTGTGTATGTGTGTGCGTATGCATATGTACGTGTATGTGTGTGTGTGTACGCATACGTGTATGTGTGTGTGTACACATATGTGTATGTGTGTGTGTACGCATATGTGTATGTGTGTATGTTTGTGTGTTGTGAGTGTATGTATGAGTGTGCAGGTTAACATGGAATGATTCCCAGTGTGTGTGCGAGGCCACAACAACATCGCCCTGGGGCCCCCAGACGGCCGGGAGAGCCCCGACGGGTCACGGACCCAGCCGCCCCACAGCGGCCAGGTACCCGGGCCCCCGCCACCGGACGGCTGCGCGCCCACCCAAGGAAGGCAGGGAAGGAGGCACCGGGCGCCCCCCACCAGCGAGCACGAGCCAGGAACCCCACGGCCACAGGCGGCAGCGCGCCGGCCACGGGAAGCCGGCCACGCAGGCACGGACAGAGCCCGGACCCCGGACCACCCGCACACCCCGCAGGGGGCCCAGCCAGCCCCGGGGAGACCCGCCCCCCCCAAGACCCCCACCCGGGGGACCAGGGGGACGCCCCGAGAGCCACCAAGCACACCCGCCCCTGACCCCCCCTCCCCCAAACCCAGATCCCAACCCTCCCTCCCCAGCCCCCGCACCCTCCCTCTCCCAAGTCCCCTCACTGCCGCCCCCACACCGCCCCATCATCCACGTGCTCCTCGTACCAGGACAAACCTGCAGACACACAGATCCATGCATGCACTCATACACACACTCAGACACACACTCCCAGTCACACCTGCTCGTCTTTGAGGTCCGGCCGCAGATGCCCTGGGCTTGCCCAGTGGACGGCCCAGAGTATGTTTCCCACCCCCCCAGATGTAGCCGACCCCCCCCGAGCCCACCCGCCGGCGCCCGCCGCCCCCGCCACACCCAGGACCCCTATAGCTGATCACCCCCCATTACCTATGTGTGGTGTAGGTGGATGCGGGCCGGCAGGGGGGGCACGCGGTGATAGTCGACAGTGCCGCAAGGCAGCGGGCGCCAGGCAAGGCACGCTTGGACGCACGACGCCAACACCCAGGGGGCACCACCGCCCCCCGCCGCAGCGCCCCCCCGCCCCAACCCAAGGAGGTGTCTGGGGCCTCTCTGCGCCGGCATCGCCGACGTTGAAAACATATACTTTTCAAAAACCTATTTTCAGACATGCTGAGAAATTGTAAAAAATCACATTATAGACATTTCTAGGTAAGACTTTTGAGCTCTGAAGCTTATAGACACAGGGGTTGGCTACACATAGGTGAAAGTGACATTCTGAAATTTTATGTAGTTTGATTACTAAAGTGTTAGCACTTTAGAGTGACACTCTTTTTCTCAAAGTCAGTGGCCTTCACAATGAATATTGATGAGGTAGTTGTCCTCACACCTGTAGTAGTTTGCATACTGTCAATGGCCCATCAGTCTGGAATGTCACTGCACCCCACACCCATCACTTTGGAAAGGCAGTTTGAAACGCAAGAAAAGTAGCAACAATAAAATCCCTTTCACAGTTTATTGGTAGCCTAGATGGAATGAAAAATTAAAAACTGTGACTATATAAATATAGAAAGCGATAAATATGATGCAGTGACTATTATTAACGCTCTGGGGACGAGGGCATCGTCGACCGCGTATCTTTCTTGTGTATTTCAGTTTATGTCTCGCTGAAATCATTATGTAAAATCATGAAAAAAACACTGACTAAATCCGTTATCCGTCTTCTTTTCAAAACTTCCATTGTCAGAAGTATTAAAGTTTTTAAAATTAGGTTAAATAGGCACAAAAGCAAATCGTGTCACCTTTCTTTGTTTTACTTGTATCGGGAGCGTGTAGGACCGCTCTCAGCGGAAGATCGCTATTCTCGTTCTAAATACGCTGCGTTTGAATCGGCGACCACGTGATTGCAGGCACACAGGCTTAGCCCACTGAGCCATAATCACAGTTATGAGCTTCGCTGCTGAAAGTGGCAACACTGGCGCAAAGCTTCAGCGGCAGAGACGTATCCGTGTGCTATATTGTAGCCGATCAGTGTAAACACTACCCAGACATGTGCTCTTGTTTATTTCGGTTACAATGGGCGTATTCACATATTTCTTTACCCAATACTAATTGTCGGATTATCATGTTATTATCATGCGAATAGCGCGATTTGCAAGTGGGTGGGCGATCAGAGCCGCTTCGAGACGCAGACGCTTAAGTCAGTCACTCTTGTCTTGTTCTTTCTATTCGTATCACGAAGCTGTAAAAATATATTTAGTTTCTACTTATATATATTTGAAAAGTAGACCGTCCAAGGTTTCTGAGGGTATTTTTAAAATGTGTATATGACAAAAACTCGCGGAGTTATTTAAACGGTTTTGCGAAATTTCTGTCATATCCCGCGGGCGGGACCGCCGACCCCCTATGTTAATAGGAAATCTATTCATAGTATCAATGTGCAGGTAACTTGATTTTGTATCCTTAATTTTTTGCCTTGTTAAAATCATCAAACTCATTACTTTTTTCCACTAACTATAGGTAATCATTACAGGACACTACAATGCTGGTTACCACTGGTTGCCCTCAGATGGGGTGAGGGGAGGTGGTGGTGGGCCCCCGCCAGTTAGACGGGCTTCAGCCTTTTTTCTATTAGCTACATGATATAAAGAATATACTAAATCGTGTTTAATAAATAGTTCAGTGATCGTGTAATCAAATATTACCTTTTTGCAGAATGTTTTTGTGTTTCATTTTGACTTGGCTCAAAGTTCTTCTGGCTCCAGAAGGATTACACCTTATTAAATAAGAAACCATATATTCCTAATCGATACACATTGTTATTTTAACCTATAGAAATGAATGGCAGGAAAAGTAAATGCTTTCATAGTGATTTAACAGTCAAAAGGATGCGGAAGGGTTAACCAAGCTTTCTGGAATACCCCCCTGGCCATCAAACTCTAAATCCATAGAAATCAATATGGAGGTTCCCCCTTTGCAGCTAAAACAGCAGCCACTCTTCTGGAAAGGCTTTCCACAAGATTTTGGGGTGTGTTTGTGGGAATTTGGGTAACGAGGGGGGCGTGGCACACAGAAGAATCGTACGAGCAGGTCATGACACAGACGCACACCCATAAATTGAAAAATGAGTGAAACAAAAACTTGTGCTGTGGCTTCTTCATTTTTTCCGCAGCTGAGTGTAAAGCACTCCACTGAAATATTATTATTTTGCAAATTAATATAATACCGATTATTATATAAATGACATGTAATTACATTTCACATAAGCAACATGCAAAACTGAGTAAATGAAATATTCTTGGTGACACATTTTTCTGTTCAGTGTCTGTAGGTATATGGAGGCTAGGCTGCACTTAGAAGGTCATGAATACTCGATTTTTAAAAAGCATTGATTAAAATTTGAATTCACGACTACTCAGCAGTATGATGAAAGGAATTGTGCAATAGTGGATGAGGGACAAGTAGAGAGTGAAATTCTCAGTTGTGTGGGAACACTTCACATTAAAAGTGATTGAAAATGCAGTCATTGCAGAACTTAAATATCACACAGCATTACTGCAATGCAACAATATTTTAAGATATCCATGGACTCACCCAATGATGCAAGGTTAACCATACATAATTACAGTATAAGCTGTGTCCTTTAGCCTCTTCAAGTAGCCTATCCTGTCTTTGCTGTCATTTTGACTTAAGTTGTTTAACTTAATTTACTTTCTATGATTCCTGTACCTCAAGAAAAACATTGGTAAAACAAAGGCTTGCTTCGGTCCATTGTCTTACATAATACATAGTATAACATTGTAGCATAGCTACTCGGCATGCTTTGTGGCACATCTAATCATTAGTTTTTGAGGTTATGAAGATGTTTAATTTTTTATAAATGTGTAAATAATTGTCAAAAGCTACAGTATTGTAATGGCTGAGTGAGTGGAGTACGACATAAAGGATACTTGCCAACTCGTGCTTCTCTCTGCTATTAGTCTCTGACTCTGCACATAGGCATGCCACAAAAACTGACCTACACCCAACCAATCATCAGAACATCACTTAGACATGAACAATCGATTTCCACTGCTACATATGATCCCCAACAGAAATGTTCCCATTTTCCTGTAGAAGGGGAAAGGTAATCAAGAGTTAATTATATAATACAACATGAAAAAATACAAATGAGAAGAACAATATAAACTGAAGTCTCCTTTTCCTTCAAGCAATTTCTCTTTACCATAAAAAGTCTGGCAGAGCTAGTGAGAAGGTATAGCGATGCAGCCTGTCATAGTGTACAATGCAGGTAGGCATGACAAGTTCCAATGAGGTGCACAGTTGGCATGTCACACTCAGCTCACCCGGTCGATCTAAATGATCATTCTGACAAAAGGGGCCCCTGTAGCACTTCACCACATTCAATTTCAGCCCTGAAAAGCTGATACTCTGCAACACATTAGCCAAATGCCTCTCAAATGTCTTGCTATGGATTAAAATGTTGTCAGGATATACCATGCACATATGCCACTGGAGCCCCATCAGAGGCTGCATTCATAAGGCCCATCAGCATCAAACAAGTCCATTTTCTCATTGTTATGGACACTGGGCATGGTGCAGAATGAAGTGACAATCCACTTACGGCTCACGAGACAACAGGGGTTTATTAAACAAGCTGAATACACTATGGAAGCCACAAAAATAAAAGGAATCATGATGATTGAAAAGGCAAATGGGGAAAAGAAGAACTACAAGAATTCCAAAAAGGTAACAAGGGGAAAAGAGCGACACAGGGAGGAGAACTAAAAAACCCAAACAGAGCAGCAATAACACATAGTAACACAGCACAACAACTGACTAAAGAGTGGAGTTGGGCAGACACTTTAATACAGATACAAGGTTAATAAGACATGATGCAGAACAGGTGAGGATAACCAAATTAACAAAATAAAAAACAAGCACAGGATAATGAGAAACAGGTGGAAACAACACAGAAACTAGGAAACATAGCAGTCAATAAAACTATGAAACAAACCACACAAGGGATACAACACAGGGATAAAGCAGAACCAGAACAGAAGCAGGGCAAATCTAGAAAAAGAAAACCAAGATAGAAAGTACACACTGGAGAACAATCTAGCAGATGGGGTTGGCCTCAAACCCATAACTAAGGGGTTACCATTCTCATAGCCACATGCTCAACCCATTGAGCCATGCAGCAGTACAATGAAAGAAAGAAGAACACTAGGGCTGAAAGACGAGAGGCAGTGAGGAGCACAGGCTGGCCAGTAACACCTGCTGACCAAACAGGGAGGAGATACGAATGGCAGGGACAGACGGGCGTTGACCCTGACACTCAATAGCTTTCTCTGCCACCTCAATTTACCAGTAAAGACAAACTCCAGAAGCATGTTTAGCCGGTGGTGTGTGGCTCAGCAGGTTAAGCCTCTGTATGTGTAATGGGAAAGTCACCAGTTCAAGCCCAGCATTGGCAAAATAGTTACATGGGCCCTTAAGAACCAGCTCCATGGGTGCTACTGCAGGTGGCTTCCCTCCAAAAGTTGCTTTAACCTACATGCATACCGTGGAGCATTAGGTAAGTGGAAAAAAAAATCCCCCTGTAAGTTCAATTAAGGGCTATCATTATCATCCATTTGTAGCAGCAGATGAGTTTATTCAATGGTCACCAAATTAAATTTTGTAGTCCACATAGAACCTCCACCCGCCATTCCTCTTTTTAACAAAAACAACAGGGGAAGACCACAGGCTATTGCATTTTTCAATAATGCTCCAACAATGCCGAATGGCCCCCTCTTGTTTGTAAATTTCTTATGTTCTTATGTTCTAATGCTATAGCTCAATTCCGTACCACTGCTCAGGAGACCTGCAGTAAGCACATTGCTTAATAATGTACACCTGGTTCACAGAAGTCTCCCTGCCTAACCTAAAAACATCCCAGTATTTATATAGTAGGTCACTCAGTTGTTGTCACTGTGCAGGGAAAAGAAGGGACAACACAGCCATAACTGGTATAAATGAAGGCGTGTCAGCACAGGGTGAAGGCTGGGATACTGCATCAAACATGTCCCCCTCCTCAATGTGGGAAGGCACACCAAGATGAGACCCCTGGGGCACTGTCAGATCTTGATTAGTTGTATTGAATAAATGAGCTACAGTACCATACTCTTCACAGTAGCCACAGGTAGTTCAAAAATGCACCTATGTTTGAACCTGAGAGTGTTAGATCATCCACTCTAATAGGTACAATCACTTAACTCAGTAACACTTGCAGGCACAGTCACATTATAGCACTCAGGCACAAAGCCACTAGCATGAACATGGGGAAGGCCAATGCCTCTGATCTGGACTGTAGATGAACCAACTATTAAAACACTATACAGTAAAATCCAGTTATAACGGACTTCAAGGGACCTGGCAAAACAGTCCGTTATATCCAAAGTCCACAGAACACAACTACAGGACACCATTTACTCATACCACAACCCAGCAGACAAACTTGTGGTATAGGTTATTATATTGTACATTTATCCAACCAATACCTGACCAGATGCATGACTATTAATAATCCCGACTACGTATCTGCGCTGGATATCACCGGCACGTCACGCGCCTTGTAGGCGGAACTGCATGTCCGTTATAGGCGAACAAAACTACAGCTAAAAGCGTCCCTCGGGGACCAAATTGTTTGTAAGCGAAATTCCGTTATATGCGAGTCCGCTATATCCAATGCTTTTTCTGCATGTTCTTAAAGGCACACGGCCGGGACTAGCGGACCTCGTCCATTATAGCATTATAAGCGAGTCCACTATAATGGGATTTTACTGAATTGCGTTAAGGTGTCCCATCTTAACAGTATTATCTGAGCAACTCCATGTATAACCAGCACTTCCTCCAGTACTCATCTCCTGTACACAGGCCCAAAGTATCCAATATCTGACCGTTAACACTTTATGCTACAGTGTATTGTTTGCTCAGTACATGTCTACACAGGGCTGGAATGGACATTTTTTAATCTTCATGTTAGGGACACACTAGACCCTTAATCATGTTAAATGTTGACCTCTTTTGCCACTATAAGACCTTTAACAAGCACAGTAGGCCTACCCTGAGAGTAACTGTCCCTACAGTATATGCACATTTTTGTCTACATGATCCTGGACAAATGGGACTGGTGTTCAGGGCACAACACCAGTCACTAGAATTCGCCTGAGCCATACTTGCGTAAGTCAGGGAAATGGGTCTGCCCTTCATCACTTATCCCATTGAAGTCACTGAAGAGCTGGATGAGCGATAGCCTCGTGAGCCATAGTCACACCAACATTCTTGATGTTGGGAGTAATGTGGAGAAAGGCTTCCACTGGAATCTCCAATAAGCCCCTCCCTCTCTGTCAACTTATGGCCTATCACACATGATTCCACACACATCAAACTACAGCTGCTCGACTTTGAGTGTAAGTTTTAAACAACCTTCATGAGGAGGCTACACACCCTGCTTCAGTCATATAGGGGTTGATTCTCATATCAAGCACTTAAATCAAAAAAGCATTTAAAAAGTCATACGCTTTTGAGTTAAGCGTATTCTCCCCTCATCAGCGTGGAAGTGCCCACCGTACTTAACCCAAAAAAGAAGGTGAGGCCATGGCAGAAGTATAATTAATTCATCATGCAAGAAAAGGGGGTTCCACTCTCCAAGATTGCGGCAACATGCAAAAAGTGGAAGATTGGACTATTTCATTTCCATTGTTAACCTAATTAAAATCCACAAACTATTTTATTCTGAAAATAAAAGCATGGCAGTAGGCTACTATGCCTATATTCAGTCATTCTCATGACAATCCTTCAAAAAGAAAAGGTTACAGTATGTGAATTTTGTGCAAAGCAATTGATATTCACTTATTAGGTATGTTAATATTGCCATATAGCCAGGGGTGCACATAACTGGTACGCAAGTACACACTCACCATTAAGAACGATACGTGTGACAATCGATGGTTTGTAAAAGCGCAAATGCGTACTTATTTTATGTGCATTTGCGCTGCTATGAAAACAAAATATAATGAATTTTAAACTTTATATGCTAACTTGACTTCATTTGTGGCATACGGGTTAAAATGCAAGGTATCTTTTTGTTATAGCAGCGCAAATGTACATAAAATAAGTATGCATTTGCGCTTTTACAAACAATCGATTGTCGCACGTATCGTTTTTTAAAGGTGAATGCGTACTTCCGTACTAGTGATGTGCACCCCTGCATATAGCTTTGAGTTAATGTTTGCTCAACCATTTTTCCCAAATAGGCATCACCGTTGCAGTTTCAAAATCAAATAACACAGAACTAGATAAAATATGTTTCCTTTCAACTTCACTGCAAGTAACCCACAATATATAATCAGTATAGTATGATGTACGGTCATATCTTCAATTGTTTTGTATTGTCAACTGTTTGTCTACAAAACCTATTAACTACAAGGCTGCATCAAACATAAGAACATAAGAACTATACAAAAGAGAGGAGGCCATTCGGCCCATCGAGCTCGCTTGGGGAGAACTTAACTAATAGCTCAGAGTTGTTAAAATCTTATCTAGCTCTGATTTAAAGGAACCCAAGGATTCAGCTTGCACTACGTTATCAGGAAGACTATTCCATACTCTGACTACACGCTGTGTAAAGAAGTGCTTCCTTAAATCCAGTTTGAAATGTTCTCCTGCTAATTTCCACCTATGGCCACGAGTTCTTGTATTTGAACTAATGCTGAAGTAACTATTTGGTTGAACAGCATCCAAACCTGTTAGAATCTTATAGACCTGGATCATGTCCCCCCTCAGCTTGAGGCTGAACAGATTTAGCTGAACTAACCTTTCCTCGTATGACATTCCTCTAAGACCAGGAATCATTCTTGTGGCCCTACACTGCACCTTTTCTAAGGCCGCAATGTCCTTTTTAAGATATGGTGACCAAACCTGCACACGATATTCTAGGTGGGGTCTCACCAAGGAATTGTATAATCTTAGCATTACCTCCCTTGACTTAAACTCCACACACCTGGAGATACACCTCAACATCCTATTGGCCTTTTTAACTTAACCTCAAGCTTTAAACTTAACCTCAAATTTAACCATGCTACTGTCAAGTGGTTCTAAAACGTCTAATTTACCAATCCTGTCCTGGTTATTAGACAAAACAAGATCAAGAATGGCATCTCCCCTGGTAGGGGTGTTAACAAACTGAGTAAAAAAACAATCCTGTACTAATTCCACCATCTCCAGTTCATTTTCAGAAGAGCCAGCGACAATGTCCCACTGCATCCCCGGTAGATTAAAATCACCCATAACTACCACATCATTTTCATTGCTCATAATCCTAATATCACTGTATAACAATTTGCTTTCCTCAGCAGCTATATTAGGTGCTCTGTAACAAAAACAGACAATTAGGCTATTTGAGTTTTTAGCATCTAATTTTACCCAAATAGCTTCCATAGTTTTACTTATATCAGTAAGCTCCTGTCAGCTTCGGTGGGGAGTGCGAGCAAGGAAGCAGGCGAGCGAAGCCAGGAAGTCCGGTAAAAGGGTTTATTTAGAGGCAGAAGGACAGGTACGGACATCGACGGACTATACAACAATGACAGATCTGGGGTACACTGACTTAGACACGGACTAAATACAAGACACAGGCTAAGGGTAACGAATCACAGGTAAGAGACAATCAGGGAATCACACGAGGTAACGAGGTGGGCGTGGCACACATCGGGAGCGGACGGAGCGGGGCGTGACAGAACCCCCCCCCAAAGGCGCGCACACCGGGCGCGCCCGAGAGGAGGCGACGGACGGGACGAAACCGGGGAACACAGGACCTGGAAAACAAAGCAGAACGTCAACCAAAAACAGGGAACAGAACGGAGACGCAGAACAAGAACAGGGACGAGAAGAACGACAAGACACGACAAAGAACAGGAAACGCAGACAGGCAAACAGAGAAGGGGGACACAGAGGGAACACCCACAGGCGACACGAAGGGGCCAGGAGTGAACAGAGGCGACACAGAGGGCCGAGGAGCAGAGACAGGAGGCAGAAAGGGAGGAGGAACAAGGGGAGCCCGAAGGAACCCAGGCGGGCGACAGGCAGCGGCCGGAGGGGCCGCAGGGGAGAGGGAGAAGGGAGCAGGAGGGGACCACCCAGGGGCCAAGGGAACGGGACGAGGGAGTGACGGAGGGGACATGGAGGGAGCAGGAGGGAACACCGGTGCAGGCAGGCAGAAGGGGGAAGCCGCGGCAGGCGGAGGCGCAGCCGGAGCCGGCGAAGGCGCCGTCCGACGCGCAGCCGGAGCAGGGGGGCCCGGAGGCGGCCGACAAGGACCCGGAGGCGGGACCGAGGACCGGCACCGAGGATCCAGGGGGGGACCCGGAGGGGACCGCCGACCCCGAGCCGGAGGACCCGCAGGCAGCCACCTAGCCACCGCCAGGGGCCGAACGGGCGAGCCAGGGGGCAGGACGGGCGGGACCCGGGCCCTACGCCTATGTCCCCTTCCCTTGTTGGATACAGAGAGGCGGGGTCCTAGGGGGCGTCGGCCTTGCCGGGGTAAGGGCGAGGGAGTCAGGGGCTCCGGCGGGGCAGCCAGAGCCGCGGGCGTGGCCGCAGGCGGGGCAGCCAGCGCCGCGGGTGTGGCCGCAGGCGGGGCCACGGGCAGGACGGGAGAGGCGGCCTCGAACGGGGCCACAGGCGTGTGGCCAGCAGGAGGCGCCTCGGCAGGCACCTTAGGCAGTGCGGAGGCAGCTGCAGGCGTGCGACCAGCAGGGGCCACCTGGGTAGGCGCCTCAGGCGTACGGTCAGCAGGGGGCGCCTCGGCGAGCGCCGCCAGCATGCGACCAGCAGGGAGCGCCACAGCGGGCGCCACCATCACACGGCCAGCAGGGGGCGCCACCGCAGCCACCTCAGGCAGTTCAGGAGCCGGCAAGGCAGGCGAGACAGGCAGTTCAGGAGCCGGCAGGACAGGCGAGACAGGCAGTTCAGGAGCCGGCAGGACAGGCGAGACAGGCAGTTCCAGTGCCGGCAGGACGGGCGCCGCTGTCACGTGGTCAGCAGGGGGCGCCTCGGCGGGCGCCACCAGCACGCGGCCAGCAGGGGGCGCCTCGGCGGGTGCCACCAGCACGCGGCCAGCAGGGGGCGCCTCGGTGGGCGCCACCAGCACGCGGCCAGCAGGCTCCCAGGAAGAGCGACGGAGTCTCCTCCTGCAGCTTCTCCCCTCGCTCGGCGAGCCGGCGTTGTAGCCGACGGAGGCATTTCCGGGCTTTGCCAAGCGGGTAGTCCTGCCCCGTCGGGCGCTCCTTCCGGAGCAGGTCCCGGCCCCGGCTAGCCAGCTCCAGGGCTACCGGGTCTTCTTGTACCTCGGGCTGGGAATGCCAGTACACGAAGTCCTGCAGCAGTCCGAGCCGGTGGAGCTCGGACTGCTGCTTCGTGCTTTCAGGGAGATCTGTCATTCTGTCAGCTTCGGTGGGGAGTGCGAGCAAGGAAGCAGGCGAGCGAAGCCAGGAAGTCCGGTAAAAGGGTTTATTTAGAGGCAGAAGGACAGGTACGGACATCGACGGACTATACAACAATGACAGATCTGGGGTACACTGACTTAGACACGGACTAAATACAAGACACAGGCTAAGGGTAACGAATCACAGGTAAGAGACAATCAGGGAATCACACGAGGTAACGAGGTGGGCGTGGCACACATCGGGAGCGGACGGAGCGGGGCGTGACAGCTCCCTTGCCTGCAAATTTTCCTTTACATATACTGCAACACCACCTCCCTTCTTACCTATACGGCCTTTACGGAACAACGTGTAACCATCCATATTATATTCTTGTCCATCCTTTTCTCTCAACCACGTTTCAGTTATTCCTATAATATCATAAGAGTCCGATGAGATAAAAGCCTCTAAATCATTAATTTTATTCCTAATACTCCTGGCGTTTAAATACAGACAACAAAGGGTAGGCCTATTACGGTGCCCACTTATAATATGATTTTTGGGGCTTTCCGTTTCCCCCCACTTACATACTTAACTAACCTCCCTGCCCCCCCCAGTCCCTAGTTTAAACATTCCTCAACTACTCTACACATACGCCTTCCCAGTACACTGGTTCCCCTCTGGTTCAGATGCAACCCATCCGGCTTGAACAGGTCCCACCTGTTCCAGAAGGTCCTCCAGTGCCCCATAAACCTAAACCCCTCTTTCCTACACCATCCTTTTAGCCACGCATTTAATCTCCTTATCTCAGCTAACTTAGCCTGACTTGCACGTGGCACGGGGAGTATTTCAGAGAATACCACCATGGACGTTCTGCTTCTAAGCTTATTGGCGACTTCTATAAATTTATCCTGCAGAACAGCCCCCCTACCCTTGCCTATGTCGTTGGTGCCAACATGCACCACGACAACTGGATCCACCCCAGCTGGGGCCAAAAGCCTGTCCACACGATCTGGAAGGTCTCCTACCTGGACACCAGGCAGGCAAGACACCGTACAGGAGCCTCTATCACGCGTGCACACATAACTGTCTACTGCCCTAATTATTTAATCCCCCACTACCACAACCTCCCTCTCCCTGGGGGGAGGGGGCTCCTCAGTGCCCAAGGGCCCACCTGCATCCCCAGTCCCTTCCGGCTCTAAAGCTGGAAGCACCTGAAACCTGTTAGACACAGTCACCTCAGGTGATACCGCCTCTTTAATGTGTGTACGCCTTTTCCTGTGTCTACGACCTACGGTCACCCAGCTAACTAATGTGTCTGTCATCAAACTAATTCTAAGAATTAAAGCAATATGCGCTTTGGTGGTGGCTGCAATGTATTATTCTAAACTAATTGCCATAAGTCCCTGCCACTAAAAACCAACATCTACATCACTAATTGTAGAATTCTTACCAGTTTATCGATCAGCCTGTCATATCATCAAAATGAGGTACAAAACAGTCACTACAGAAAGGGGGAAAGACAGGTTGTTGCAAGTGTTAAAGGGTACAAACCCAAATTTACTGCGGAGGAGCTGAACATTTTAGTGTTGGCTGTGGTCTGACTGGTTCCAGACCACTGAGGGTAGACTTAATCAGAAGACAGAAGATATGGGAGGAAATGGTCCTGGGGTGAATGCAGTGGGAATGTGCAGACGGAGCATGGCAGATCTAAAACATAAGTGGCAAGATTTGTGTACTTCTGTGAAAGGCAAGATTTCCAGAAATCACAGAGGTGGCAGTCTGCCTTCCTCACCACAGCAAATGACACTCCTGGAGCAGGAAGGGACTCAGGGGGAGATGACACCGATGAAGGTAACACCCAACTCAATGTCCATTTAAGTGGCATTGTGGCACTTTAAACAACGATGAACATAACAATGAAGGACACATGATTGAGGTGTCATTAGGTATTGACTTTAATTGGCAGGTCTGAAGCTACAGCTAAACATGTTCAAAGCTAACAAACAGCAATTGCATTTCGGTGCCATTATTCTCAGCAATGGCAGGTCCATCAGACACAGGTATGTGGCCTCCACAGCCACACATCACCTGTCCTCCATCTGCAGAACCTGAGGCACCAATCGACTTGTCTCAGGTGACCATGGTATCTGGGGAAGGAAGTGAGATGGCAACAGAGTTTGAGGATACCGTCACCTCATCCAGATGGAAGAGGAGAGAATTGCAGAGGAGCGGGAAGAAAGGGACTGACCTCAACAGTCTCGCCAGTTTCTCAGCAACTAGCCAATGTTGAGGCAACATTAACTTTCATTCATGCCATGTTATGGGAACTAGCAGACTCCCATGCATCTGCACCCTCCCCCTGTGACAAGGTACCCATGGATGGCATCCCAGAACTGGGGAGGGGGGCTGTTGCCAATAAAGTGTCCTTTTTGAATTGTGGTCTGCTGTGTCTTTGTCCATCATTTCATGGAATGCTAGTGTTAAGTGGAAGGTGCCTATACGAAGTGCAATCATTTGCCTCTGTTCTTGTGCCCTCACCATTGGCTCATTCTTCTCAGCCAGCAAATCATCGTAGTCCTCCACCACGCTCATTCCTGGAATGGGACAGCTTCAACTGTCAGTCGGCAGATCTTTTCTTGTGACATAAGTATGCGGCCATCAGACGCATCAAGGAATCTGAACAGACTTTTTTATGGGCCAAAAGTATGCTCACTCTCACTGTAGGTGACTGCATGAACTCAATTGTACCATTTCATGGCAGAAGAGGGTACCCACAGTCTCCTGTGTAACTACAAATACTATTAGAGCTTTACGACAAATGCAACACATGCAATATGAGAGTACTACTGTACCAATTAGCAATCTGATACAATCCGGTAGTTTTGCCATTTTTTGCATTACTGTGGAATTGCACAGTATGAATGAATCATGAGCGGAGCCATTGAATTTTGTGCAAACAGACATCATTCGGCAGTCGGCATCACACATGACTTGGACATCTACAGTGGAGGAAATAATTATTTGACCCCTCGCTGATTTTGTAAGTTTGTCCAATGACAAAGAAATGAAAAGTCTCAGAACAGTATCATTTCAATGGTAGGTTTATTTTAACAGTGACAGATAGCACATCAAAATTGAAAAAATAACTTTAAATAAAAGATAGAAACTGATTTGCATTTCATTGAGTGAAATAAGTATTTGAACCCCTACCAACCATTAAGAGTTCTGGCTCCCACAGAGTGGTTAGACACTCCTACTCAATTAGTCACCCTCATTAAAGACACCTGTCTTAACTAGTCACCTGTATAAAAGACACCTGCCCACAGAATCAATCAATCAAGCAGACTCCAAACTCTCCAACATGGGAAAGACCAAAGAGCTGTCCAATACGGTGGCCCCTAGAGACAAAACACACACAAAAGAAAAAGCAGAAACAAAATGAAAATGCGCAGCAAATTAAAAAAACACACAAAAGAAAAAGCAGAAACAAAATGAAAATGCGCAGCAAATTAAAAAAACACACGCAAAAGAAAAAGCAGAAACAAAATGAAAATGCGCAGCAAATTAAAAAAACACACACAAAAGAAAAAGCAGAAACAAAATGAAAATGCGCAGCAAATTAAAAAAACACACGCAAAAGAAAAAGCAGAAACAAAATGAAAATGCGCAGCAAATTAAAAAAACACACGCAAAAGAAAAAGCAGAAACAAAATGAAAATGCGCAGCAAATTAAAAAAACACACGCAAAAGAAAAAGCAGAAACAAAATGAAAATGCGCAGCAAGTTAAAAAAACACACGCAAAAGAAAAAGCAGAAACAAAATGAAAATGCGCTGCAAATTAAAAAACACACACAAAAGAAAAAGCAGAAACAAAATGAAAATGCGCAGCAAATTAAAAAAACACACGCAAAAGAAAAAGCAGAAACAAAATGAAAATGCGCAGCAAGTTAAAAAAACACACGCAAAAGAAAAAGCAGAAACAAAATGAAAATGCGCAGCAAGTTAAAAAAACACACGCAAAAGAAAAAGCAGAAACAAAATGAAAATGCGCAGCAAGTAGACAATCCCAAACCGGAAGTGCTCCACCACGCTAGGGGGCGCGGTGAGCTCATGTGGCACAGTCGCTACACAGTAGTGATGCAATAATTTACTGTTGTGAACGCCGCAATGGCTCTTGGGATCGGTTCGCAAACCATCCGTTTGAGTCGCCGACGGAGTGTCCGAGAGTCCGTTCGATGAACAAATCGAACTTACGGTTTTCGGACACTCGGTCGGTGACTAAAACGAATGGTTTGCGAACCGATCCCAAGAGCCCTCGCCGCCTCGCGGCATTTGCTGCGGAAATGCAGTTACGCTGTTGAAAGGAATAAAATTAACGCAGCTGTTCACAGGGCTGTCAACTTTGGTCAGCCGGTTGGCCAGAGATTTTCCATTTCAGACAAGTCCGCACACGCATTTACACCTTTGTGACAGTTTTATTCCCTTGTAAATGGTCTGTAGGGTTTGCAAACTACCCCAACGCTTTTGCTGCAGCTAATTTTAGGTTTATAATGTAATAATATAAATTTGCAGTAAGATTTCTTGCACGAGCGTGAGAATCCGAAAGCGTGAGTGTCACGCCAGATGCGTGAGAGTTGGCAGCCCTGTGTTCATTTATCACAACAGTAAATTATTGCATTTCTGCATAATAAAACCATATGTCTTTCATCAAAAACCAAAGATATTTATTAACTTTGACGTTTACACAACAACGTATGCAAGTTTACTCATGCTCATTGTATGTGTGTGTGATTGTATTGGTAATATTGCAGTTGTTAACTGTGATGTAGTCCTTGATACTCATGCACATGAATTTGGCTATAGTCAAGAAAATAAGAACTATATATACACGCGTGTTTATTCAGCATCGACACCCTTTCTGCTTTTTATATATTGTTTTTTTTATTGTGAATAGTCAAGCTAAACATTTTTGTTGAACACCAGCCCCATCTTTCAGTCAAATAACGTAACCTTGAGACACCGTTTGATTTATTATCCGATCCCATGATTCGTTGACTCATACGGTCAGGCGCAAAAAAGACGGAAAAAAAGTGAATCACAGAATTGATTTTAGAATCGATTCATTACAACGGACAGCTCGAAAGAATCAAATCAGTTAATTCAGTCGAACTTCCCATCACTACTGTGTAGCGACTGTGCCACATGAGCTCACCGCGCCCCCTAGCGTGGTGGAGCACTTCCGGTTTGGGATTGTCTACTTGCTGCGCATTTTCATTTTGTTTCTGCTTTTTCTTTTGCGTGTGTTTTTTTAACTTGCTGCGCATTTTCATTTTGTTTCTGCTTTTTCTTTTGCGTGTGTTTTTTTAACTTGCTGCGCATTTTCATTTTGTTTCTGCTTTTTCTTTTGCGTGTGTTTTTTTAACTTGCTGCGCATTTTCATTTTGTTTCTGCTTTTTCTTTTGTGTGTGTTTTTTTAACTTGCTGCGCATTTTCATTTTGTTTCTGCTTTTTCTTTTGCGTGTGTTTTTTTAATTTGCTGCGCATTTTCATTTTGTTTCTGCTTTTTCTTTTGTGTGTGTTTTTTAATTTGCAGCGCATTTTCATTTTGTTTCTGCTTTTTCTTTTGCGTGTGTTTTTTTAACTTGCTGCGCATTTTCATTTTGTTTCTGCTTTTTCTTTTGCGTGTGTTTTTTTAATTTGCTGCGCATTTTCATTTTGTTTCTGCTTTTTCTTTTGTGTGTGTTTTTTTAATTTGCTGCGCATTTTCATTTTGTTTCTGCTTTTTCTTTTGCGTGTGTTTTTTTAATTTGCTGCGCATTTTCATTTTGTTTCTGCTTTTTCTTTTGTGTGTGTTTTTTTAATTTGCTGCGCATTTTCATTTTGTTTCTGCTTTTTCTTTTGCGTGTGTTTTTTTAATTTGCTGCGCATTTTCATTTTGTTTCTGCTTTTTCTTTTGTGTGTTTTTTTAATTTGCTGCGCATTTTCATTTTGTTTCTGCTTTTTCTTTTGTGTGTGTTTTGTCTCTAGGGGCCACCGTAGTCCAAGGATGTCAGAGACAAAATTGTAGACCTGCACAAGGCTGGAATGGGCTATAAAACCATTAGCAAGAAGCTGGGAGAGAAGGTGACAACTGTTGGTGCAATTGTTCGAAAATAGAAGGAGCACAAAATGACCATCAATCAACCTCGGTCTGGGGCTCCACGCAAGATCTCTCCTCGTGGGGTGTCAATGATTCTGAGATAGGTGAGAAATCATCCTAGAACTACACGGGAGGAGTTAGTTAATGACCTCAAAGTAGCTGGGACCACAGTCACCAAGAAAACCATTGGAAACACATTACACCGCAATGGATTAGAATCCTGTAGTGCTCGCAAGGTCCCCCTGCTCAAGAAGGCACATGTGCAGAGCCATCTGAAGTTTGCCAATGAACATCTGAATGATTCAGAGAGTGACGGGGAGAAGGTGCTGTGGTCAGATGAGACCAAAATTGAGCTCTTTGGCATTAACTTGTTAATGTTTGGAGGAAGAAAAATGCTGCCTATGACCCCCCAAAACACCGTCCCCACCATCAAGCATGGAGGTGGAAACATTTTGCTTTGGGGGTGTTTTTTTGCTAAGGGCACAGGACAACTTCACTGCATCAACGGGAAAATGGACGGAGCCATGTATCATGAAATCCTGAGCGACAACCTCCTTCCCTCTGCCAGGAAACTGAAAATGGGTCGTGGATGGGTGTTCCAGCACGACAATGACCCAAAACATACAGCAAAGGCAACAAAGGAGTGGCTCAAGAAAAAGCACATTAAGGTCATGGAGTGGCCTAGTCAGTCTCCGGACCTTAATCCAATATAAAACCTGTAACTGCCCTTCGGTTTGGATGAAATAACTAATCTGGAGAGTCTCAACAGGTGATATGAGCGTTTATTGCTTCCGTGTTGAACACCGTGAAAACTGAAAAGAAAAAAACCAAACGCTCAAATGCAGAAATATTCAGTTGCAGCTTTACGACAAACAATTTCAATAATAAAGGAATCCACTCATACATACTGTACAGTATTCGAGTCTCATACCTCGCTCTGCTCGCCCAAAGGTGCAGTCATATAAATTGGTCCTTAAACTTTAAATACGATCCTTACAGGTCAGTGAATAGTGTACAGGATATTCTTGTACAATAACTTAAATTCTAATTAAACTAAGGAAATAAGCACAGAAAACCAAACTCAAAACACACTGTCCCCTTTTTTCCCTTTTTTTTTCTTTTCCTCCGGGGTCCTCGCAGTGCGAGCTTAAACTAAGGTGTGACTGAAAGAAAATGCCTGAACAAAAAAAAAACCCAAAGTTCAAGGTCATTAACAAAACCTATGGAGGGAGCTAAAGCTCAAAGTTGCACAGAGACAGCCTTGAAACCTTAGTGATTTAGAGATGATCTGCAAAGAGGAGTGGACCAAAATTCCTCCTAAAATGTGTGCAAACTTGGTCATCAATTACAAGAAACGTTTGACCTCTGTGCTTGCAAACAAGGGTTTTGCCACTAAGTATTAAGTCTTTTTTGTTGGAGGGTTCAAATACTTATTTCACTCAATGAAATGCAAATCAGTTTCTATCTTTTATCTAAAGTTATTTTTTCAATTTTCCTTTTGATGTGCTATCTGTCACTGTTAAAATAAACCTACCATTGAAATGATACTGTTCTGAGACTTTTCATTTCTTTGTCATTGGACAAACTTACAAAATCAGCGAGGGGTCAAATAATTATTTCCTCCACTGTATGCTGTACTGCCTTTTCTGGTTTCTGTACACATGTTTTATTGCGGGGGGGGGCTGATGGCTGCATATGTACAGTCTATGGCTCCCACGAAATTAGGGAAGTCAGCCATCCTGTAAAATGTTTCCTTGATCCTCCATCATTCTTCTTGCGTGTCAGTAACATTGCCTCAGCAAACTATGTCAAGGACCTTGACCTAGACAACTGGGAAATGCATACCATCACTAGCCACCCTCTGGAATGATGTGGTTGCCAGGATGGACAAAGCACTTGTGAGTTTAAGAGTACTGGCAGGGAATCGGAATGATTGTGGTGGCTGGATAGACGTTCAGCCGGGAGATGGCACCACAACATGACAGTTTCACTGTGTGATGCATTCTGTATCTATAAGTTACTGTAGGTCAAGACGAGCATGGATTATTCTTGGTCATCTTTGTCGCTGCAGCCTTCTCCGTCTGTCCCATCCTCATATAAGCGCAATGACATGCAACACAGGCATTATGGTTTAGGATTGAGAGTACACAGTACTTCCTTTGCACATTATTATACTCTTATCTAGGTTGACACAATAATTGCTTAATAGATCAGTCATTGAGCTTGTTTTTTCTGTTAATTGAATTATTTCTCCAATATCCATGAACGTTATTTACTCAATTCAAATCTTTTCATTGACAGTAACCCGTGTGGGATGTCACCTAACGGTCATATATTCCTGTCCCCTGATATTTTACGGTATATTATTGTGTTATTTAATTATTATATAATTATGTAATTATTCAGAAGCATTTTGAATAGCAAAATTTGTTTCTAATGATATGAAATATGAAATTTTGTTTTGTTACATTTGACTTTGTAAGACCTGTAATACTACATTTTGCCATGTGGGGGTGCATGACTTAATACGGCCCTTGAGAGCACTTGGTGAAAAATACATTTAAAATTGCAAAACTTGCCTATGACAGAGGAAAAATAGCGAGACAAACTCCCTGCACTATAATATCCGTACTAAATTGAAGGTAAGAAAAGCCTGATCTTAATTTAGCTGACTAGCAATGTAAGAATTAGCATGCGATGTTGGTATTAATCATGTCATCCAGTCCCAGTGCCATGTTTCAAATTCAGTACAAAATACCCCGCCATTTCATTTGACACCGATACCAGTTTCTACGTTAGTGGATAGCCACATCTTGAAGTACCATATTTATGGTACCTTCTTGTAGTACCAAAAGTATGGTACCTGCTGTGGTGGAAAAACACCTTTGTGAGTGGTGAATTGGACAGCTTTACAGTGTGGATTTAAAAGCACATTCCTTGTGGCTATGGTGTATAAAAGTCTGGTTTTAGTCAGACCACCACAATAATTCGATTTTCTTAGTGCCCATGTAAACATACTGACTGACCCCCCTGCCAGTGCTGAACAGCAGAAGGACCACACATGGTGACAGAGGCCTGACCCCTTCACAGCATAATGCAATGACAGCCTCCTCCATACATACATAGCTCTGTTATCAAATAGAACTTGCTATTTAACAATACAGTGTGTCAAATATGTTGGTGGTGATGCCGTGAGTTGTGCCAACAGACAAAGCAGTGTAGAAAAATCAATTCAGCTCAATACCATCTCTGTGGAATCTAAAATATTTCCATACAGCAGAAGATGAATGTCTTTTCATGACTAATACTTGTAATCACTTCTTGGTTAATTATCAAATTAACTGGTAGATTACTTGATTAATATAATTGATAATGGTAGCCGTATATTCAGGCTACATAGCCTCCCTCACTGGGTCTAAGGGGGGGTGGGTGTTCTTGGTAACTGGGGGGGGGGTAGTACTGAGATGCAGAGCACACACAGAGGCTGCCCTTTTTGGGTTTGCATATTTTTAAACAAAAGGTCAAGATAAATCGTGCTACATTTGTTGGGAAAGCAGTACAGCAGTCCCCTCTGACACACGTTCACAACTGACCTGCTGGCACATGACAGTCTCAGTTCCCTGGCCACTGTGCAAGAGTAAGGTAAATATCAATTTCATGTGAAGGTTTAATCCAAAAAAGCATTAAAGCAGGAACAAACTTCACAGCTGCTCTTTCTGATCAGACAGATTAAAGCTTTCATTATTGCATCCCAGGGGAGTTTATACCTATCGAAAACATCAGGGGCTAAGTCAAGTTTACCTATGCTTTTTGAATGGAAGATTGGCATTGGGGCTAAAATACTCAGGGCTTTCGCCCATGTTGCATCCCACAATGTCTTGCCTGACCTCCTGTCTGTTGTGGCAATGGGGGCATACTCTCAGAGATTCCTGACATGCCACAGCTGCTGCTGAATGGCCACAACCCAAAAACCTGCCCCAGAAAGAGACTGCTCATCTTCTGCCCTCTAGAAGAGCTGCTCAGCAATGACCAGTATGCTTGTTACCCCTCAGGGTGGAAAAAGGGCTCCTGACACCATTACGCTCCTTGTACTTTCTTCTCTTTAGTGACTTTAGTGGCTTTTTCCCTGCTCCACTCATTCAGCAGAAGTTTATCCGCATGGCCACACCTTATACAGCAATTCCCTACCATTAGTGTCTCCTTTTGTAAATGATGCTGTTACAAGAATTCACAGGCATGCACACACTAACTTGCTGGTCGCAGCCTGGCATGCACACACCTACATCCTTGTTGCAGTCTCACATGCACACACCAACATGCTGGTCGCAGCCTGGCATGCACACATCGACATGCAGGTCATAGCCTGGAATGCTCACATCGACATGCTGGTCAATGCCAGGCATGCACACACTGGCATGCTTGTCATATCCTGGCATGTACATACCTGCATGCTGGTCATAGTCTGGCATGCACACATCAACATGCTTGTCATATTCTGGCATGCTTATACCTGCATGCTGGTCCTAGTCTGGAATGCACACATCAACATACTAGTCAACGCCAGGCATGCACACATTGGCATGCTTGTCATATCCTGGCATGTACATACCTGCATGCTGGTCATAGTCTGGAATGCACACATCGACATGCTTGTCATTTTCTAGCATGCATATGCCTGCATGCTGGTCCTAGTTTGGAATGCACACATCGAGATGCTGGTCATAGCCTCGAATGCACACATTGGCATGCTTGTCATATCCTACCATGCATATACCTGAAAGCTGGTCATAGCCTGGCATGCACACATCGACAAGTTAGTCATAGCCTGGCATGCACACACCAACATACTGGTTGCAGCCTGGCATGCACATAAATTGGCAACTTTTGAGTGAACTCACTTCCCTAAACCACCCTGAGTCACCATGTGGGGACAAGGGGGATGTGTGACCAGGTAATTTCCACAACAGATGGTGCAGCACTTAAATGAAGCTAGATGAGAAGTCAAGAAGTAGCTATCCAAGTAAAAGGGTTGCTCATGTATTACATATCTTTCTGAGCAGTTCATTGCCAGTTGTGGGGGGCATCCTGCCCTTTTCCTGGTTTTTATTGGATACTGATTAATGGAAAGTTTTGCGAATCCTGGAGACTAGCACAGACTCTGGTCAATTTAGAGACCGTAAACATTCAATTGGACTTTTTAAAGGATAGTAGCAGTATAGACGAAAGAGATGTATCACTTACATGGAACTTATGAGTTTTAAATCTGGTGAATGTGACTAATCTTTCAAGAACAAAGCATAAGTGGTTTTTTGAGCCCTCTGGCTTTTTTAGTATGCCAAACTTGGCAGTCTTTCAGTGAGGGGCATGTGATGGGACTCTGAGTATGTGGTCTGTAGTATGTGATGTGGAGGGACAGAAGAGGGTGCTTTCTTGGAGATGTGCTTTGTCTGTATATTTCTTAGGCTGCTTCCTTAGGCTGCTATCACACCACCATCATGCACAATAGGAATACAGATGACACACAGATACTCCCTTGCAATCAGATCCCATGCTATGCCCACAACATGTTTCTATCTACATACACTTGACTGGACCAGCATTACCCAAGACCCTACTTAACTCCTGCCACTGTTCATTTTCTTCACTTATGTAAGTGCAGAGCCGTGTGACACAGCCCAAACTCTGTGGCTCTAAAATTATAAGAGGATGCAGTGAAAAGAATTCACCTCTCCCTGCTGAGCTATACTCTCCAAATGTGTAAGTGCGACTCCCTGCATCTTCTGCTTTTGAACTGCTGACATCAGAAAGTTTCCTTCTTAACTGTAATATTGCTCTGGGTTCGGTCCCACTGCAGGTGATTTCTTGCCACAATCCAGAAAATGTACCATCCGGGTGAATCCAGGTCACCTTTGAAAAAGTGACCTTCAGTGGTTCAATAAATGCAATAAACAAACAAAAATAAATAAATTAAAAGTATAAAATAAAGATTTCAAGCAGCATGTACCACTTATAATAAAACAAGTAAAAGAGATCGTGCCTCTTAGAGAGGGTCATGGAAATCCTCTCCTCTTTTTCTCCTGCCACATGCTGTATTACATCCAGAATGACACAGTAAGAGGCCTCCACATCTGGGACAATGTGCATTTCCCAGGTATTATAAAGTGTTAGTGCATGCCTGTTGGACACAGAATGATACAACAGTTTATAATAATAGCTGGTACAGGAACAGCTACTTAGCATTTGCTAGATCTACAATAGCATTTCCCAGTATTTAACAGCATTTATCATTTGAACTATTGAAAGATGTCATGGAGATTCCTCAGTTTCTGCTGAGATTGCAGTGTTCTCTAGAGGGAAGGTCATGTAGAGCTGGGTGTCCTACCCATACAGAGAGAAAATAAGGGGGTCAACAACCAAATCTTGGGCCAGGGGCATAGTAAGAAATCCCCAGACAAATGGTCACCTTGTGCCCAAAACGTGGGGTCAGGGAAGTGTTCTCTGTCATTTTTGCTGAGTGAGGGATCCCAAATAAAACATTCTGTGGCCACTATAAAGTGCTGAGCCTTGAATGCCGAGATAAAGATGCTTTATTGTCATTGTACAAGTACAATGAGATTTCGTTTAGAGCGCGTCAGCAGATACACAGTAAAAAACTTACAATAAAATACAAAGAACACACACACACACACACACACACACACACACACACACACACACACACACACACACACACACACACACACACACACACACACACACAGTGCTGTAAAGTATAGACCTGCGGGAGTATCGCGGGACCCGTGGGACCCAACGCACCGTGTGCGGCGCGGAACAAGATTTTATGGGTGGATATATTGTGGGTGCGGGCGGTAAGGTCCTCATGTACGTACGGGTTGCGGGAGAATAGAATTAATCGCGGGACTCCCGCAAAATGGAATTCTTAAAATTACAGTTTTTTACAATCACTTTTGCGCTAATAACAGAACCTTCATGTCATTTTTCAAAATTCTAGACACAAAACTCAAAACAGTCATTATTTTTAACACAGGCTGTCCAGTATTCAAAACTTGGCATATTGCATTCGTATCTTTAGAGAAGCCTTGCTTTTGCAGAAGCATTGTTTCTAAAAATCAAATTTATTATGAAATATCATAGGAACATTACTTTAGATCACCCTTACACAAGATACACAATGAAGCTATGGGTATTTGTTAGTACAATCATTAAATATAGGTGTACAAAATATGTGATTCAGGTTTCATTATTTTATTGGAGACTAGAGAGAATAGTACAGACACAGTGGCATCATTGAAATCCTGTAATGTGGAATTTACTGATGAAATCAAATCACAACATAAGATTTGTAGATTACTTAAAAAACCAAAAACAACAAAAAACAATACAGTATACTGTAAACGGAAGTGTTCTTCACTGCACTATGGATCTATGTTTCCATCAACCCGGTCTTGTGGATTTGGCCACAGGTTCTCATCTACATCACAGTGGATGTTTTCATTCGCCAAACATCTGGGAAAGAATCTTCTGGCATGGCGAATCCAGGCCTGACACTGATCTGCTGTGATGTCATTGCATGCATCATCCATGGCCTGGAGAAGAGTGACTTGTTCGTGAGGGTGCCTATCATAGACCTTTCAACTGCATGTGGAGAAAAACTCCTCAATTGGGTTAAGGAAAGGGGAGTATGGAGGTAAATGCAGGGCGAGAAACTGTGGATGGGCCTGAAACCATGCTTGGACCATTCGAGAACGATGAAACTGAACATTATCCCAAACTATTACGTAGGTCACACCATCAGCTCTACAGACCTGATTTAGCTCATCAAGGAAGGCTATGATGAGAGCTGCATTATATGACCCAACACAAGGTCTGCGTCCAACCACTCCATCTTCTGATATAGCTGCACACATCGTTATATTGGCTCCAGGAACTTCAACGGTTGCCCGCTGGCCAATTAAACTCCGACCTCTCCTCCTTGTCTTAGCTAGGTTGAAGCCTGCCTAATCCAAAAACAATTTTTTCACCCCCTAAAACAAGCAAATTGATCATACCTGAACATACTCAGACCTCAGTTGCTTCACTTGATCTGTATTTCGTTCAAAAGGCACACGATATAGTTGTTTTAAAGACTCCTGATGTCTTTTCAGCACCCGTGCAATAGTGGGCAAACTTATGGCATTCACATTGCTGAATAAGTCATCATTGTCCAAGATGTGCTGCTGGATCTCTCTAAGGCGAATATCATTTCTGACCCGAACCATATTGACCACAGCCTGCTCTTTTTGGTCAGTCAGAATTTTGCTTCTGCCTCCCCTATTTGGCCTAATCTCTATTCTGCAGGGAGAAAGTCATAGTAAGAACAAATTTACAAAAAAAAAAATCACGTCACACTCTTTGGTACACACTGCCATGCTGTATATACTAATTCACTGCAACAGTTTGAAGTATCTTAAATTTGAGTAGATTCTGAAGACTTACTGGTTTTCATTGCGGAAAGTTCTGATAATGGAGGCCACAGAAGATCTTCTGAGGTTTGGTTGAAACATTGTAGCTGCTGCTGTCATCGTCATGCCATGATTTATGACATAGTCTACAACCATAGCCCTGATTTCATTCGACACCCTTCGCTGCTGCTGCCGGTGTCTAGGTCTACGGTCTTGTCCTCTACCACGTTCACCCACACCTCTCAAACGAGGCCCACGGCCAACTCTCTGGTGAGGCCTAAGCCCTCCTCTATGACGAGGCCCACGGCCACCTCTCAAAAGGGGTGCTTGTCCCCTTCTATTCCTTTGACCAATATGTATTTCTAGCCCTTCACCTTCCACTTCTGGCTCCATGTCCTCACTATGTTGAGTAGGCTACTACAGTGGGATACCACTCATCTTGCTTATATATACATACAAATATGTGAAATCAATCAGCAGTAATGAGTGGCCATTAACTCATTAAAAGCAATTATGTAAAAAAGTGACATCTTGCATACAGTAATGTTGAATATGAAAATGTGTTCTGTAAAAGTGGTACATGGGACCATAGACACTATATCTGGTAAAGAATGAAATATGACATTCATAGATAATGTAGTCCACCTGGGGTCATATTCTGTGCTAATTGGTATCCGTCCTGAAACTGTCATAATCAAAACATAAACTATTATTACTAAATTTTCATAAAAGCTATGCTTCAAGAGTAATGCAACAGTTACTTATCATTTTAAGCAGCTGTATCAATTGATAGTTGGATCTTTATAATGAAATTAATACACACCAAACTCAGATGTGATGTGTGATTTGCATTTTGAAATAGTAATACTTTGATGTTAAGTTGTGTCATTTTGAACCAGTGATTTTAGTTCAATGAACAAATGATCTTTGGCTTATATGTATTGTATCCAAGCATTTGAAAAAAAGAGTTAAGTGTTTTGAAAAATGTGCATTTTGATCATTGGTTGTGATTTATGTGTCTAAAGTTTTGAAAAATTACATGAAGGTTCTGTTATTAGTGCAAAAGTGATTGTAAAAAACTGTAATTTATTTAAAAAATACTCTATTTATCTACTGCACAAAACCAACAAGAAAGACTAAATTAAAATAATTTACAGGCGAATCGTCTACAAGAAACTACAATTGTCGCGCTCTGAGTGCCGGGGGACGTAACCGGACACCCCAAGAAGGAATCATCCTGGTGCTTGTGTCAGGAGGACTAGCTGAACCCCTTCTTCTGTAAGCAGGTGCTAAAACCCCAAACCACAGAATATAATAAACTAGTTACCATTTTAATATTACAAAGATATGACCCAGAAATCATATATTCGGAACTCACAAACCCACAACAACCAAACGAGCAGGTACATTTCCTATAACCCACCACAGCACTACACAGCAAAAAAAAAAAGGAATATAAAAATAATATTCCACACACACCCACAAACAAAAAAAAGTTATTTACATGGGCCCATGATAAAACATAAGTAGTATCCAACAGGGTAATTGGAAGGAAGTCCACAATCAGTCGATCGTCACTGCCACAGCTCCAATCTTCTTCATTTAGAGCAGACCAATCAGACGTCTCCTCGATGCACGCCGCTCGTCAGGCACTTGAAAGAGAAACCAGCACGGAAAAGGGAACAGGGCAATGAATAGCCAGACCAGGCACTCGTCCACACCCACCAGGAATACAAACGTTCCTTTAAACACAGGATCACCGGGCACTTCAATCACACCAGGTCCCGCTACCGATCGTCTGTCCAGAGTTCGACTCGCTCCGTCTTTCCGTTCCGCGCCCACCGGCTCTCGCACACTTCCCCATATACTTTAACCAATAAATCAAACACTCACACGTGCAAATCACAAATTGCACACAAACCACATCAAAATCAAAAGCACACACGATCCAATATAAATAACACACCCCAATCAAAGAGAGAAAAAAAAAACATCCCTCCCCGGCCTTCTCCCTCACATTGCCTGACACTTGGACGGGATGGCATGTTCTGAAAAGCTCCTCGTTCGTGTCCATGTTCATAATTCCATTTAATTAAACTCAAATAAAACAAAACATATTTGTTTATTTTCCGTTTCTTTTTTATATATACTCAAAAGGGAAGCAAGTGAAACAAATAACAGAGTAGCGGGAAGTAGCGGTAAAAATAAAGCTACTTATATGTTTACCTGCGGGATTTTGCGGGCGGGAGCGGGACAAAACTTGAATACTGCGGGCGGGAGTGGGAGAAAATAATGTATATTTTTTGCGGGAGCGGGCAGGGGCGGGACTGAAAAATCCGTCCCGCGCAAGTCTCTAGTCTAGACAGGCAGAGGGGATACGGGACAGAACCGCTCAAACTCGCAAATAAAGCGGAAGATCTCGAATCTGGCTGACATGCCAGAATAAGTAAGATTATCCATTAACCCCAATGAGCTTCAGCTGTTTGAGGGTGGTGTGCTGTAACCGATGTGAATGAGATCATGGATCTAAACACAATATTTATGGTAGTTATTAGTAGTTAAGTCTCAAAAAAGTGTACTAAACAAAAATCCATACTGATCTTATGCATCACCCATTATCCACTTTTTGAAACATACCTGTCCCTCTATTTATAAGCATATTTTATTGCCTACAAATGGTTCTTTTATAAGGTGAAAGTCCATCCATGATGCTTATCCTACTGGGTCGCAGGGGGTCTGGAGCCTATCCTGGAAGCAATGGGCACAAGGCAAGGGACAACCCTGGACAGGGGGCCAGCCTATTGCAGGGCACACTCACACATGCACAGCTATGGTGTGTCACCATACACACACCATACTAAATTGTAACACCAATTTAGTAATGCCAATGAGCCTCAGCATGTTTTTGGACTGTGGGGGGAAACTGGAGTACCTGGAGGAAATCCCATGTCTACATAGGAAGAACATGCAACCTCCACACACATTTAAGCCAGACAGAGACTTGAACCCAGGTCCCAGAGGTGTGAGGCGACAGTGCTACCACTGCACCACCATGTCACCCCCTAAGGTGAAAGTGATAATTAAAAAAAATTGTAAAAAGGTGTTTTGTGTTTAAACCATAGGTTACAACATTGGTGAAATGTTAATGTGATATGATGTTGTTTAAAAAAATAAATGGAAAAAACATAATAAAAAAAAAATAGTTTAAATTCAGCAAAATAAGGCAAACAATTGCACAATTCACTTCTATTAGAATAAGACATACAGATGTACAATATGTGTTTATGCACAGTAATCAGTATTGATTTAGGAAACATTTTACAAAGTCCAGTTTATTTATTTCCAATAGATTTTCTTTCTAATATTCCCTTCTCACTGCTCTTCATATATTCCTGTATTCAGAACTTACATATGCCGGTATTTGTACAACATTCTTGAATTCCATAAAATGTCTGTTTACTGATTAATTTATATTACTCCAAGGAATCAAGCACTCATGCTCAGTGAAATATGTTTTAAAAAGCAATGACAAAGCCATTAGGATACAAGAGGACACAAGCACCCTAACCTACACTTACTGTACTGGTCACACTATTGCTCAGTGAATAGCTGGCAGACTGTCAAATGGCACAGAAGGTGGTTTGGATTTATGGTTGTTAACACAAACTGATTTATTCCGAAGCCTGCTTCCAGCCTGGGTAATATCCTAGCTATATTGTTACACTGCATCTACCCCTGTGAGCAGTCCTTGCAAAAAAGTTGGAGGTTGGAGCAGGATTCGCACTTCAGTCACTGTAAAAACTTCACACAGCTCTGAAACGACAGATAGGACTTTTTTCTATTCTCTGCAGTAGTAGCTCTGCTGCAGCCACCCACAAGAAAGCTGCACATATCATGAAGGGGATGGAGGAAAGCCCTTGGGAGCCTCATCCCCATAGGAGTCAAAACCACCAGAAAACCAATCGGGTCAGGCCTGTTGGGGATTGGAATTGGTGTAGTGCTGAGATGTTGCCTGCTGCACAGCAGCACTCAGGTCCTAGTTTGAGGCAGCCCATTCGGGAAGGTGCATGGAACATCTAATCTCTCCGGCATGACGACTCCATCTTTCCTTGCTGTCAAGGAAACTTCATAAACTCTGCATTTCTATGGCAGCACTCTGAAATGCCACAGACACAGACTGGAGAGTGGCCAGATCTCTGCAGGTGGGTATACCTCTTAGTGGCCTGGTCACTCTGATGGCTGCAATATTCAGGTGGAAGCTTTGGTGGATAGACTCCTCCCGATGCTAGCATGCTAATATAACGCCCATATTCAAAAAGGGGATAGAAATAATCCAGCAAACTATTGGCCAATCAGTTTACCTTGCATAACTGGAAAGGTAATTGAAGCTATAATCCAAGTGAAAAGGGTAGATTACCTGGATTCAGATAGCATTCTGAGGGATAGGCAACATGGATTTGGGAGAAGTAGATCCTGTTTAACTAATCTACTTGAGCTCTTTGAGGAAGCTACAAAAGAAATCCTGCTGAGGGTTGTATTAGTGTTTATGGTATCAACTCTGGTCGGTACCGAGAATTGAGAAGGATTAGAAGGATGTTGGACATCTCTGGGTCCATAGTTCTTGAGGCTAAACCTCCGATTAGCAAAATCTCACTGAGATTACCAAATCTCACTGAGATTGCATGGGTGGTGAATTAGTTTGGGGTAGGGAAGAGCACAGGGATCTGTGCTATCTGGGGTGAACTTCTCCAGGCTGGTGGTAAGGCTGTCCACCTGGCATTGCAAGCAATCTTTCCTTCCATTTGGGAGACAGGCGCCATCCAAACTGACTGAAAAACAGATGTGGAGCATCTGTTGGTGAGGAAAGATTTACCGATCTTGACTTTGCCGATGATGCTGTAATCTTTGTAGACTCAATGGAGGCTATGATCAGGACTCCTGAGAACCTGAGCAAGGATTCAGTGTCTGAGCTTGCAAGTATCCTGGATAAAAACCAAGATCCTGGCCTTCAATGACCTCTTGGGCACAGTCATCAGCCATGTCTGTATGCAGAGGGAATGTCGACCTCATAAAAAGGTTTACTTACCTTGGCAGGAACATTCATGTCCCTGGTAACTTTTATTATGAAGTCAGTAGATGGTTTGGGAGAGCATAAAGGGTCATAAGGTCACTAGAAAGGGGAGTGTGGCAATCCCAATATCTTTCTAAGAGGACAAAGGTCCAAATCTAGTTCTGCTGTTCTCTGTCTTGCTGTATACCTGTGATGATATCCAGTGACCTGAGATGAAGATTGAATTCCTTTGGTATTGTGTCTCTTTGGAGAATCCTTGGGTAACGCTGGTTTGACTTGTGTTGAACAAGCAGTTGCTAAGGAAGTCCCGAGTGAGGTACATTACCTGTATTGTTTAGGAGTGCCAATTATGGCACTATGGCCATGTGGTGTATTTCCCACTGCATGGGTTCCTAATTGCTGAACTGCTGGACCAGGCCAATTTGCTAATCTAGACTAAACACATAACCCATTTCTGAGGACTCAAGTTTATCTTCAGTTATTTCTCTGGAATATTACGTACATAAGAACTATACAAACGAGAGGAGGCCATTCGGCCCATCGAGCTCGCTTGGGGAGAACTTAACTAATAGCTCAGAGTTGTTAAAATCTTATCTAGCTCTGATTTAAAGGAACCCAAGGATTCAGCTTGCACTACGTTATCAGGAAGACTATTCCATACTCTGACTACACACTGTGTAAAGAAGAGCTTCCTTAAATCCAGTTTGAAATGTTCTCCCGCTAATTTCCACCTATGGCCACGAGTTCTTGTATTTGAACTATTGCTGAAGTAACTATTCGGTTGAACAGCATCTAAACCTGTTAGAATCTTATAGACCTGGATCATGTCCCCCCTCAGTCTCCTTTGCTTGAGGCTGAACAGATTTAGCTCAAATAACCTTTCCTCGTATGACATTCCTCTAAGACCAGGAATCATTCTTGTGGCCCTACGCTGCACCTTTTCTAAGGCCGCTATGTCCTTTTTAAGATATGGTGACCAAACCTGTACACAATATTCTAGGTGAGGTCTCACCAAGGAATTGTATAATCTTAGCATTACCTCCCTTGACTTAAATATAACAGAAGAACAGGAAACAACAGATTATGTGTTTATATACTCATTGTTTCATGGTTCCTTGGATTGAAAACTGCATATAGAAGTATTATTTGTATTTATTTTTAATTTTATTTTGTTTTATTTATCCTTTATTAAACCAGGATAATCACACTGAGACAAAGTATCTGTTCCAAGCAAGCTGTGACTAAGAAATGGGGTGTTTCTAAATACCAACAATGCAAAGGTCGTACTTGTGGTCTTGGCTAGACTGGTCTTCTACCTTACCTGAATCATGGGATTGGTCTAATTTGGTGAGGATGCAACTGATATATCTTTGATATTTAGTGTGGGGCAAGAACGACCACTGGGGATGTTTACCGTCCTCCATACTTCTGTTCTTAAGTATTGGAACTGGTTTTCAGCAATGGAAGATGACTTAAAACGGATACACAAGAACACAAGTACAGTCAAATCTGCATATTTAGAAACACCCATGGTATTGGTCTCCTGCATGTACTTTTAATGGTTTATATAATGATAATCATGGTTCCCATTCTCTTGCAGAAATAAACAGTTTGTTTATCAAAGTTGGTTTATGGTTTTTGTTTCTTTTGATAGTGTGATTGTCACGGATTGGATCATGACAGCATTTTTAAGTTACCGCATGTCATATTTATAAAATGTTGCCCAATTAAGTTAAACATAGTGATGATGATGATGCGGATATCTTAATTACATTTTGGTATTTTCCTTCTACCTTGAAATAGATATGGATTCAATCCAGGATTGTCCAGCTGGGTGTTACCATGACAATTGTGTGATTGGGGAGGGGAAGGGTGTTCACAATTTGTTGGGTTAAACCAAGTGGTTGGGGAGGGGATTTTTGCACATTACAATAAAATTTATATTTTAGCCTTTGTTGGTTTTATGAATAAATTTGAATAAAATTGTGGTTTTGGATAATATATTTTAGAATTGTGTATATGGGATGTGTTGTATTGAGGATGATAATTGTTAGATTAGTTGTCCTAAGGGTTAAAATCTATATAAACCCTGGAGAATGGGCTAAAGGGGTGGTTATGGATCCAGGGTCTGCTAGGGTATAGCCTGTCTGATGATTACTTCTTTTTTTGGTATTGTTAATACTTGTATTTGTGCAATTTTGGTGAGCAAGGACAATAAAGTTTTGTATGTTTTGGAGCTCCATGGCCTTCCCTGGTTCCTGAAGCCTCGGGCCTCAGCCATTCCTAACAGTGATATTTTGTACAGCTTGTCCTTCAAAGACTTTTGATTTTGGGCAATTTCTTTCAATTCAGTTAACATTTCCATATGAGTTAACTTAAAGCACTGCTGAGAAAAGATAATAGTTTGGGGAAAATGGAAAATAACAACAGCACTATTGTCAGAAAGGAATAAACATGAGGCGTCACAGTAGGATTCTTTGTGGTTTGCTACAGGAAGTTCTTGCTGTGTCTTCACACTGACATTGCTTCTCATAGACAAATTTGTGTCATGTTAACAATTATGATTTTCTTAATGGATAATATATAACGTGCATTGTAACTAACAGATGTAGACTTTCAGGACACACTCTCTTACTCTTTTAACTAGAAAATAATAAGCATAGAGCAAAGATCCAATAAAAGTTTCCTGAATAAATAGACAAGGAACCACTATAAAAACAGCCCAAATCCCTTTTTCCTCTCTCTCAAACAAGAATCGGCAAGATAGACTCTTACAAAGTTGTAGAGTGGCTCGCATGTAGGTGGTCAAGGTGAATCGGCACCACATACGGTATTTCCAAGAAACGGAAGAGAGTACACACATACAGGAACCTAACCCACACAGCCCTGATGTATGGCGGAAGTGCTGCCTGTTTGTAACATTGAATTGTAATTGTAAATTGTAAATACCTTCTGATTCACATGCCTTAAAAGGAAACTTTATACTACCAAACAGCTTGCCACATTGACAGGCAGCACAGCAGTAGGAGCCAATTATTTTCTAACTTTGTTTAGCAATAATAGGAATGGCAGATGACAATAGCAGAGATTTGTGGTGCTCCTCCACAGTTTAAATCCAATGTATGGAGGAACTTTCGCTTTCAAAATGTAAATAGTAAAGAGGAGTTGGATATGTGCCATGCTATATACAAACTGTGAAAGTTAAGTATTGTGGTAATATGACGAACATACCGGCACCAATTGCTACACAACATCCTGGACTGGAGACAAGGTAGGGGAGAAGCATAAAAGCTCGGTGTAGTTTAAACCATGACAGCAGCAAATGTAGCTTTTTGTAACTTAAAGTAAAAATGTATAGTATTATATTAGAAGTTGTTTGCATTGTTTAAATGCTGCTTTTGGTTTTTTGAGGAGGAAAATGATTTGGAGTAAGCTATGTTTACTCGTGTTCAATTCAGCTGTGCACCTATTAAATAAAATTTGAGCAATATCAGTCAACTTTTTTTTTTTTTTTTACATGTGTCCTGGGTATGACGTTAAACTGTGTCTGTCCATGCAAGTGGTCCTCCAACTTGCAGGGAAACAATTTTTGGGGGTTGGTGGCAGGATTGGCACTTCAGCCACCATAAAACAACTCACAGCTTCTCGATACAAACAAGCATGATACTCTTCTGCTCTCTGCAGGAGTAGCTCTGCTGTAGCCGCCCGCAGGAAGGCTACACGGACCATGAAGGGGATGGGGGAAATCCTTCGGGAGCCCCATCCCCGGACTAGTCGAAACCATCGAAGAACTAATAGGGTCAGGCATGTTTGGGATTGGGGCTGGTGTGGTGCTGAGGCATCGTGTGCTACATGGCGGCACTCGGGTCCCAGCTTGAGGCAACCCATCCAGGTAGGCACATGGATCTTCTTGTCTCTCAGGCAAGATGAACATCTTCCTCTGCTGTCAGGGGAGCTTCGTAAACTCCGAGTTTCAGTAGCAGCACTCTATGAGGTACGCAAACCAGGGAGTGGCCAGATCTCTATAGGTGGGGATACCTACTTTTTGTCTGGTCAGTCTGATGGCTGCCATACTCAGGGAGTAGCTGTTGCTGTAGCAGCTCCTTCCGATGGTGTCTGATGTCACTCCTTTTAACGAGCGTATTGGGTGTCTTATCTGTTGTCTCAGTGTATGCTCCAACCGTGGTGAGTGATGTCTCATTGTGGGAGACATTTTACTTACAACTTCGCTCGGTGGTTGAAGGGTGCCCATGAGGTGACACTCCTCTGGTCATGGGTTACTTCAATGCGACCACTGGCACTGACAGGGCTGGCTATGAGGATTCTGTCAGTCCCCATGGGTCTGGAGATCATGGTGAAAGTGGTTCCCAAACCCACGTTCTGCTTACAAAGGAATCAAAGCATTATGCACATCTGAATCTGTTCCTCGGAGACTTGCAGTCAGGGCGAGTAATGGAATGGTCCTTACGGCTCCTACTCTATTCAATGCTTGTATGGATTGGGTGTTAGGCAGGGTTGTGGGGTCTGTTGGTGAAGATTTACTGATCTTGACTTTGCCGACGATGTTTTGATCTTAGCAGAGTCAATGGAGGCTCTCGAGAGACTGAGCGAGGAGTCTCAGTGGCTGGGATGGCAGGTGTCCTGGATAAAGACCAAGATCCAGGCATTTAATGACTTCTTGGGCACAGCCATCAGTAGTGTGTCTGTCTGCGGGGAGAATGTCGACCTTATCGAGAGATTTACCTACCTCGGCAGCGACATTCATGTCTCTGGTGACTCTACCTATGAAGTCAGCAGATGGATTGGAAGAGTATGGGGGGTCATGAGGATGCTGGAAAAAAGTGTATGGTGTTCCTGATATCTTCCTGAGGGTGGTCCGGCTTGCAGGATCCTCATTGCTGAGGAGCGGCTGGACCAGGCCAAGGGGATGTTCGCATAACACCTGACTGCAGCAGATGGATGGCCATTTCCAGAGGGTGGGACTGGACCGTGTATCTGCCTGGGGGATGGGCGTCTGGGATCCTGAGGAGTTATGCTGTGTGGCTAAAGTTACAACACGCTGCATCAGCGCATGCTTCCCAGCCTGACCTGGTTCAAAGTGTTAAAATTCTAAAGAAAAAATCGTAGCATCAAATCAGGATATTCATAGAATCGAAAGCAATACCAAGATTATCGCAATAAATGTCGAATCGGCACCTAGGTATTGTAATAATATCATATTGGGAGGTCACTGGTGATTCTCATCCCTGGTTATGTACAGTATAAAATGGGTGTATTATGAATTTATTCATGACTTTAGGATTTCTGCCCATTTTACCCATGCTTCGGTAACAGCCTTGTTTGATAGGGCTCTTGTGCCATTTGCCCTTACTCCTTTGACATGTTTCAGACAGGCTATCAGCTAACAGCTACATCAGCCAAGCTGGTGGAATCCTCCTGCTGTCCATTGGCTGCAGTTAGTGACCCTCCCTCCCAATGCTGCAGGTGACCTACTGTTTCTGGCTCTTCCTTCTCTATAAAGCTACTATTTCTTTATGTTTTTACAATTTACTCTGAAACTTTATAATGAAATGGTACAGTAACAGTGCCTTGTTTGTTTCCATGGTATTACCAAGCTCTTACCATATATTTTGTAATAATCTGTTCCCTTTCCATGCAATCAACACAAACATGTATATTCTGCAACGTTACTAAGAAAAACATGACAATTTACTCAGTAAACAAGCTGAAACTGTACTGAAAAAGGATGCCTTGTTTGTTTCCTTGGTATTACCAGGCTCTTACCATACATTTTGTAATAAACTGTCCCCTTTGCCATGCAATCAACACAAACGTGTACTGTACCATGTATATTCTGTAAAATTACTAAGAAAAATATGACAATTTACTCAGTAACCAAGCTGAAAATGTACTGTAAAAGGAAGCATTGTTTGTTTTGATGGCATTTCCAGACGCTTACCACATAATTTATAAATAATTATTCTCATTTCCAAGCAGTCATTGCAAACTTGTTGTGATTTGTCTCAAAATTTCATCATTTCCAGAACTTTTGCCATACAATGTGTCAGCAGTTGTGCTTGAAAAAAATCCATTAAATACTTTCTGTTAGTAGTATAATACTAATGAGACCAAGTGTCTATCCTTCTCTTTGCTATCACTATGTGGCACTGCTTCAGTTTTCAAGCAATTTCTCAAAATGAATTGTACCATAGACCGTCACCTATAAAATATTCCTGGGAAGTTTGAAAAAGATCTATTAAACACTTTTTGAGTTATTGTGCTAATGTGATCAAGTGTCTGTGGAAGTGGACTGGTCCCAAAACCGTATGTATTCTCCATCTAAGAAATATGATTCACTTTTATTATGATAATATGATGAATATGTAATAATACTTGTAACATCTAAATTAACATTCTCTTAGGATGTTTTAGTTATGAGGTCCTTTAAACTATCTGCATCTACAGAATTATATTCAATAACAATGTGAAACAGATATTTTGGCCCCTGCATCTTTTTCAACTATGATTAGGTTTCGGAAGACATCACACATTATAATGTTTTCTGTATTGATCCTTTGGCACAGAACCTGGAGAGATAGACTATACATAGACTCTTCCATACCTGCATATGAAGGCATGTGTGTTAATAAGGATCAAATGCATGATGAGGAGTGATGTATTTATCTGATCAGCCCTGCTGTTCATTATTTAACATTTTCATTGTTTAATCATTCAGTGGATAAACTAGGGATACATGTAGCACAAACCTCCTGTCTGTTAGTAATTAATGATTATGTCAAGTAGAATATGCCACAGAGCTTCAAGGTATCCTTGAAGTGAACAAATGGTTAAATAACGGGACTTATAGGGAGCAGTACTACACAACACAACATAGGCATTTAGTGCGTAAAAAAACTGATAGAGAACCAGATCATGGGTAAACCATACAAAAACATAACCGAGAATCTGACTTAATAGATTGCTATAACTGCAAAGTAATTCTAGAATTATAGTGTTTTTGAACAAGAAAAACTTGAAATTAAAAGAATTTTGTGTGGGAGGTGGCCACAGACCTCATTACAAACAATTACATCAGCTTCAAACTGTCCAGAAGAGGTTTTTATTGTAATTGAGTTGGTGGAACTTGATGGTTGCAATTTTCATTCTATTAGAAACAATGACCTATTGAAACTGCATCAGCATAACCATAAAATAATCCATGACTTTTGGACATACATCAAGAGGTACATCCATCTCCTGTAACCACTTATTCCATTCATTGTCATGAGGGGGTGGAGCATATGGGCACAAGGCAAGGAACAACTCGGGATGGGGCACCCACCCATTACAGGGCACACTCACACCTATGGGCAATTTAGTAACACGTTTCTGGACTGTGGCAGGGGAACCAAAGTACTCAGAGAAAACCCCTCAATGACACAGGGAGAACATGCAAGTTCCACACACACATGGAGTCATGACAGAGACTCAAACCCTGGTCCCACAGGTATGAGGCAATAGTGCTAACCACTGTGTGACCCCATATATAAGGCCCTACTGCCAAATGTGCCTTCATATGAATAATTAAAAATATTTTTTCTGAATGGGTCAGTTTGTTTACAGTTTGAAAACTTGTTAGACTTGTGGTCTTTGCTGCCTGTTAATATATGAACGGTGAAAGAGAAAATAGTCCATGTAGCGGGTGGGAATTGTCATTTAAAATGTTTATGGCTCTGCTGTAGCAGCGGGTCTGGTAAATGTCTTTTCAGGGGCGTAGGTGCCGACTGATGATCTTCTCAGCTGCTCTCACTATCCATTGTAGTGTGTTACAGTCCGAAACATTACAGTTCCCATACCAGACAGTGATGCAGCTAGAGAGCAGACTTTTGATGATGCTGGTGTAGAATGTGGTGAGGATTGGTTGGAGGAAGCTTGCTCTTTTTAGCCTCCGTAAGAAATGCAAATGCTGTCGAGCCCTCTTGGCTATGGAGGTGGAGTTTAGAGACTATGATCATCTGTGATGTGGACACACAGGAATTTGGTGTTCTTGACCCTCTCAACAACAGCGCCGTCGATGCTGAGAGGTGGGTGAGCAGTGCTGGATCTTCTGAAATCAATGATTATTTATTTTGTTTTGTCCACGTTTAAAGAGAGGTTGTTGCTCTTACACCACTTAGCCACTCTCACCACCTCCTCTGTGTATGCTGAGATGTTGTTGTGCTTGATGAGTTGATGCTGTGTACAATGTTGTATTCCTAAAATAACGTCAATTCTATTGATTTCGTCTATATTATGCTGCCACCTTACGAGCAAACCTTGTGACAGACATATACAATTGACCATGCTGGCAGGTCCAGAAATAAATTTTATGGGGCTCCTGCTACCCTATCGATAGGCTGGGTGTGTCCCACTCCAAAGATTTTGCCAAACTGAAATGCTGACACTAACTTTGTTTGGAGTTTAATTTTGATACTGGCTGTGGTCTAGATTCTGCATTGTGAGAAAAAGCTAAGTTCTAACATTGGTATAAAGCCCACATTCTAATAATAATAATAATAATAATAATGAATTTAATTTGTAATGCACTTTACATTTTACAGAGAAAATCTCAAAGTGCATACAGACAATGAGAGAACATTACTTTAAAAAATAGCATTAAAAAGAGGAATAAAACATACTGAAGGTTTTGTATGTTTTTGCCAGGAATCCCTATGAGAAGCGCGTTACAGTAATCCAGTCTGGCGGAGACTAAGGCATGCACTACTTTTTCTGCATCAGAAAGGGAAAGTGTAGGCCGGAGTTTAGCAATATTTCTAAGATGGAAAAAGGAGATTTTGCAAATGTGCTTGATATGGCTTTCAAAAGTAAGTTGAGGGTCAAAAATAACACCAAGGTTGGCGACTGTTTTAGAAAGAGAAATGTTCTGACCGGAGAAAGAGATAGTGAAGATATTTTGTTGTTGAATTTGGTGTGGAGTGCCAATTTAAATCACTTCAGTTTTTGAGCTGTTAAGATGAAGGAAATTTTGCTCCATCCATGCCTTTATCTTATCCAGACAGGCGGTGAGTGTGGGGGGAGTTGAGGGCGTAGATATCAAAGGGGCTGATGAAGTGGAAGGGGCCTCAGACGCTTTGCTACCCAGCTTCAGGTAGAGCTGAGTATCATCGGCATAGCAGTGGAATGAGACCCTGCAGCTGCTGATGATGCGCCCAAGTGCAGCCATGTACAGATTAAAAAGAATGGGCCCCAATACTGATCCCTGAGGAACACCACAAGTGACAGGATGGCTCAATGATTTAGTGTGTCCAATGGAGATGAACTCAGATCTGTCTGTGAGGTATGACTTAAACCAATCCAGGGCAATGCCAGTGAACCCTGCAGGTGTTGTAAACGGTGGAGGAGGATGTCATGGTCAACTGTATCAAAGGCTGCTGACAGATCCAGAAGGACGAGGAGAGAAGAGGATCCATGGTCTGCAGTGATCAATAGGTCATTTGTGACCCGGATTAAAGCTGTTTCGGTGCTGTGTGCAGAGCGGAAGCCATATTGAAATTTGTCCAGAATTTTGTTGTTGTGTAGGTGTCTTTGAAGATGAACTGAAACCACTTTTTCCAGAACTTTCGAAAGGAAGGGGAGATTGGAAATGTGTCTGTAATTTGCCAGGTCTTGAGGGTCCAGGTTAGGCTTTTTAAGGTGGGGTTTGATTATGGCTGATTTCAGAGTGGAGGGAACATAACCAGACTGGAGGGATTAGTTGATGATGGTAGTAATAAGGGGGCCGAGGGAGGCCATATTTGCATTGACCAGGACTGTTGGGAAGGGGTCAAGAGCGCATGTAGAGGGTTTCATGACCCTAACAGTGACCTCAACCTCCTTCACACAGACCTGAGGAAAGGAGCAAAAGAGAGCAGTGTGTTGGCACCAGTGGTGTGTGCAGTGAGGGGAGTTGCAAATGAAGAGCGGATTTTAGGATCTTATTTTGAAAGAAGGAGATGAATTTATTACAGAGGTCATTAGTAGGGTCGGTGATTGATGGTGTTCAAGGCTGGAGGAGATGAGTGATGGTGGAAAAAAGAGTTTTAGAGTTACTAGGGTTATTAGAGATTATGGATGAGTAAAAACGTGATTGAGAATTTTTGAGAGCCCTTGCATATAATTTGCGATGTTCCTGGTAAGCTAGCTTGTGGACTAGCCGACCCGAAGATAAGAAGCGTCTCTCAAGCGCTCGACCAGCTGCCTTTAGTTTCCTTAGCTCTGGTGTAAAACCATGGAGTGCAAAAAGGCAACTGTCCTCGTTTTAGCAGGAGCGTGGCGGTCCAAGATGGTGGAGAGGGTGGAGTTGTAGAAATCTACTGAATTGGTGGAGATTGGTATGGAAACAGGAATTTGGTCCTTGAGATCAGCTGAAAGAAGTTCAGGGTTAATGGCTTTTAGATTTCGGAAGGAAATCTGCCGCTTTGACTTCATGAGAGAACTTTGGAAGGGAAACTCCATGTAAAAGGCTTTGTGATCTGACACACCCAGGTCATATACGGAGAGATGATGCACAGGTAGAGAGTTCGTGATGACTTAGTCCAAGGTGTGTCCTCTAGAGTGTGATGGAAATTTGACATGTTGTTCCAAGTCCAAGCAGTCCAGCAGTTGGAGGAATTCAGCAGTTTGATGATTTGTGGGAGTATCAACATGAATGTTGAGATCACCCAGTATGAGCAGATTGGATGAAGTGGTGCAGAATGATGACAAGGTCTCTGACATCTCAGAGAGAAAGGAGGGACAGTATTTAGGGGGCCTGTAGATAAGAAGTACTGTCATTGAGTGCGGTGGTTTGGAGGAGAAGGCTAAGCATTCAAAGGAGGACAGCACAGGCAAAGGCGCAGGACAAAGGCCCAAATAAGAACATAAGAACATAAGAAATTTACAAACGAGAGGAGGCCATTCGGCCCATCAAGCTCGTTTGGGGAGAACTTAGCTAATAGCTCAGAGTTGTTAAAATCTTATCTAGCTCTGATTTAAAGGAACCCATGGTTTTAGCTTCCACTACAATAGCAGGAAGACTATTCCATACTCTGACTACACGCTGTGTAAAGAAGTGCTTTCTCAAATTTGTTTTAAAATGTTCTCCCGCTAATTTCCACTTATGGCCACGAGTTCTAGTATTTAGACTAATATTGAAATAGTCATTTGGCTGAACAGCATCCAGACCCGTTAGAATCTTATAGACCTGAATCATATCCCCCCTTAGTCTCCTTTGCTCAAGGCTGAACAGATTCAGTTCCGCTAACCTCTCCTCGTAAGACATTCCTCTAAGACCAGGAATCATTCTCGTAGCTCTTCGTTGCACCTTTTCTAAGGCAGCAATGTCCTTCTTGAGGTATGGTGACCAAACCTGCACACAGTATTCTAGGTGGGGTCTTACCAAGGAATTATATAAGTGTAACATCACCTCCCTTGACTTAAACTCCACACATCTAGAGATATAACCCAACATTCTGTTCGCCTTTTTTATTGCTTCCCCACATTGGCGAGAGTGGGACATGGAAGCATCAACATACATACCGAGATCTTTCTCGTAATCAGCTTCCTTTATTTCAGTGGAACCCATAAAATATCTGTACTGTATATTTCTGCTCCCTGCATGGATTACCTTACATTTATCTGTGTTAAATTTCATCTGCCAAGTATCAGCCCATTCGCTAATTAAATCCAGATCCCGTTGAAGCCTCTCTGCTGCTAGATTAGTATCTGCTACCCTGCCCACCTTAGTGTCGTCTGCAAATTTAACCAGTTTACTGCATGTATTCGTGTCAATATCATTAATGTAAATTAGGAACAATAGTGCTCCTAAAATTGAACCCTGCGGTACCCCACTATAAACGGAGGCCCACTGTGACATAGTGCCTCTAATAACTACTCGCTGCTTCCTATCAGTTAGCCAGTTTTTGATCCAAGCTGCCACAGTTCCTAAAATTCCTGCAGCTTTAAGCTTTAACAAGAGCCGTTTGTGGGGGACAACATCAAAGGCTTTCTGGAAATCTAAGTAAATCACATCATAGGCCTTTTTGTGATCAATTTCACTTGTAGCTTCCTCAAAGAACTCAAGCAGATTCGTTAAGCAGGATCTACCTCTCCTAAATCCATGTTGGCTATCCTTTATAATGTTATTTGCATCTAGGTAATCTACCATTTTCACTTGAATTATAGCTT